>NW_027315835.1:30905530-31283077 GCF_026437365.1 Eucyclogobius newberryi
CCTCCTGTCTGAGGGGAGTGGCCTCCTGCCTGAGGGGCGTGGCTTCCGGCCTGAGGGGAGTGGCCTCCAGGCTGAGGGGAGTGGCCTCCGGCCTGAGGGGAGTGGCCTCCTGCCTGAGGGGAGTGGCCTCCTGCCTGAGGGGAGTGGCCTCCTGTCTGAGGGGAGTGGCCTCCTGCCTGAGGGGAGTGGCTTCCTGCCTGAGGGGAGTGGCCTCCGGCCTGAGGGGAGTGGCCTCCTGCCTGAGGGGAGTGGTCTCCTGCCTGAGGGGAGTGGCCTCCTGTCTGAGGGGAGTGGCCTCCAGCCTGAGGGGAGTGGCCTCCTGCCTGAGGGGAGTGGCCTTCTGCCTGAGGGGAGTGGCCTCCAGCCTGAGGGGAGTGGCCTCCTGCCTGAGGGGAGTGGCCTCCTGCCTGAGGGGAGTGGCCTCCAGCCTGAGGGAAGTGGCCTCCTGCAGAGACGGAAGTCTGCAGTCGATCACCTTCTCAGCAGAGGGCGCTGTAGTCTCTGTTTGTCCCTGGCTGTGGCTCCAGAGTACCACACGGTGATGGAGGAGGTGATGGAGGAGGTGATGGAGGAGGTGATGGAGGAGGTGATGGAGGAGGTGATGGAGGAGTCCAGCAGGAAGTGCAGAGGAGGCGGTGCTTTGAAGTGCAGAGGAGGCGGTGATTTGAAGTGCAGAGGAGGCGTTGCAGAGGAGGCGGTGCTGAAGTGCAGAGGAGGCGTTGCAGAGGAGGCGTTGCAGAGGAGGCGGTGCTGAAGTGCAGAGGAGGCGTGTGGGGGAAAGGTTAAGCGCTGGATTACGTCTGATGTTCGCCTGTCACAGCCGCTCCAGCAGCAGCCTCAGCACGGCAGAATAAACAGGCCCAGGAATGTGAAGGTGCTGGACAACGTGCCAAGAACAGGTTTTATCTGACCGACTTTTTGATGCGTCATACCAAATATTTATTGACCGATCAGAGTTATCATCCATCTCAAAAGGTCAGCAGCCATATTTGGCAGGGGTTTGCTCCAGCTACGTTTGAGTAAATAATTAAATTATGAATATAAACTATGACAGAGGACACTTTTCCAGGGACTCAAATCATAAATACCAAAGATATAGTAGATTTAATACACAGAATACTTTTTTGAGTGAGTATGTTTCTGAACTGCTATCGACACCACCTGGACAACTGAGGGATTACAGGACATGATGCGACTGACAAGCACAATGACATCATCGGGCTGATTTTGATTGGGTTCAGTGACTTCCTGGTGAGCGTGTTCTCACTTTTACGACTTGTTTTCACTTTCATCGTTAAACCACACATTAATTAAACTATGTCACTCTCCCGCACTTGATTGTTGATTGCTCAGTAAAACAACCAGAGCCTCACAAGTGCTCAGTATTTCACAGATTAAAGACCTTTTCTCCAGCTTGTGCTCAGTAGCTCAGTGCTCATCTTCTGATCCAAGTTGAAGGTTTGATTCCCAGTCTCAACATCGCAATCGCAGCTGCCTCAGGTGAATCCTGCCGAAGACCCTTGACCCGCCTCGCCCTCAGGGCCTGTGCCTGGTGTGTGCATGTGGGTGAAGGGGGGAGTGGTTCATTGATGTGAAGGTCTTTGAGTGACAAAAGGTAGAAATGTGCTATATAAATATGACAATCTACTATTTACTAGCTTTAGTCTGAGCTAGCCTAGCCTAGCCTAGCCATGTAAAACAACATATATATGTCAAAAAGAGAAACAATTTAAATCTGCTATGGGATAAAAAATAATAAAAAAAGAGTTTACATATGTAGTGCAGCAAGTGAACAGCGCAGTGAGTGATTAGAAAGTGTTCATGAGTCCAACGGCAGAGGCAGGTTCTGGTCTGGATGGACTGTAACCTCCTGCCTGAGGGGAGTGGTCTCCTGACTGAGGGGAGTGGCCTCCTGCCTGAGGGGAGTGGTCTCCTGACTGAGGGGAGTGGCCTCCTGCCTGAGGGGAGTGGCCTCCTGACTGAGGGGAGTGGCCTCCTGCCTCAGGGGAGTGGCCTCCTGCCTGAGGGGAGTGGCTCGAATAGTCCATGTCCAGGGTGAGAAGGGCTGTGATCCGACCTGTTTGTCCTAGAGTCCTGGAGACGTACAGGTCCTGCAGAGATGAAGTCTACAGCCGATCACCTTCTCAGCGGAGCGCACAATGCGCTGTAGTCTCTATTTGTCCCTGGCTGTGGCTCCAGCGTACCACACGGTGATGGAGGAGGTGATGGAGGAGGTGATGGAGGAGGTGAGGATGGACTCAATGATGGTTGTGTAGAACTGCACCATCATCAGCTTGTCTTTCCTCAGCTGCTGCAGGAAGTACATCCTCCGCTGGAGCTTCTTGATGAGGAGCTGATGGTGGCTCCTTCCACTTGAGGTCCTGGTGATGGTGGAGCAGAGGAGGTGGAGGGAGTCCACGGTGGTGATGGGGGAGTCTGAGATGGTGAGGGGGGGCTGGGGGGCTGTGACTGTCTTCTGGGCGTTGAACTCCAGGTTGTTCCCCAGTGTTTCCTTTAACTAAGTTGAGCTTGTGTAATTAATGTGTCTTTAATAACTTTGATATTTTTGTTTATTAAACCACACAAAATCATTCTGGTTTATAGAACTTTTTATTGGTCCTTTTTGAGTTATAACTGTCACTAAATTAATCTATTACTCCCATTTTCAGAAAATGAGACTGAATAGGTAGTTTAAGATGTTGCCCTTTTTAAATATAAAATATGAACATTAACAACCTACAATCCTACGTGTACCCAAGATGTAATGGCCCCAGAGAATATAAGATAAGATAAGATAAGATATTCCTTTATTGTCCCACATGGGAAATTTCATTGGTGCAATGCAGGAAGATACAGAAGAACAGATCACTTATAGGAAGTCTGAAAAACACTTTAAGTAGAAGATCTCCTATAAACAAAAACTCCTATAGACAAATAAATAAATACATAAATACCATTGCATGTGATCACGACAGTAATTGCACATGAATATGTGTCACGACGGCACATGGATTGCACATGAATTTCACAGTAATGGTACATATGAGGGAATTGCACATGGTTAGGTCAGTATTGTGAGTGTTCAGGACTAACAGTGTTTGTTATAAAGTCTGACAGCAGCAGAAGGAAAGACCTACAAAACCTTTTCTTCACACAGCGAGGGTGGATCAGTCTCTCACTGAAGCTGCTCTCCAGAGCGGACAGAGTGTCCTGCAGGGGACAGAGTGTCCTGCAGGGGGTGAGACTCATGGTCCAGCATAGATGTGAATCTAGCCAGGACCCTTCTGTCCCCCACCTCCTGCACCGAGTCCAGAGCACAGCCCAGGACGGAGCTGGACTTCTTGATGACTCTGTCCAGCCTCTTCCTCTCCCTCTCTGTGATGACCACACCTACAGGAGCTGATGCACCACAGAGTCGTAGAAGGTCTTCAGAAGTGGCCCTGTCACTCCAAAAGACCTGAGTCTCCTCAGGAGGTGGAGCCGACTCTGGCTCTTCCTGTACAGTGCGTCTGTGTTATGAGTCCAGTCCAGTTTGTGGTTCAGATGAACACCCAGGTACTTGTATGAGTCACTCTCTCAATTTCCCGTCCCTGGATGTTCACTGGTGAGGGGGCAGTGGGGTGGCGTCTGCGGAAATCCACCACCATCTCCTTGGTCTTCCCCGCGTTGATAAGGAGGTGGTTCCGCTGACACCAGTCCACAAAGTCCTGCTCCAGTCCTCTGTCCTCCACATCATCGTCGTCCGTGATGAGTCCGATGATGCCAGAGTCGTCAGAGAACTTCTGCAGGACACAGCTGTCCGTGTCATGTCTGAAGTCTGCAGTGTAAAGGGTGAAGAGAAAGGGGGCGAGGACAGTGCCCTGGGGCGCCCTCACACTGCAGGTCCGAGTGTCAGACACACAGTCCCGTGCTCTCACAAACTGGGGTCGGTCCGTGAGGTAGTCCATGATCCACTCTGCAGGTCATACTCCACACCAGCCGTCTCCAGCTTGTCCCTCAGGAGCTGATGGTGTTGAAGGCGCTGGAGAGATGAAAGAACAGAATCCTCACAGAGCTGCCAGGCTTCTCCAGGTGAGAGAGAGAGCGGTGCAGCAGGAGATGACGGCGTCCTCCACTCCGATGCCAGGACGTATACAAACTGCAGCGGGTCCATGGCTGAGCAAGTCTTTGGCGCGCGGTGTCTTAGGCACAGGTACCAGACAGGAGGTCTTCAGACCTGTGGTACCACCCTCAGCTTCAGGCTCATGTTGAAGACATGCTCCATAACTCCACACAGTTCATCTGCACAGAACTTAAGGAGCCTGGGGCTGATGCCTTCAGGTCCTGCTGCCTTCCTCACTTTAATTCTCTTCAGCTCACTCTTCACCTGTGCTGCTATATATATATATATATATATATATATATATATATATATATATATATATATATATATATATATATATATATATATATATATATATACATTACATATTGGCCCCACCGTGAGAGGAAGATCTAGACTGATGTATACGCTACAGTTTTGAGCCAAGTTTATCGTCCTTCACTTTTAATTGTTTAGGTCCTGAAGCCTCAGCTCATCTGCCTTTTCTAGTCATTTCCTACAGCATCCTCGGTTTGTGGCTGTAAAGGAGATTTCAAAGGCAAATATGTGCAGAAGCTCGAAGCAGTGCGACTAGTTTGTGCCATAACAGGAAGTCCCTCATAAATGTTTGTTGATTTCAATGATAAATGAATGGACAGGTCAACTTGTGTATTGTACCGAAGAGGTGGTAACATTCAGTTGTTCAGGAGAAAGAACTGAGTCAGCACGACAAGTGGTCTTTTTACTCTCATGTCCAGTCATCACACGCGTTTCAGTGGATAACATCAATGCACACGTGAAATTAGGCTGAATATTGTACTTAAACTTACATTTGGATTCCTCCAGGATTATTTCTCCTATCAACCCAACATGAAGTTATAATGGCACTCACCTTTCTATACTGGAAGTCCACATGTCACCCCGCGGGGGCAGCAGTTTAAGCAGGGACTCCCAGACTTTCCACTCCCCAGACACTTCCTCCACATCCTCCGGGGGGATCCCGGGGCGTTCCCAGGCCAGCTGAGAGACATAGTCCCTCCAGCGTGTCCTGGGTCTTCCACGGGGCCTCTTCCCGGTGGAACATATGCCCGAGCCACCTCAGCTGGAGGAGCAGCGGCTCTACCTTGAGCTCTTCCCGTGTGGCCGAGCTCCTCACCTTATCTCTAAGGGAGCGCCCAGCCACCCGGCGGAGGAAACTCATTTCGACCACTTGTATCCGCGATCTTGTCCTTTCGGTCACTACCCAAAGCTCATGACCATAGGTGAGGTCAGAACGTGGAGTGACCGGTAAATCCAGAGCTTTGTCTTTCGACTCAGCTCCTTCTTCACCACAACAGTCCAATCCAACTGTCAATCTCACTCTCCATCCTTCCCTCACTCGTGAACAAGACCCCGAGATACTTGAACTCCTCCACTTGGGACAAGGACCCCCCACCCACCTGGAGAGAACAAGACACCTTTTTCCGGTCGAGAACCATGGCCTCGGATTTGGAGCTGATTTTCATCCCAGACGCTTCACACTCAAACCGTCTCAGTGCAGCTGCAGGTCCAGGTTTGATGGAGCCATCAGGACAACATCGTCTGCAGCAGAGATGAGATCCTCTGGCCCCCAAACCGGACACCCTCCGACCCCTGACCACACCCTCCGACCCCTGACCACACCCTCCGACCCCTGACTGAGTCTAGAAATTCTGTCCATAAAAACTATGAACAGAACCGGTGACAAAGCGCAGCCCTGAGGAGTCGAACATGCACTGGGAACAGGTCTGACTTACTGCAGTGAACACAGCTCCTGCTCCGGTCATACAGGGACCGGACAGCCTTGAGCAAAGGGCCCCGGACCCCGTACTCCCGGAGCACCCCCCAAAGGACACCCCGAGGGACACGGTCGAAAGCCTTCTCCAGATCCATGAACTGGGACTGTGGACTGTGGACTGGTTGGACAAACTCCCATGAACCCTCAAGCACCGATGAAGAGTCTAGAGCTGGTCCAGTGTTCCACGACCAGGACCTAAACCTGCTCCTCCTGAATCCGGCTCCTCCCATGTTTTCAACAAAAAAAGAGGGGGGGAAATGCTGCCCTTCTGGTGGTCCCAAGAGTCTCTAAAAGCACAGTAGGAGGTAGAGCTCCTGTGTTATGGAATCAGCTCCTGTCCATGTTAAAGATGCGACACAGTCTCTTCATTTAAGTCCAGGCTTAAAACGTTCCTCTTTGAAATGACTTATGGTCAGACCAGTTAGGAACAGAAATATAAAGCTACATTTTCAGCTACGCTGCCCTAGGAGCAACTCTGGGGGAAGTATGGCAGCTTGAGCACGATCCTCTTCTTCTGACTACTTATTCTATCAAACAATATTTCATATTTAATTGCATTCGTAATCTATTATTTGCCTTTTCTTCTTCTCCCACTTCCTGCCGGGAGTGGAACAGGCTCATCGATGACCTGTTGATCCAGATGATCCTCTCCTGGAGAAACGGTCTCTACTCCATATGAACGGTTCTTCATCCGCCTGGAAGAACTGGTTTTCCTCCTGTAGAACTGGTTCTCCTCCTGACTGGATCCAGCTCCACTGTCTCTCTCGCGTCCTCTTGTCCTTCTGAGGGAGTCAGATCTCTCCTTCATGTGGAACTCCTCCAGGTTTCTACTTTTTCCCAAAGAGGTTTGGTTGTTTTTCCTGGCCGAGAAGCAGGGTCTAAGGACAGAGAACTCTGGGACATTTGTCTAAGGACACCGGACCCTGGGACATGTGTCTAAGGACACAGGATGCTGGGACATTTGTCTAAGGACATGGGATGCTGGGACATTTGTCTAAGGACACGGGTTGCTGGGACATTTGTCTGAGGACACGGGATGCTGGGACATTTGTCTAAGGACACGGGATGCTGGGACATTTGTCTAAGGACACGGGATGCTGGGACATTCTAAGGACACGG
Organism: Eucyclogobius newberryi; assembly: GCF_026437365.1. Taxonomy (NCBI): domain Eukaryota; kingdom Metazoa; phylum Chordata; class Actinopteri; order Gobiiformes; family Gobiidae; genus Eucyclogobius; species Eucyclogobius newberryi. The sequence continues at coordinate 30,912,547 of NW_027315835.1, forward strand.
GATGGTGGGACATTTGTCTAAGGACACAGGACGCTGGGACATTTGTCTAAGGACAAAGGACGCTGGGACATTTGTCTCCTAGCGGAGACTGCTGTTGTGACTTTGGGCGTTACAAACAAAAACAGTGCGAAAGCGAAAGCGAAAGTGAAAGAGAAAGCGCCTTCACACTTTTCAGCAAGAAACACAGGAGAGATGAAAATAGTGGAAAAATAAAGTTCCTTTCAAAATAAGTGATTTAAAAATGTAAACAAGGTGCATCACATCCAGAACCTCAGGGAATGAGTCATGATGTACGATTTATTATTGAAATGGAACAAAATAACTGGCATTAAACAGCCAACACTTTGAAGGGACATCCCCTCTTTAATGGGCCACGCCTCGTTATCGCTCTCAGAAAAGTATGACTCATCACGTCAACTTTTGTCCCGTTTAAAACCTACTGTGGTCTGTGACCCTCGTGGTTACAGACCTCGCCTTCGTGGTCACAGACCTCGCCCTCACGGTCACAGACCTCGCCCTCACGGTCACAGACCTCGCCCTCACGGTCACAGACCTCGCCCTCACGTTCACAGACCTCGCCCTCATGATCACAGACCTCGCCCTCACGGTCACAGACTTCGCCCTCATGGTCACAGACCTCGCCCTCACGGTCACAGACCTCGCCCTCACGGTCACAGACCTCGCCCTCACGGTCACAGACCTCGCCCTCACGGTCACAGACCTCGCCCTCACGGTCACAGACCTCGCCCTCACGTTCACAGACCTCGCCCTCATGATCACAGACCTCGCCCTCACGTTCACAGACCTCGCCCTCATGATCACAGACCTCGGCCTCACGGTCACAGACCTCGCCCTCATGGTCACAGACCTCGCCCTCACGGTCACAGACCTCGCCCTCACGGTCACAGACCTCGCCCTCACAGTCACAGACCTCGCCCTCACGTTCACAGACCTCGCCCTCATGATCACAGACCTCGCCCTCACGGTCACAGACTTCACCCTCATGATCACAGACCTCGCCCTCACGGTCACAGACCTCGCCGGGGAGACTTTCAGGGGGCCCTTTATTAGGAATGAACTTCCCTCCTCTTTGCGATCTTTCATATGATCAGGTTTTGGGCTCAGTGCTTGTTTTGAACCCTTTTGTTTTCAATTTGATATTTTATTTTAGTTTGTATGTTGTGTTCAACCGGAGAGATTTGTAACATTTGAAAACTAAAGAAAAATAAATACAAAGCATAATAAATACAATGAACCCAATGGCATCAGAAGAGTTACGAGTAGCATCCTTTATCATTAAGGTCAAAAAGACATATTTACAAGAAACACATTTACGCGACATAAATCAAAAACTAACCAAATTATGTGGTAAAAAATCTTACTATTCATCATACAGAAGCAAACACAAGAGGGGAGTTCCAATATTGATTTCAAACTGAATAATAATAAAGACAAAGAGGGAAGATATGTATTGATTAAAGGAACTGTTAATGGAATTTGTGCATGCTCCACCAGGGGGCGATATCACCTTCTGGACCTGATTGTGAACCACTCTGAGGGAACCCTGACCTGTGGAGGAGAGTGGAATCTTCACATTCAGCTACATTAGACGTGTGGAGCTCAAGAGACTCTGGAGGAACAAGAAAGAACAAGTTCTGTAAATGAATGAAGAATATAGGATTGATTGACATCTGGAAGGAAATGAACACTAGGGGGCGCCAGTACACAAACCCATTTTTGACTCCACATACAATCTACTCCAGAATACATTTCTTTATTTTGAATAAAGACAGATCAAATTTATACACATTACTGTAGACTTGGAGATAAGAAAAAAAACATGTTGTTTTTCAGACTTATCTGGAGGAGAATGACAATGATGACTTCCTTTCCTATTCTCTTGAATGCAACATTGCCACTGTCCTCAGACCAGCCGTGGGTCCTCCCAACAACCTCTACACATCTACTCCCACTACAGAATCCCAACTCTCGTTTTCATCAACACTTTCACCCAGGGGCCTTCCCAACCATCTTGAAAGTCTGATTAAATCAGGCATTAAGATGGTTCCACTCTAATAGCCACATCAAGAGTTCTCATGTCAACAATCATTACATCTTATCTCCTTTCACCTCGCATCTCCCATAGATAGGATGCACTGGGTCTCAACGTTGCTGGGAGTTATAGTCATAATAAAAATCAAACCAACCCGGGGCCTTGTATGACAACAGTAGTCAGATCACACAGATGGGAAAACAAAAGGCAAGTCCTGCTGCACAATCAGAAAATAGACTCATATTTCCTGTGAAAAGATAAGGCCCAGTCCCCCTGAAACTTGCTGTGCCAATTGTCAGATCCTTATATAACAAATCATTCATATTCCTATAATCTTGATTTATGTTTTCAACTGAAACATGGCTTGACAAAAACACAGGAACTGTAATTCTAATAGAAGCTGCTCCACTCATCTTTAAGTTTTAATCTGAAACACAAGAAAAAGTTGAACATGTACAACCTCATTTTATGTAGAACTAGGGAAACATGTTTTTTCTGAAATGATTGGAAGCTGCAGTAACAAGGGGCGTGTCCTGTTGCCACAGTAACAGATGAACAAACCCTTCAGCTCAGCTGCCGTTAGAACTCATTTCCACATCAAGTGTAATGAGTTTGCATTATTTATTATTTAATGACAAAGTTCAGGGCATTAAAAATGATATAAATCCCACAATGCAGGGACTTCTGGAGACAAATGATACTGGGGTCTCATTCTTTGAAATGCCTCCAAAGAGGTCTTGAGGACAAATTATTGCCATAGCTTCCAAAAAAAAAAAAAAAAAAAGAAACAAAGGGAGAAAAAGCTTAAAGATTTAGAAAATGTAAATTGTTGTAGGGATAGCCATGTCAAAAAGGGATGCCCTAATATGCTTCAAGAAGTTAAAAAGATAGAGGAGATAAATGATCTGACTTCACAGGAAATCGTTAAGAAAAGGCTCTTTATGAGTGGAACAAAATTACTATGTTGGAGACTTAGAAAACAAAATGAAAGAATATTTTAGGGACAGGCAAAATTACGTTATCTTAACTAAACAATACCAAATTCAATTAGTATTTGAATCCTTTTGTAAAAAACTTTTTTCAAAAATTCCAGATGATAAAGAAGATGAAATACATTCCTGTCTGGACATCCTCAATTTGCCTGTTATGTCAGAAGATCAAAAACAAGTTTGGAAGTACAGGGGCACTTAAACTCCTCCCCTCGTCGTGTGAAAGAGTCCATCATGTCCCTGAGACCAAAAGAAGTGAAGGAGCGACTGGACTGTGCCTCAAAGAGACTATTTCTATTCTGAATGTGACGTTTATTCACCTCATTTATGTCCAAAACAAATAAACTCCCAAACTGAATCCACAAAGATCAGACACAAGACGACATAAGACCATCTTTACACACAATGAGACACACACAAGACGACATAAGACCATCTTTACACACAATGAGACACACACAAGACGACATAAGACCATCTTTACACACAATGAGACACACACAAGAGGACATAAGACCATCTTTACACACAATGAGACACACACAAGACGACATAAGACCATCTTTACACACAATGAGACACACACAAGACGACATAAGACCATCTTTACACACAATGAGACACACACAAGACGACATAAGACCATCTTTACACACAATGAGACACACACAAGACGACATAAGACCATCTTTACACACAATGAGACACACACAAGACGACATAAGACCATCTTTACACACAATGAGACAAATACACACACAACACAACAAAGATGTAATAATAAGTCTGGACGAGGAGAAGGATTTGATTCTGTAGCTGGACTTATTTATTTAAAGTGATACACAAATTTCAAATTGACGATTTGATTATAATAAATATTGAGGTTCTTTACGATGGTAAAGACTTAGCCATTTAAATGGCAAGCGCAATCCCTTAGATCAGGCATGTCCAAACTACGGCCCATGGGCCAAATGCAGCCCCCAGACCAATTTTTGTTGGCCCTCCGGCTTCCTGCTGATTTGGAAGAGTCAGGACTAAACATGGAGCGGCCTCCTGCTGGTGCCAGAGTCAGGACTAAACATGGACCGGCTTCCTGCTGGTGCCAGAGTCAGGACTAAACATGGACCGGCCTCCTGCTGGTGCCAGAGTCAGGACTAAACATGGAGCAGCCTCCTGCTGGTGCCAGAGTCAGGACTAAACATGAACCGGCCTCCTGCTGGTGCCAGAGTCAGGACTAAACATGGACCGGCCTCCTGCTGGTGCCAGAGTCAGGACTAAACATGGACCGGCCTCCTGCTGGTGCCAGAGTCAGGACTAAACATGGAGAATCTGTGTTTCAGTTTTATGCAGCTAAAATCTGGAACAGTCTTCCTGAAGATGTGAGACAGGTTCTACTCTGACAATATTCAAATCTAAGATAAAAAAACAGTTTTCTTTAGCTCTGTTTATGACTGAAAGGATCTGCACTATTTTCTTTTAGGTCTTAAACTGTTTTGTGATTTCTGTCATGTATTTGTGATTTTTAAAGGATTTTTTCCTGTTGTGTGAAGCACTTTGAATTTCCTTGTGTGTGAATTGTGCTTTACATAAACTTGCCTTCAGTGTTCTCTGGAATGCTGACGATCTGCAGATTACATCGGCCTTCTCGGTTCTCCAGGTCGTCCAGTTCGTCAAAATACCTGCTTTGTCAATTCTGCCACTTTCGTTCATTTAGCAGAGACGGTGTCCCTCAGGTCAGACGTCCTGAGGGTCCGGGTTGCCATTCTTGGATTTCAAATCACCCATTTTCGCCAGGGCCCTGTCTATTTGTGTAATCTCCTGTAAAGACGCCATAATCACCAGGTCTATCTCGTTTTCTCCAGCGCTGCAGTGCCCGAGCTGGGGCCTGTGCCCGAGCTGGAGCCTGTGCCCGAGCTGGAGCCTGTGCCCGAGCTGGAGCTTGTGCCCGAGCTGGAGCCTGTGCCCGGGCTGGAGCCTGTGCCCGAGCTGGAGCCTGGGAGCCTGTGCCCGAGCTGGAGCCTGTGCCCGAGCTGGAGCCTGTGCCCGAGCTGGAGCCTGTGCCCGAGCTGGAGCCTGTGCCCGAGCTGGAGCCTGTGCCCTAGCTTGAGCCTGTGCCCGAGCTGGAGCCTGTGCCCGAGCTGGAGCCTGTGCCCGGGCTGGAGCCTGTGCCCGAGCTGGAGCCTGTGCCCGAGCTGGAGCCTGTGCCCGAGCTGGAGCCTGTGCCCGGGCTGGAGCCTGTGCCCGAGCTGGAGCCTGTGCCCGAGCTGGAGCCTGTGCCCGAGCTGGAGGCTGTGCCCGGGCGCGCTGGCGTCGATGAGGAGCTAGCTAGCTTAAATGTAACATTGCCAGCCTGGCTCTTACATAATGATCCTGGACACTTATTTCCCACGTAGAAGTATCAGGTCTCCCCAGGTGAACTCGGATGAACAAAGAGAGATTATTTGCACGGGTACGACTGCAGCCAGACAGACCGTCATCCCGGAAGTCTGCAATCTGTTTTTCATTAGTCTCATTTAAGATTGTACATTTTCTAGTGTAGTGACTCAAGTATCTAAAAAATGGTAGTTGGAGGGTTAAATATGTTACCATGGGTAAGCATTGAGGGGTGGTTAGTTTAATAATAATAATAATAATAATAATGATAATAACTTTTATTTATATAGCGCTTTTCAGTGACCCAAAGACTCTGAACATAATAAAAAAGGGGGGGTATTTACAGACAGGGGGGACAACACGTACAATACACATTAATATACAGATAAAATGAACAAGACAGAAGAAGTAGAGAGAGAAAGATGGGGATGTAACAGGGGGTAGAAGAGTAGGCAATGGGGTAGAGGAGGCTAGGGGTAGGGGAGGTCATAGGCTTGGGTGAAGAGGTATGTTTTTAGGTGGGATTTGAATGTTGTGAGTGAGGGAGAGTGGCGGACAGGTTGGGGGAGGGAGTTCCAGAGTCGGGGTGCTGTTCGGGAGAATGCTCTGTCGCCAAAAGTTTTGAGTCGGGATGTTGGTGCAGTCAGGGTGAGAGAGGAGGAGGATCGGAGAGCTCGGGTGGGGCGGTGGGGGATGAGGAGGTCAGACAGGTAGGGGGGGGCAAGGTGGTGAAGAGCTTTGAAGGTGAGGAGGAGTATTTTAAAGTTTATGCGCTGCTTGATGGGGAGAGAGTGGAGAGAGTTGAGAACGGGAGTGATGTGATCACGGGACCGGGTGTGGGTGAGGGCAGGCGGGCAGCGGAGTTTTGGACCATTTGGAGTCTGTGGAGGGAATGGGAGGAGATGCCAGTGAGGAGGGAGTTGCAGTAGTCGAGGCGGGAGGAGATGAAGGCATGGATGAGGGATTCAGCAGCGGGGAGGGTGAGGCAGTGTCGGATTTTGGTGATGCGGCGGAGGTGGAAGTATGAGGTCTTGACAATGTGGCTGACATGGGGAGTGAAGGAGAGGGTGGGGTCCATGATGACACCAAGATTGCGTACCAGGGTGGAGGGGGTGATGGTCGAGGTGTCGATGCTGAGTGAAAAGGGACCAGTTTTATTGAGAGTGGATTTGGTGCCAATGAGGAGGAGCTCTGTTTTGTCACTGTTCAGTTTGAGGAAGTTGAGAGTGAGCCATGATTTTATTGTAGAGATGCAGGTTTCAATGTGGCTGAGGGGAGGGTGTGGGTGGATTTGGTGGTGAGGTATATCTGGGTGTCGTCAGCGTAGCAGTGAAAGTCCAGGTTGAGTTGGCGGAGGATGTGACCAAGGGGGAAGATGTAGCAGATGAAGAGGAGGGGGCCGAGGACTGAGCCCTGGGGGACCCTGCGTTACTGGGGAGAGGGTGGATGAGTCATGTCATGTAATTTAACCCTAAATGACATCTTCTTTTATTTAAGTGTAGTGAATGTGTGACCTTATTGTCCCTATAGTGTTGTTTTGTCCTATGTACATTTAAACATCACCCTGCCAAGGGACTGAAGATGGGAATGAGCCACGTTGGCTATAATCTTTACATATTTACATGCATGATGTTCATTCATGTGTGTGGTCCATTTACAAATACTACAAATACAAGTCTGACTTGAGTCCATGTCACCACTTGCAAGGGCCACACCTCAATTAATCACATTTTGTATCCAGATACTTTCATTAAGAAAAGTTAATGATGAGTTTACAGCCAATCCTCTGCCCTCGCCGAACCCAACTGCACCATTCACTCACTCCAACACATTCACACATAGTCACACATATGGTGAAGTGTCTTGCCCAACGACACAGAGTATTTACCAGGTTTTGAGATCAGACCAGTCTCAAAATGGCATGGCCGTGTTTGTATAGAAAAAGACAATAGGTTCCTTGTAGAATGTTGAGACATCACATACACAAAAGATATTTACCAAACACACTTCTGCAGAGAACCAGCCCGAGCAGAAACCGGGAGCAACTGTTTCATGCAAAACCAGTGGAAATGTCAAACACATTCTGGCTTCACAATAAACAGTGGGACGTTGTTTGGTCTGGACTCACAGGTTTTATGGAGAGCAGACAGTCTGCAGCACAAGCAACACTATGCACAATACTAGAAATGATTGCGATATGCAACATTGATGTTATTATAGCACTTGAATATACTTTTTAACTTTATCATTTCAGTTCTTTGAGAGTTGAAACTCAAACTGTTCCTGAAACACAGGACTGGACAGGTCTGGACACTGTGAGACTGAGACGATGGACACACCTCTGTTGGCTTTGAATATTTCTATTTCAGAGCTTAGATTTAGGGACTTCAGATGGGATTTCTTTAAAAATAAATAAAAACAATAAAATGGTATAAATATATTATAGTCAAACTTAAAATGAAAAAGGGTGTAATCCCCCATTCGTTCAGGAATGTTCCATGGTAGAAAAAGCTTCAGACCTTCTGACTTTCATCCAAGAGTCATTCTCAATCTGTGGATCTAGTCTGGTCCGATAATCGCCTGCGACAAAAGCCTAAACCAAGGCTAATTTAGTACATTTAATATATAGTTTTAGTTTTTTTGTGATATATTTGTTATTGTGTTAACCACCTCCTCTCACGCTGGACTTTACTTCCTCCTCTCACGCTGGACTTTACCACCTCCTCTCACGCTGGACTTTACCACCTCCTCTCACGCTGGACTTTACCACCTCCTCTCACGCTGGACTTTACAAACTCCTCTCACGCTGGACATTACCACCTCCTCTCACGCTGGACTTTACCACCTCCTCTCACGCTGGACTTTACCACCTCCTCTCACGCTGGACATTACCACCTCCTCTCTGCTGGACTTTACCACCTCCTCTCTGCTGGACTTTACCACCTCCTCTCACGCTGGACTTTACCACCTCCTCTAGCGCTGGACTTTACCACCTCCTCTCACGCTGGACTTTACTACCTCCTCTCACGCTGGACTTTACCACACTCCTCTCACGCTGGACTTTACCACCTCCTCTCACGCTGGACTTTACCACCTCCTCTCACGCTGGACTTTACCACCTCTTCTCACGCTGGACTTTACCACCTCCTCTCTGCTGGACTTTACCACCTCCTCTCACGCTGGACTTTACGACCTCCTCTCACGCTGGACTTTACCACCTCCTCTCTGCTGGACTTTACCACCTCCTCTCACGCTGGACTTTACGACCTCCTCTCACGCTGGACTTTACCACCTCCTCTCACGCTGGACTTTACCACCTCCTCTCACGCTGGACTTTACCACCTCCTCTCACGCTGGACTTTACCACCTCCTCTCTGCTGGACTTTACCACCTCCTCTCACGCTGGACTTTACGACCTCCTCTCACGCTGGACTTTACCACCTCCTCTCTGCTGGACTTTACCACCTCCTCTCACGCTGGACTTTACCACCTCCTCTCACGCTGGACTTTACCACCTCCTCTCATGCTGGACTTTACCACCTCCTCTCTGCCGGACTTTACCACCTCCTCTCTGCTGGACTTTACCACCTCCTCTCACGCTGGACATTTACCACCTCCTCTCTGCTGGACTTTACCACCTCCTCTTACGCTGGACTTTACCGCCTCCTCTCACGCTGGACTTTACCACCTCCTCTCACGCTGAACTTTACCACCTCCTCTCACGCTGGACTTTACAACCTCCTCTCACGCTGGACTTTACCACCTCCTCTCTGCTGGACTTTACAACCTCCTCTCTGCTGGACTTTACAACCTCCTCTCTGCTGGACTTTACCACCTCCTCTCACCCTGGACTTTACCACCTCCTCTCACTCTGGACTTTACCACCTCCTCTCACGCTGGACTTTACCACCTCCTCTCTGCTGGACTTTACCACCTCCTCTCACGCTGGACTTTACCACATCCTCTCACGCTGGACTTTACCACCTCCTCTTACGCTGGACTTTACCACCTCCTCTCACGCTGGACTTTACCACGCCTCTCTGCTGGACTTTACCACCTCCTCTCACGCTGGACTTTACCACCTCCTCTCTGCTGGACTTTACGACCTCCTCTCACGCTGGACTTTACGACCTCCTCTCACGCTGGACTTTACCACCTCCTCTCTGCTGGACTTTACCACCTCCTCTCTGCTGGACTTTACCACCTCCTCTCTGCTGGACTTTACCACCTCCTCTCACGCTGGACTTTACCACTTCCTCTCACGCTGGACTTTACCACCTCCTCTCACGCTGGACTTTACCACCTCCTCTCATGCTGGACTTTACCACCTCCTCTCTGCCGGACTTTACCACCTCCTCTCATGCTGGACTTTACCACCTCCTCTCTGCCGGACTTTACCACCTCCTCTCTGCTGGACTTTACCACCTCCTCTCACGCTGGACATTTACCACCTCCTCTCTGCTGGACTTTACCACCTCCTCTTACGCTGGACTTTACCACCTCCTCTCACGCTGGACTTTACCACCTCCTCTCTGCTGGACTTTAACACCTCCTCTCACGCTGAACTTTACCACCTCCTCTCACGCTGGACTTTACAACCTCCTCTCACGCTGGACTTTACCACGTCCTCTCTGCTTGACTTTACCACCTCCTCTCACGCTGAACTTTACCACCTCCTCTCACGCTGGACTTTACCACCTCCTCTCACGCTGGACTTTACAACCTCCTCTCACGCTGGACTTTACCACCTCCTCTCTGCTGGACTTTACCACCTCCTCTCTGCTGGACTTTACCACCTCCTCTCTGCTGGACTTTACCACCTCCTGTCACCCTGGACTTTACCACCTCCTCTCACGCTGGACTTTACTACCTCCTCTCACGCTGGACTTTACCATCTCCTCTCTGCTGGACTTTACCACCTCCTCTCACGCTGGACTTTACCACCTCCTCCCACCCTGGACTTTACCAACTCCTCTCACTCTGGACTTTACCACCTCCTCTCACGCTGGACTTTACCACCTCCACTCACGCTGGACTATACCACATCCTCTCACGCTGGACTTTACCACCTCCTCTTACGCTGGAGTTTACCACCTCCTCTCACGCTGGACTATACCACCTCCTCTCTGCTGGACTTTACCACCTCCTCTCACGCTGGACTTTACAACCTCCTCCCTCGCGGGACTTTACCACCTCCTCTCTGCTGGACTTTACCACCTCCTCTCTGCTGGACTTCACCACCTCCTCTCTGCTGGACTTTACCACCTCCTCTCACGCTGGACTTTACCACCTCCTCTCACGCTGGACTTTACAACCTCCTCTCACGCTGGAATTTACCACCTCCTCTCTGCTGGACTTTACCACCTCCTCTCCGCTGGACTTTACCACCTCTTCTCACCCTGGACTTTACCACCTCCTCTAACGCTGGACTTTACCACCTCCTCTCACGCTGGACTTCACCACCTCCTCTCTGCTGGACTTTACCATCTCCTCTCACGCTGGACTTTACCACCTCCTCTCACGCTGGACTTTACGACCTCCTCTCACGCTGGACTTTACCACCTCCTCTCTGCTGGACTTTACCACCTCCTCTCTGCTGGACTTTACCACCTCCTCTCTGCTGGACTTTACCAGCTCCTCTCACGCTGGACTTTACCACCTCCTCTCACGCTGGACTTTAACACCTCCTCTCACATTGGACTTAACAACCTCCTCTCACGCTGGACTTTACCACCTCCTCTCTGCTGGACTTTACCACCTCCTCTCACGCTGGACTTTACCACCTCCTCTCTGCTGGACTTTACCACCTCCTCTCACGCTGGACTTTACCACCTCCTCTCACGCTGGACTTTAACACCTCCTCTCACGCTGGACTTTACCACCTCCTCTCACGCTGGACTTTACCACCTCCTCTCACGCTGAACTTTACCATCTCCTCTCTGCTGGACTTTACCACCTCCTCTCACGCTGGACTTTACCACCTCCTCTCACGCTGAACTTTACCATCTCCTCTCTGCTGGACTTTACCACCTCCTCCCACCCTGGACTTTACCAACTCCTCTCACTCTGGACTTTACCACCTCCTCTCACGCTGGACTTTACCACCTCCACTCACGCTGGACTTTACCACATCCTCTCACGCTGGACTTCACCACCTCCTCTTACGCTGGAGTTTACCACCTCCTCTCACGCTGGACTATACCACCTCCTCTCTGCTGGACTTTACCACCTCCTCTCACGCTGGACTTTACAACCCCCTCCCACGCGGGACTTTACCACCTCCTCTCTGCTGGACTTTACCACCTCCGCTCTGCTGGACTTCACCACCTCCTCTCTGCTGGACTTTACCACCTCCTCTCACGCTGGACTTTACCACCTCCTCTCACGCTGGACTTTACAACCTCCTCTCACGCTGGAATTTACCACCTCCTCTCTGCTGGACTTTACCACCTCCTCTCCGCTGGACTTTACCACCTCTTCTCACCCTGGACTTTACCACCTCCTCTAACGCTGGACTTTACCACCTCCTCTCACGCTGGACTTCACCACCTCCTCTCTGCTGGAGTTTACCATCTCCTCTCACGCTGGACTTTACCACCTCCTCTCACGCTGGACTTTACGACCTCCTCTCACGCTGGACTTTACCACCTCCTCTCTGCTGGACTTTACCACCTCCTCTCTGCTGGACTTTACCACCTCCTCTCTGCTGGACTTTACCAGCTCCTCTCACGCTGGACTTTACCACCTCCTCTCACGCTGGACTTTAACACCTCCTCTCACATTGGACTTAACAACCTCCTCTCACGCTGGACTTTACCACCTCCTCTCTGCTGGACTTTACCACCTCCTCTCACGCTGGACTTTACCACCTCCTCTCTGCTGGACTTTACCACCTCCTCTCACGCTGGACTTTACCACCTCCTCTCACGCTGGACTTTAACACCTCCTCTCACGCTGGACTTTACCACCTCCTCTCACGCTGGACTTTACCACCTCCTCTCTGCTGGACTTCACCACCTCCTCTCACCCTGGACTTTACCACCTCCTCTCACCCTGGACTTTACCACCTCCTCTCACGCTGGACTTTACCACCTCCTCTCACGCTGGACTTTAAAACCTCCTCTCTGCTGGACTTTACCACCTCCTCTCACGCTGGACTTTACCACCTCCTCCCACCCTGGACTTTACCAACTCCTCTCACTCTGGACTTTACCACCTCCTCTCACGCTGGACTTTACCACCTCCACTCACGCTGGACTTCACCACATCCTCTCACGCTGGACTTTACCACCTCCTCTTACGCTGGACTTTACCACCTCCTCTCACGCTGGACATTTACCACCTACTCTCTGCTGGACTTTACCACCTCCTCTTACGCTGGACTTTACCACCTCCTCTCACGCTGGACTTTACCACCTCCTCTCTGCTGGACTTTAACACCTCCTCTCACGCTGAACTTTACCACCTCCTCTCACGCTGGACTTTACAACCTCCTCTCACGCTGGACTTTACCACCTCCTCTCTGCTTGACTTTACCACCTCCTCTCACGCTGAACTTTACCACCTCCTCTCACGCTGGACTTTACCACCTCCTCTCACGCTGGACTTTACAACCTCCTCTCACGCTGGACTTTACCACCTCCTCTCTGCTGGACTTTACCACCTCCTCTCTGCTGGACTTTACCACCTCCTCTCTGCTGGACTTTACCACCTCCTGTCACCCTGGACTTTACCACCTCCTCTCACGCTGGAGTTTACCACCTCCTCTCACGCTGGACTTTACCACCTCCTCTCTGCTGGACTTTACCACCTCCTCTCACGCTGGACTTTACCACCTCCTCCCACCCTGGACTTTACCAACTCCTCTCACTCTGGACTTTACCACCTCCTCTCACGCTGGACTTTACCACCTCCACTCACGCTGGACTTTACCACATCCTCTCACGCTGGACTTTACCACCTCCTCTTACGCTGGAGTTTACCACCTCCTCTCACGCTGGACTATACCACCTCCTCTCTGCTGGACTTCACCACCTCCTCTCACGCTGGTCTTTACAACCTCCTCTCACGCTGGACTTTACCACCTCCTCTCTGCTGGACTTTACCACCTCCTCTCTGCTGGACTTCACCACCTCCTCTCTGCTGGACTTTACCACCTCCTCTCACGCTGGACTTTACCACCTCCTCTCACGCTGGACTTTACAACCTCCTCTCACGCTGGAATTTACCACCTCCTCTCTGCTGGACTTTACCACCTCCTCTCCGCTGGACTTTACCACCTCTTCTCACCCTGGACTTTACCACCTCCTCTAACGCTGGACTTTACCACTTCCTCTCACGCTGGACTTCACCACCTCCTCTCTGCTGGACTTTACCATCTCCTCTCACGCTGGACTTTACCACCTCCTCTCACGCTGGACTTTACGACCTCCTCTCACGCTGGACTTTACCACCTCCTCTCTGCTGGACTTCACGACCTCCTCTCTGCTGGACTTTACCACCTCCTCTCTGCTGGACTTTACCACCTCCTCTCACCCTGGACTTTACCACCTCCTCTCACGCTGGACTTTACCACCTCCTCTCACCCTGGACTTTACCACCTCCTCTCTGCTGGACTTTACCACCTCCTCTCACGCTGGACTTTACCACCTCCTCTCACGCTGGACTTTACAACCTCTTCTCACGCTGGAATTTACCACCTCCTCTCTGCTGGACTTTACCACCTCCTCTCACGCTGGACTTTACCACCTCCTCTCACACTGGACTTTACCACCTCCTCTCACGCTGGACTTTACAACCTCCTCTCACGCTGGATTTTACCACCTCCTCTCTGCTGGACTTTACCACCTCTCTGCTGGACTTTACCACCTCCTCTCACGCTGGACTTTACCACCTCCTCTTACGCTGGACTTTACCACCTCCTCTCACGCTGGACTTTACCACCTCCTCTCACGCTGGACTTTAACACCTCCTCTCACATTGGACTTAACAACCTCCTCTCACGCTGGACTTTACCACCTCCTCTCTGCCGGACTTTACCACCTCCTCTCACCCTGGACTTTACCACCTCCTCTCTGCTGGACTTTACCACCTCCTCTCACGCTGGACATTACCACCTCCTCTCACGCTGGACTTTAACACCTCCTCTCACGCTGGACTTTACCACCTCCTCTCACGCTGGACTTTACCACCTCCTCTCTGCTGGACTTCACCACCTCCTCTCACCCTGGACTTTACCACCTCCTCTCACGCTGGACTTTACCACCTCCTCTCTGCTGGACTTTACCACCTCCTCTCACCCTGGACTTTACCACCTCCTCTCACGCTGGACTTTACCACCTCCTCTCACGCTGGACTTTACCACCTCCTCTCTGCTGGACTTTACCACCTCCTCTCACGCTGGACTTTACCACCTCCTCCCACCCTGGACTTTACCAACTCCTCTCACTCTGGACTTTACCACCTCCTCTCAAGCTGGACTTTACGACCTCCTCTCACGCTGGACTTTACCACCTCCTCTCTGCTGGACTTTACCACCTCCTCTCTGCTGGACTTTACCACCTCCTCTCTGCTGGACTTTACCAGCTCCTCTCACGCTGGACTTTACCACCTCCTCTCACGCTGGACTTTACCACCTCCTCTCACGCTGGACTTTACAACCTCCTCTCTAGCTGTACTTTACCACCTCCTCTCTGCTGGACTTCACCACCTCCTCTCTGCTGGACTTTACCACCTCCTCTCTGCTGGAATTTACCACCTCCTCTCACCCTGGACTTTACCACCTCCTCTCACGCTGGACTTTACCACCTCCTCTCACGCTGGACTTTACCACCTACTCTCTGCTGGACTTTACCACCTCCTCTCACGCTGGACTTTACCACCTCCTCTTACGCTGGACTTTACCACCTCCTCTCACGCTGGACTTTAACACCTCCTCTCACATTGGACTTAACAACCTCCTCTCACGCTGGACTTTACCACCTCCTCTCTGCTGGACTTTACCACCTCCTCTCACGCTGGACTTTACCACCTCCTCTCTGCTGGACTTTACCACCTCCTCTCACGCTGGACTTTACCACCTCCTCTCACGCTGGACTTTAACACCTCCTCTCACGCTGGACTTTACCACCTCCTCTCACTCTGGACTTTACCACCTCCTCTCTGCTGGACTTCACCACCTCCTCTCACGCTGGACTTTACAACCACTTCTCACGCTGGAATTTACCACCTCCTCTCTGCTGGACTTTACCACCTCCTCTCACGCTGGACTTTACCACCTCCTCTCACGCTGGACTTTACCACCTCCTCTCTGCTGGACTTTACCACCTCCTCTCACGCTGGACTTTACCACCTCCTCTCACGCTGGACTTTACAACCTCTTCTCACGCTGGAATTTACCACCTCCTCTCTGCTGGACTTTACCACCTCCTCTCACGCTGGACTTTACCACCTCCTCTCACGCTGGACTTTACCACCTCCTCTCATGCTGGACTTTACAACCTCCTCTCACGCTGGATTTTACCACCTCCTCTCTGCTGGACTTTACCACCTCCTCTCACGCTGGACTTTACCACCTCCTCTCACGCTGGACTTTAACACCTCCTCTCACATTGGACTTAACAACCTCCTCTCACGCTGGACTTTACCACCTCCTCTCTGCTGGACTTTACCACCTCCTCTCACCCTGGACTTTACCACCTCCTCTCTGCTGGACTTTACCACCTCCTCTCACGCTGGACATTACCACCTCCTCTCACGCTGGACTTTAACACCTCCTCTCACGCTGGACTTTACCACCTCCTCTCACGCTGGACTTTACCACCTCCTCTCACGCTGGACTTTACAACCTCCTCTCACGCTGGACTTTACCACCTCCTCTCTGCTTGACTTTACCACCTCCTCTCACGCTGAACTTTACCACCTCCTCTCACGCTGGACTTTACCACCTCCTCTCACGCTGGACTTTACAACCTCCTCTCACGCTGGACTTTACCACCTCCTCTCTGCTGGACTTTACCACCTCCTCTCTGCTGGACTTTACCACCTCCTCTCTGCTGGACTTTACCACCTCCTGTCACCCTGGACTTTACCACCTCCTCTCACGCTGGAGTTTACCACCTCCTCTCACGCTGGACTTTACCACCTCCTCTCTGCTGGACTTTACCACCTCCTCTCACGCTGGACTTTACCACCTCCTCCCACCCTGGACTTTACCAACTCCTCTCACTCTGGACTTTACCACCTCCTCTCACGCTGGACTTTACCACCTCCACTCACGCTCGACTTTACCACCTCCTCTCTGCTGGACTTTACCACCTCCTCTCTGCTGGACTTCACCACCTCCTCTCTGCTGGACTTTACCACCTCCTCTCACGCTGGACTTTACCACCTCCTCTCACGCTGGACTTTACAACCTCCTCTCACGCTGGAATTTACCACCTCCTCTCTGCTGGACTTTACCATCTCCTCTCCGCTGGACTTTACCACCTCTTCTCACCCTGGACTTTACCACCTCCTCTCACGCTGGACTTTACCACCTCCTCTCACGCTGGACTTCACCACCTCCTCTCTGCTGGACTTTACCATCTCCTCTCACGCTGGACTTTACCACCTCCTCTCACGCTGGACTTTACGACCTCCTCTCACGCTGGACTTTACCACCTCCTCTCTGCTGGACTTAACCACCTCCTCTCTGCTGGACTTTACCACCTCCTCTCTGCTGGACTTTACCAGCTCCTCTCACGCTGGACTTTACCACCTCCTCTCACACTGGACTTTACCACCTCCTCTCACGCTGGACTTTACAACTTCCTCTCACGCTGGACTTTACCACCTCCTCTCTGCTGGACTTCACGACCTCCTCTCTGCTGGACTTTACCACCTCCTCTCTGCTGGACTTTACCACCTCCTCTCACCCTGGACTTTACCACCTCCTCTCACGCTGGACTTTACCACCTCCTCTCACGCTGGACTTTACCACCTCCTCTCTGCTGGACTTTACCACCTCCTCTTACGCTGGACTTTACCACCTCCTCTCACGCTGGACTTTACAACCTCTTCTCACGCTGGAATTTACCACCTCCTCTCTGCTGGACTTTACCACCTCCTCTCACGCTGGACTTTACCACCTCCTCTCACGCTGGACTTTACCACCTCCTCTCACGCTGGACTTTACAACCTCCTCTCACGCTGGATTTTACCACCTCCTCTCTGCTGGACTTTACCACCTCTCTGCTGGACTTTACCACCTCCTCTCACGCTGGACTTTACCACCTCCTCTTACGCTGGACTTTACCACCTCCTCTCACGCTGGACTTTAACACCTCCTCTCACATTGGACTTAACAACCTCCTCTCACGCTGGACTTTACCACCTCCTCTCTGCTGGACTTCACCACCTCCTCTCACCCTGGACTTTACCACCTCCTCTCACGCTGGACTTTACCACCTCCTCTCTGCTGGACTTTACCACCTCCTCTCACCCTGGACTTTACCACCTCCTCTCACGCTGGACTTTACCACCTCCTCTCACGCTGGACTTTACCACCTCCTCTCTGCTGGACTTTACCACCTCCACTCACGCTGGACTTTACCACCTCCTCCCACCCTGGACTTTACCAACTCCTCTCACTCTGGACTTTACCACCTCCTCTCAAGCTGGACTTTACGACCTCCTCTCACGCTGGACTTTACCACCTCCTCTCTGCTGGACTTTACCACCTCCTCTCTGCTGGACTTTACCACCTCCTCTCTGCTGGACTTTACCAGCTCCTCTCACGCTGGACTTTACCACCTCCTCTCACGCTGGACTTTACCACCTCCTCTCACGCTGGACTTTACAACCTCCTCTCACGCTGTACTTTACCACCTCCTCTCTGCTGGACTTCACCACCTCCTCTCTGCTGGACTTTACCACCTCCTCTCTGCTGGAATTTACCACCTCCTCTCACCCTGGACTTTACCACCTCCTCTCACGCTGGACTTTACCACCTCCTCTCACGCTGGACTTTACCACCTACTCTCTGCTGGACTTTACCACCTCCTCTCACGCTGGACTTTACCACCTCCTCTTACGCTGGACTTTACCACCTCCTCTCACGCTGGACTTTAACACCTCCTCTCACATTGGACTTAACAACCTCCTCTCACGCTGGACTTTACCACCTCCTCTCTGCTGGACTTTACCACCTCCTCTCACGCTGGACTTTACCACCTCCTCTCTGCTGGACTTTACCACCTCCTCTCACGCTGGACTTTACCACCTCCTCTCACGCTGGACTTTAACACCTCCTCTCACGCTGGACTTTACCACCTCCTCTCACGCTGGACTTTACCACCTCCTCTCTGCTGGACTTCACCACCTCCTCTCACGCTGGACTTTACAACCACTTCTCACGCTGGAATTTACCACCTCCTCTCTGCTGGACTTTACCACCTCCTCTCACGCTGGACTTTACCACCTCCTCTCACGCTGGACTTTACCACCTCCTCTCTGCTGGAATTTACCACCTCCTCTCACGCTGGACTTTACCACCTCCTCTCACGCTGGACTTTACAACCTCTTCTCACGCTGGAATTTACAACCTCCTCTCTGCTGGACTTTACCACCTCCTCTCACGCTGGACTTTACCACCTCCTCTCACGCTGGACTTTACCACCTCCTCTCACGCTGGACTTTACAACCTCCTCTCACGCTGGATTTTACCACCTCCTCTCTGCTGGACTTTACCACCTCCTCTCACGCTGGACTTTACCACCTCCTCTTACGCTGGACTTTACCACCTCCTCTCACGCTGGACTTTAACACCTCCTCTCACATTGGACTTAACAACCTCCTCTCACGCTGGACTTTACCACCTCCTCTCTGCTGGACTTTACCACCTCCTCTCACGCTGGACTTTACCACCTCCTCTCTGCTGGACTTTACCACCTCCTCTCACGCTGGACTTTACCACCTCCTCTCACGCTGGACTTTAACACCTCCTCTCACGCTGGACTTTACCACCTCCTCTCACGCTGGACTTTACCACCTCCTCTCTGCTGGACTTCACCACCTCCTCTCACGCTGGACTTTACAACCACTTCTCACGCTGGAATTTACCACCTCCTCTCTGCTGGACTTTACCACCTCCTCTCACGCTGGACTTTACAACCTCCTCTCACGCTGGATTTTACCACCTCCTCTCTGCTGGACTTTACCACCTCCTCTCATGCTGGACTTTACCACCTCCTCTTACGCTGGACTTTACCACCTCCTCTCACGCTGGACTTTAACACCTCCTCTCACATTGGACTTAACAACCTCCTCTCACGCTGGACTTTACCACCTCCTCTCACGCTGGACTTTACCACCTCCTCTCACGCTGGACTTTACCACCTCCTCTCTGCTGGACTTTACCACCTCCTCTCACGCTGGACTTTACCACCTCCTCTCACGCTGGACTTTAACACCTCCTCTCACGCTGGACTTTACCACCTCCTCTCACGCTGGACTTTACCACCTCCTCTCTGCTGGACTTCACCACCTCCTCTCACCCTGGACTTTACCACCTCCTCTCACGCTGGACTTTACCACCTCATCTCTGCTGGACTTTACCACCTCCTCTCACCCTGGACTTTACCACCTCCTCTCACGCTGGACTTTACCACCTCCTCTCACGCTGGACTTTAACACCTCCTCTCTGCTGGACTTTACCACCTCCTCTCACGCTGGACTTTACCACCTCCTCCCACCCTGGACTTTACCAACTCCTCTCACTCTGGACTTTACCACCTCCTCTCACGCTGGACTTTACCACCTCCACTCACGCTGGACTTTAACACATCCTCTCACGCTGGACTTTACCACCTCCTCTTACGCTGGACTTTACCACCTCCTCTCTGCTGGACTTTACCACCTCCTCTCACCCTGGACTTTACCACCTCCTCTCACGCTGGACTTTACCACCTCCTCTCTGCTGGACTTTACCACCTCCTCCCACCCTGGATTTTACCAACTCCTCTCACTCTGGACTTTACAACCTCCTCTCACGCTGGACTTTACGACCTCCTCTCACGCTGGACTTTACCACCTCCTCTCTGCTGGACTTTACCACCTCCTCTCTGCTGGACTTTACCACCTCCTCTCTGCTGGACTTTACCAGCTCCTCTCACGCTGGACTTTACCACCTCCTCTCACGCTGGACTTTACCACCTCCTCTCACGCTGGACTTTACAACCTCCTCTCACGCTGTACTTTACCACCTCCTCTCTGCTGGACTTCACAACCTCCTCTCTGCTGGACTTTACCACCTCCTCTCTGCTGGACTTTACCACCTCCTCTCACCCTGGACTTTACCACCTCCTCTCACGCTGGACTTTACCACTTCCTCTGACGCTGGACTTTACCACCTCCTCTCTGCTGGACTTTACCACCTCCTCTCACGCTGGACTTTACCACCTCCTCTCACGCTGGACTTTACAACCACTTCTCACGCTGGAATTTACCACCTCCTCTCTGCTGGACTTTACCACCTCCTCTCACGCTGGACTTTACCACCTCCTCTCTGCTGGACTTAACCACCTCCTCTCACGCTGGACTTTACCACCTCCTCTTACGCTGGACTTTACCACCTCCTCTCACGCTGGACTTTAACACCTCCTCTCACATTGGACTTAACAACCTCCTCTCACGCTGGACTTTACCACCTCCTCTCTGCTGGACTTTACCACCTCCTCTCACGCTGGACTTTACCACCTCCTCTCACGCTGGACTTTAACACCTCCTCTCTGCTGGACTTTACCACCTCCTCTCACGCTGGACTTTACCACCTCCTCTCACGCTGGACTTTACCACCTCCTCTCACGCTGGACTTTACCACCTCCACTCACGCTGGACTTTACCACATCCTCTCACGCTGGACTTTACCACCTCCTCTTACGCTGGACTTTACCACCTCCTCTCACGCTGGACTTTACCACCTCCTCTCTGCTGGACTTTACCACCTCCTCTCACGCTGGACTTTACAACCTCCTCTCACGCTGGACTTTACCACCTCCTCTCTGCTGGACTTTACCACCTCCTCTCTGCTGGACTTTACCACCTCCTCTCTGCTGGACTTTACCACCTCCTCTCACGCTGGACTTTACCACCTCCTCTCACGCTGGACTTTACAACCTCCTCTCACGCTGGAATTTACCACCTCCTCTCTGCTGGACTTTACCACCTCCTCTCCGCTGTACTTTACCACCTCTTCTCACCCTGGACATTACCACCTCCTCTCTGCTGGACTTTACCACCTCCTCTCTGCTGGACTTCACCACCTCTTCTCACCCTGGACATTACCACCTCCTCTAACGCTGGACTTTACCACCTCCTCTCACGCTGGACTTTACCACCTCCTCTCTGCTGGACTTTACCATCTCCTCTCACGCTGGACTTTACCACCTCCTCTCACGCTGGACTTTACCACCTCGACTCACGCTGGACTTTACCACATCCTCTCACGCTGGACTTTACCACCTCCTCTCCGCTGTACTTTACCACCTCTTCTCACCCTGGACTTTACCACCTCCTCTAACACTGGACTTTACCACCTCCTCTCACGCTGGACTTTACCACCTCCTCTCTGCTGGACTTTACCATCTCCTCTCACGCTGGACTTTACCACCTCCTCTCACGCTGGACTTTACGACCTCCTCTCACGCTGGACTTTACCACCTCCTCTCTGCTGGACTTTACCACCTCCTCTCTGCTGGACTTTACCACCTCCTCTCTGCTGGACTTTACCAGCTCCTCTCACGCTGGACTTTACCACCTCCTCTCACGCTGGACTTTACCACCTCCTCTCACGCTGGACTTTACAACCTCCTCTCACGCTGGACTTTACCACCTCCTCTCTGCTTGACTTCACCACCTCCTCTCTGCTGGACTTTACCACCTCCTCTCTGCTGGACTTTACCACCTCCTCTCACCCTGGACTTTACCACCTCCTCTCACGCTGGACTTTACCACCTCCTCTCACGCTGGTCTTTACCACCTCCTCTCTGCTGGACTTTACCACCTCCTCTCTCGCTGGACTTTACCACCTCCTCTCACGCTGGACTTTACAACCTCTTCTCACGCTGGAATTTACCACCTCCTCTCTGCTGGACTTCACCACCTCCTCTCACGCTGGACTTTACCACCTCCTCTCTGCTGGACTTAACCACCTCCTCTCACGCTGGACTTTACCACCTCCTCTTACGCTGGACTTTACCACCTCCTCTCACGCTGGACTTTACCACCTCCTCTCACGCTGGACTTAACAACCTCCTCTCACGCTGGACTTTACCACCTCCTCTCTGCTGGACTTTACCACCTCCTCTCACGCTGGACTTTACCACCTCCTCTCACGCTGGACTTTAACACCTCCTCTCTGCTGGACTTTACCACCTCCTCTCACGCTGGACTTTACCACCTCCTCTCACGCTGGACTTTACCACCTCCTCTCACGCTGGACTTTACCACCTCCACTCACGCTGGACTTTACCACATCCTCTCACGCTGGACTTTACCACCTCCTCTTACGCTGGACTTTACCACCTCCTCTCACGCTGGACTTTACCACCTCCTCTCTGCTGGACTTTACCACCTCCTCTCACGCTGGACTTTACAACCTCCTCTCACGCTGGACTTTACCACCTCCTCTCTGCTGGACTTTACCACCTCCTCTCTGCTGGACTTTACCACCTCCTCTCTGCTGGACTTAACCACCTCCTCTCACGCTGGACTTTACCACCTCCTCTCACGCTGGACTTTACAACCTCCTCTCACGCTGGAATTTACCACCTCCTCTCTGCTGGACTTTACCACCTCCTCTCCGCTGTACTTTACCACCTCTTCTCACCCTGGACTTTACCACCTCCTCTAACGCTGGACTTTACCACCTCCTCTCACGCTGGACTTTACCACCTCCTCTCTGCTGGACTTTACCATCTCCTCTCACGCTGGACTTTACCACCTCCTCTCACGCTGGACTTTACCACCTCCACTCACGCTGGACTTTACCACATCCTCTCACGCTGGACTTTACCACCTCCTCTCCGCTGTACTTTACCACCTCTTCTCACCCTGGACTTTACCACCTCCTCTAACGCTGGACTTTACCACCTCCTCTCACGCTGGACTTTACCACCTCCTCTCTGCTGGACTTTACCATCTCCTCTCACGCTGGACTTTACCACCTCCTCTCACGCTGGACTTTACGACCTCCTCTCACGCTGGACTTTACCACCTCCTCTCTGCTGGACTTTACCACCTCCTCTCTGCTGGACTTTACCACCTCCTCTCTGCTGGACTTTACCAGCTCCTCTCACGCTGGACTTTACCACCTCCTCTCACGCTGGACTTTACCACCTCCTCTCACGCTGGACTTTACAACCTCCTCTCACGCTGGACTTTACCACCTCCTCTCTGCTGGACTTTACCACCTCTTCTCACCCTGGACTTTACCACCTCCTCTAACGCTGGACTTTACCACCTCCTCTCACGCTGGACTTTACCACCTCCTCTCTGCTGGACTTTACCATCTCCTCTCACGCTGGACTTTACCACCTCCTCTCACGCTGGACTTTACCACCTCCACTCACGCTGGACTTTACCACATCCTCTCACGCTGGACTTTACCACCTCCTCTCCGCTGTACTTTACCACCTCTTCTCACCCTGGACTTTACCACCTCCTCTAACGCTGGACTTTACCACCTCCTCTCACGCTGGACTTTACCACCTCCTCTCTGCTGGACTTTACCATCTCCTCTCACGCTGGACTTTACCACCTCCTCTCACGCTGGACTTTACGACCTCCTCTCACGCTGGACTTTACCACCTCCTCTCTGCTGGACTTTACCACCTCCTCTCTGCTGGACTTTACCACCTCCTCTCTGCTGGACTTTACCAGCTCCTCTCACGCTGGACTTTACCACCTCCTCTCACGCTGGACTTTACCACCTCCTCTCACGCTGGACTTTACAACCTCCTCTCACGCTGGACTTTACCACCTCCTCTCTGCTTGACTTCACCACCTCCTCTCTGCTGGACTTTACCACCTCCTCTCTGCTGGACTTTACCACCTCCTCTCACCCTGGACTTTACCACCTCCTCTCACGCTGGACTTTACCACCTCCTCTCACGCTGGTCTTTACCACCTCCTCTCTGCTGGACTTTACCACCTCCTCTCACGCTGGACTTTACCACCTCCTCTCACGCTGGACTTTACAACCTCTTCTCACGCTGGAATTTACCACCTCCTCTCTGCTGGACTTCACCACCTCCTCTCACGCTGGACTTTACCACCTCCTCTCACGCTGGACTTTACCACCTCCTCTCACGCTGGACTTTACAACCTCCTCTCACGCTGGATTTTACCACCTCCTCTCTGCTGGACTTTACCACCTCCTCTCACGCTGGACTTTAACACCTCCTCTCACGCTGGACTTTACCACCTCCTCTCACGCTGGACTTTACCACCTCCACTCACGCTGGACTTTACCACATCCTCTCACGCTGGACTTTACCACCTCCTCTTACGCTGGACTTTACCACCTCCTCTCACGCTGGACTTTACCACCTCCTCTCTGCTGGACTTTACCACCTCCTCTCACGCTGGACTTTACAACCTCCTCTCACGCTGGACTTTACCACCTCCTCTCTGCTGGACTTTACCACCTCCTCTCTGCTGGACTTTACCACCTCCTCTCTGCTGGACTTTACCACCTCCTCTCACGCTGGACTTTACCACCTCCTCTCACGCTGGACTTTACAACCTCCTCTCACGCTGGAATTTACCACCTCCTCTCTGCTGGACTTTACCACCTCCTCTCCGCTGTACTTTACCACCTCTTCTCACCCTGGACATTACCACCTCCTCTAACGCTGGACTTTACCACCTCCTCTCACGCTGGACTTTACCACCTCCTCTCTGCTGGACTTTACCATCTCCTCTCACGCTGGACTTTACCACCTCCTCTCACGCTGGACTTTACCACCTCGACTCACGCTGGACTTTACCACCTCCTCTCCGCTGTACTTTACCACCTCTTCTCACCCTGGACTTTACCACCTCCTCTAACACTGGACTTTACCACCTCCTCTCACGCTGGACTTTACCACCTCCTCTCTGCTGGACTTTACCATCTCCTCTCACGCTGGACTTTACCACCTCCTCTCACGCTGGACTTTACGACCTCCTCTCACGCTGGACTTTACCACCTCCTCTCTGCTGGACTTTACCACCTCCTCTCTGCTGGAATTTACCACCTCCTCTCTGCTGGACTTTACCACCTCCTCTCACGCTGGACTTTACCACCTCCTCTCACGCTGGACTTTACCACCTCCTCTCATGCTGGACTTTACAACCTCCTCTCACGCTGGATTTTACCACCTCCTCTCTGCTGGACTTTACCACCTCCTCTCACGCTGGACTTTACCACCTCCTCTTACGCTGGACTTTACCACATCCTCTCACGCTGGACTTTAACACCTCCTCTCACATTGGACTTAACAACCTCCTCTCACGCTGGACTTTACCACCTCCTCTCTGCTGGACTTTACCACCTCCTCTCACCCTGGACTTTACCACCTCCTCTCTGCTGGACTTTACCACCTCCTCTCACGCTGGACATTACCACCTCCTCTCACGCTGGACTTTAACACCTCCTCTCACGCTGGACTTTACCACCTCCTCTCACGCTGGACTTTACCACCTCCTCTCACGCTGGACTTTACAACCTCCTCTCACGCTGGACTTTACCACCTCCTCTCTGCTTGACTTTACCACCTCCTCTCACGCTGAACTTTACCACCTCCTCTCACGCTGGACTTTACCACCTCCTCTCACGCTGGACTTTACAACCTCCTCTCACGCTGGACTTTACCACCTCCTCTCTGCTGGACTTTACCACCTCCTCTCTGCTGGACTTTACCACCTCCTCTCTGCTGGACTTTACCACCTCCTCTCACGCTGGACTTTACCACCTCCTCTCACGCTGGACTTTACAACCTCCTCTCACGCTGGAATTTACCACCTCCTCTCTGCTGGACTTTACCACCTCCTCTCCGCTGTACTTTACCACCTCTTCTCACCCTGGACATTACCACCTCCTCTAACGCTGGACTTTACCACCTCCTCTCACGCTGGACTTTACCACCTCCTCTCTGCTGGACTTTACCATCTCCTCTCACGCTGGACTTTACCACCTCCTCTCACGCTGGACTTTACCACCTCGACTCACGCTGGACTTTACCACATCCTCTCACGCTGGACTTTACCACCTCCTCTCCGCTGTACTTTACCACCTCTTCTCACCCTGGACTTTACCACCTCCTCTAACACTGGACTTTACCACCTCCTCTCACGCTGGACTTTACCACCTCCTCTCTGCTGGACTTTACCATCTCCTCTCACGCTGGACTTTACCACCTCCTCTCACGCTGGACTTTACGACCTCCTCTCACGCTGGACTTTACCACCTCCTCTCTGCTGGACTTTACCACCTCCTCTCTGCTGGAATTTACCACCTCCTCTCTGCTGGACTTTACCACCTCCTCTCACGCTGGACTTTACCACCTCCTCTCACGCTGGACTTTACCACCTCCTCTCATGCTGGACTTTACAACCTCCTCTCACGCTGGATTTTACCACCTCCTCTCTGCTGGACTTTACCACCTCCTCTCACGCTGGACTTTACCACCTCCTCTTACGCTGGACTTTACCACATCCTCTCACGCTGGACTTTAACACCTCCTCTCACATTGGACTTAACAACCTCCTCTCACGCTGGACTTTACCACCTCCTCTCTGCTGGACTTTACCACCTCCTCTCACCCTGGACTTTACCACCTCCTCTCTGCTGGACTTTACCACCTCCTCTCACGCTGGACATTACCACCTCCTCTCACGCTGGACTTTAACACCTCCTCTCACGCTGGACTTTACCACCTCCTCTCACGCTGGACTTTACCACCTCCTCTCACGCTGGACTTTACAACCTCCTCTCACGCTGGACTTTACCACCTCCTCTCTGCTTGACTTTACCACCTCCTCTCACGCTGAACTTTACCACCTCCTCTCACGCTGGACTTTACCACCTCCTCTCACGCTGGACTTTACAACCTCCTCTCACGCTGGACTTTACCACCTCCTCTCTGCTGGACTTTACCACCTCCTCTCTGCTGGACTTTACCACCTCCTCTCTGCTGGACTTTACCACCTCCTGTCACCCTGGACTTTACCACCTCCTCTCACGCTGGAGTTTACCACCTCCTCTCACGCTGGACTTTACCACCTCCTCTCTGCTGGACTTTACCACCTCCTCTCACGCTGGACTTTACCACCTCCTCCCACCCTGGACTTTACCAACTCCTCTCACTCTGGACTTTACCACCTCCTCTCACGCTGGACTTTACCACCTCCACTCACGCTCGACTTTACCACCTCCTCTCTGCTGGACTTTACCACCTCCTCTCTGCTGGACTTCACCACCTCCTCTCTGCTGGACTTTACCACCTCCTCTCACGCTGGACTTTACCACCTCCTCTCACGCTGGACTTTACAACCTCCTCTCACGCTGGAATTTACCACCTCCTCTCTGCTGGACTTTACCACCTCCTCTCCGCTGGACTTTACCACCTCTTCTCACCCTGGACTTTACCACCTCCTCTCACGCTGGACTTTACCACCTCCTCTCACGCTGGACTTCACCACCTCCTCTCTGCTGGACTTTACCATCTCCTCTCACGCTGGACTTTACCACCTCCTCTCACGCTGGACTTTACGACCTCCTCTCACGCTGGACTTTACCACCTCCTCTCTGCTGGACTTAACCACCTCCTCTCTGCTGGACTTTACCACCTCCTCTCTGCTGGACTTTACCAGCTCCTCTCACGCTGGACTTTACCACCTCCTCTCACACTGGACTTTACCACCTCCTCTCACGCTGGACTTTACAACTTCCTCTCACGCTGGACTTTACCACCTCCTCTCTGCTGGACTTCACGACCTCCTCTCTGCTGGACTTTACCACCTCCTCTCTGCTGGACTTTACCACCTCCTCTCACCCTGGACTTTACCACCTCCTCTCACGCTGGACTTTACCACCTCCTCTCACGCTGGACTTTACCACCTCCTCTCTGCTGGACTTTACCACCTCCTCTTACGCTGGACTTTACCACCTCCTCTCACGCTGGACTTTACAACCTCTTCTCACGCTGGAATTTACCACCTCCTCTCTGCTGGACTTTACCACCTCCTCTCACGCTGGACTTTACCACCTCCTCTCACGCTGGACTTTACCACCTCCTCTCACGCTGGACTTTACAACCTCCTCTCACGCTGGATTTTACCACCTCCTCTCTGCTGGACTTTACCACCTCTCTGCTGGACTTTACCACCTCCTCTCACGCTGGACTTTACCACCTCCTCTTACGCTGGACTTTACCACCTCCTCTCACGCTGGACTTTAACACCTCCTCTCACATTGGACTTAACAACCTCCTCTCACGCTGGACTTTACCACCTCCTCTCTGCTGGACTTCACCACCTCCTCTCACCCTGGACTTTACCACCTCCTCTCACGCTGGACTTTACCACCTCCTCTCTGCTGGACTTTACCACCTCCTCTCACCCTGGACTTTACCACCTCCTCTCACGCTGGACTTTACCACCTCCTCTCACGCTGGACTTTACCACCTCCTCTCTGCTGGACTTTACCACCTCCACTCACGCTGGACTTTACCACCTCCTCCCACCCTGGACTTTACCAACTCCTCTCACTCTGGACTTTACCACCTCCTCTCAAGCTGGACTTTACGACCTCCTCTCACGCTGGACTTTACCACCTCCTCTCTGCTGGACTTTACCACCTCCTCTCTGCTGGACTTTACCACCTCCTCTCTGCTGGACTTTACCAGCTCCTCTCACGCTGGACTTTACCACCTCCTCTCACGCTGGACTTTACCACCTCCTCTCACGCTGGACTTTACAACCTCCTCTCACGCTGTACTTTACCACCTCCTCTCTGCTGGACTTCACCACCTCCTCTCTGCTGGACTTTACCACCTCCTCTCTGCTGGAATTTACCACCTCCTCTCACCCTGGACTTTACCACCTCCTCTCACGCTGGACTTTACCACCTCCTCTCACGCTGGACTTTACCACCTACTCTCTGCTGGACTTTACCACCTCCTCTCACGCTGGACTTTACCACCTCCTCTTACGCTGGACTTTACCACCTCCTCTCACGCTGGACTTTAACACCTCCTCTCACATTGGACTTAACAACCTCCTCTCACGCTGGACTTTACCACCTCCTCTCTGCTGGACTTTACCACCTCCTCTCACGCTGGACTTTACCACCTCCTCTCTGCTGGACTTTACCACCTCCTCTCACGCTGGACTTTACCACCTCCTCTCACGCTGGACTTTAACACCTCCTCTCACGCTGGACTTTACCACCTCCTCTCACGCTGGACTTTACCACCTCCTCTCTGCTGGACTTCACCACCTCCTCTCACGCTGGACTTTACAACCACTTCTCACGCTGGAATTTACCACCTCCTCTCTGCTGGACTTTACCACCTCCTCTCACGCTGGACTTTACCACCTCCTCTCACGCTGGACTTTACCACCTCCTCTCTGCTGGAATTTACCACCTCCTCTCACGCTGGACTTTACCACCTCCTCTCACGCTGGACTTTACAACCTCTTCTCACGCTGGAATTTACCACCTCCTCTCTGCTGGACTTTACCACCTCCTCTCACGCTAGACTTTACCACCTCCTCTCACGCTGGACTTTACCACCTCCTCTCACGCTGGACTTTACAACCTCCTCTCACGCTGGATTTTACCACCTCCTCTCTGCTGGACTTTACCACCTCCTCTCACGCTGGACTTTACCACCTCCTCTTACGCTGGACTTTACCACCTCCTCTCACGCTGGACTTTAACACCTCCTCTCACATTGGACTTAACAACCTCCTCTCACGCTGGACTTTACCACCTCCTCTCTGCTGGACTTTACCACCTCCTCTCACGCTGGACTTTACCACCTCCTCTCTGCTGGACTTTACCACCTCCTCTCACGCTGGACTTTACCACCTCCTCTCACGCTGGACTTTAACACCTCCTCTCACGCTGGACTTTACCACCTCCTCTCACGCTGGACTTTACCACCTCCTCTCTGCTGGACTTCACCACCTCCTCTCACGCTGGACTTTACAACCACTTCTCACGCTGGAATT
Source organism: Eucyclogobius newberryi (assembly GCF_026437365.1). Lineage (NCBI taxonomy): Eukaryota > Metazoa > Chordata > Actinopteri > Gobiiformes > Gobiidae > Eucyclogobius > Eucyclogobius newberryi. The sequence continues at coordinate 30,943,219 of NW_027315835.1, forward strand.
TACCACCTCCTCTCTGCTGGACTTTACCACCTCCTCTCACGCTGGACTTTACAACCTCCTCTCACGCTGGATTTTACCACCTCCTCTCTGCTGGACTTTACCACCTCCTCTCATGCTGGACTTTACCACCTCCTCTTACGCTGGACTTTACCACCTCCTCTCACGCTGGACTTTAACACCTCCTCTCACATTGGACTTAACAACCTCCTCTCACGCTGGACTTTACCACCTCCTCTCACGCTGGACTTTACCACCTCCTCTCACGCTGGACTTTACCACCTCCTCTCTGCTGGACTTTACCACCTCCTCTCACGCTGGACTTTACCACCTCCTCTCACGCTGGACTTTAACACCTCCTCTCACGCTGGACTTTACCACCTCCTCTCACGCTGGACTTTACCACCTCCTCTCTGCTGGACTTCACCACCTCCTCTCACCCTGGACTTTACCACCTCCTCTCACGCTGGACTTTACCACCTCATCTCTGCTGGACTTTACCACCTCCTCTCACCCTGGACTTTACCACCTCCTCTCACGCTGGACTTTACCACCTCCTCTCACGCTGGACTTTAACACCTCCTCTCTGCTGGACTTTACCACCTCCTCTCACGCTGGACTTTACCACCTCCTCCCACCCTGGACTTTACCAACTCCTCTCACTCTGGACTTTACCACCTCCTCTCACGCTGGACTTTACCACCTCCACTCACGCTGGACTTTAACACATCCTCTCACGCTGGACTTTACCACCTCCTCTTACGCTGGACTTTACCACCTCCTCTCTGCTGGACTTCACCACCTCCTCTCACCCTGGACTTTACCACCTCCTCTCACGCTGGACTTTACCACCTCCTCTCTGCTGGACTTTACCACCTCCTCTCACCCTGGACTTTACCACCTCCTCTCACGCTGGACTTTACCACCTCCTCTCACGCTGGACTTTACCACCTCCTCTCTGCTGGACTTTACCACCTCCTCTCACGCTGGACTTTACCACCTCCTCCCACCCTGGATTTTACCAACTCCTCTCACGCTGGACTTTACCACCTCCTCTCTGCTGGACTTTACCACCTCCTCTCTGCTGGACTTTACCACCTCCTCTCTGCTGGACTTTACCAGCTCCTCTCACGCTGGACTTTACCACCTCCTCTCACGCTGGACTTTACCACCTCCTCTCACGCTGGACTTTACAACCTCCTCTCACGCTGTACTTTACCACCTCCTCTCTGCTGGACTTAACAACCTCCTCTCTGCTGGACTTTACCACCTCCTCTCTGCTGGACTTTACCACCTCCTCTCACCCTGGACTTTACCACCTCCTCTCACGCTGGACTTTACCACTTCCTCTGACGCTGGACTTTACCACCTCCTCTCTGCTGGACTTTACCACCTCCTCTCACGCTGGACTTTACCACCTCCTCTCACGCTGGACTTTACAACCACTTCTCACGCTGGAATTTACCACCTCCTCTCTGCTGGACTTTACCACCTCCTCTCACGCTGGACTTTACCACCTCCTCTCTGCTGGACTTAACCACCTCCTCTCACGCTAGACTTTACCACCTCCTCTTACGCTGGACTTTACCACCTCCTCTCACGCTGGACTTTAACACCTCCTCTCACATTGGACTTAACAACCTCCTCTCACGCTGGACTTTACCACCTCCTCTCTGCTGGACTTTACCACCTCCTCTCACGCTGGACTTTACCACCTCCTCTCACGCTGGACTTTAACACCTCCTCTCTGCTGGACTTTACCACCTCCTCTCACGCTGGACTTTACCACCTCCTCTCACGCTGGACTTTACCACCTCCTCTCACGCTGGACTTTACCACCTCCACTCACGCTGGACTTTACCACATCCTCTCACGCTGGACTTTACCACCTCCTCTTACGCTGGACTTTACAACCTCCTCTCACGCTGGACTTTACCACCTCCTCTCTGCTGGACTTTACCACCTCCTCTCTGCTGGACTTTACCACCTCCTCTCACGCTGGACTTTACCACCTCCTCTCACGCTGGACTTTACAACCTCCTCTCACGCTGGAATTTACCACCTCCTCTCTGCTGGACTTTACCACCTCCTCTCCGCTGTACTTTACCACCTCTTCTCACCCTGGACATTACCACCTCCTCTAACGCTGGACTTTACCACCTCCTCTCACGCTGGACTTTACCACCTCCTCTCTGCTGGACTTTACCATCTCCTCTCACGCTGGACTTTACCACCTCCTCTCACGCTGGACTTTACCACCTCGACTCACGCTGGACTTTACCACATCCTCTCACGCTGGACTTTACCACCTCCTCTCCGCTGTACTTTACCACCTCTTCTCACCCTGGACTTTACCACCTCCTCTAACACTGGACTTTACCACCTCCTCTCACGCTGGACTTTACCACCTCCTCTCTGCTGGACTTTACCATCTCCTCTCACGCTGGACTTTACCACCTCCTCTCACGCTGGACTTTACGACCTCCTCTCACGCTGGACTTTACCACCTCCTCTCTGCTGGACTTTACCACCTCCTCTCTGCTGGACTTTACCACCTCCTCTCTGCTGGACTTTACCAGCTCCTCTCACGCTGGACTTTACCACCTCCTCTCACGCTGGACTTTACCACCTCCTCTCACGCTGGACTTTACAACCTCCTCTCACGCTGGACTTTACCACCTCCTCTCTGCTTGACTTCACCACCTCCTCTCTGCTGGACTTTACCACCTCCTCTCTGCTGGACTTTACCACCTCCTCTCACCCTGGACTTTACCACCTCCTCTCACGCTGGACTTTACCACCTCCTCTCACGCTGGTCTTTACCACCTCCTCTCTGCTGGACTTTACCACCTCCTCTCACGCTGGACTTTACCACCTCCTCTCACGCTGGACTTTACAACCTCTTCTCACGCTGGAATTTACCACCTCCTCTCTGCTGGACTTCACCACCTCCTCTCACGCTGGACTTTACCACCTCCTCTCTGCTGGACTTAACCACCTCCTCTCACGCTGGACTTTACCACCTCCTCTTACGCTGGACTTTACCACCTCCTCTCACGCTGGACTTTACCACCTCCTCTCACGCTGGACTTAACAACCTCCTCTCACGCTGGACTTTACCACCTCCTCTCTGCTGGACTTTACCACCTCCTCTCACGCTGGACTTTACCACCTCCTCTCACGCTGGACTTTAACACCTCCTCTCTGCTGGACTTTACCACCTCCTCTCACGCTGGACTTTACCACCTCCTCTCACGCTGGACTTTACCACCTCCTCTCACGCTGGACTTTACCACCTCCACTCACGCTGGACTTTACCACATCCTCTCACGCTGGACTTTACCACCTCCTCTTACGCTGGACTTTACCACCTCCTCTCACGCTGGACTTTACCACCTCCTCTCTGCTGGACTTTACCACCTCCTCTCACGCTGGACTTTACAACCTCCTCTCACGCTGGACTTTACCACCTCCTCTCTGCTGGACTTTACCACCTCCTCTCTGCTGGACTTTACCACCTCCTCTCTGCTGGACTTAACCACCTCCTCTCACGCTGGACTTTACCACCTCCTCTCACGCTGGACTTTACAACCTCCTCTCACGCTGGAATTTACCACCTCCTCTCTGCTGGACTTTACCACCTCCTCTCCGCTGTACTTTACCACCTCTTCTCACCCTGGACTTTACCACCTCCTCTAACGCTGGACTTTACCACCTCCTCTCACGCTGGACTTTACCACCTCCTCTCTGCTGGACTTTACCATCTCCTCTCACGCTGGACTTTACCACCTCCTCTCACGCTGGACTTTACCACCTCCACTCACGCTGGACTTTACCACATCCTCTCACGCTGGACTTTACCACCTCCTCTCCGCTGTACTTTACCACCTCTTCTCACCCTGGACTTTACCACCTCCTCTAACGCTGGACTTTACCACCTCCTCTCACGCTGGACTTTACCACCTCCTCTCTGCTGGACTTTACCATCTCCTCTCACGCTGGACTTTACCACCTCCTCTCACGCTGGACTTTACGACCTCCTCTCACGCTGGACTTTACCACCTCCTCTCTGCTGGACTTTACCACCTCCTCTCTGCTGGACTTTACCACCTCCTCTCTGCTGGACTTTACCAGCTCCTCTCACGCTGGACTTTACCACCTCCTCTCACGCTGGACTTTACCACCTCCTCTCACGCTGGACTTTACAACCTCCTCTCACGCTGGACTTTACCACCTCCTCTCTGCTTGACTTCACCACCTCCTCTCTGCTGGACTTTACCACCTCCTCTCTGCTGGACTTTACCACCTCCTCTCACCCTGGACTTTACCACCTCCTCTCACGCTGGACTTTACCACCTCCTCTCACGCTGGTCTTTACCACCTCCTCTCTGCTGGACTTTACCACCTCCTCTCACGCTGGACTTTACCACCTCCTCTCACGCTGGACTTTACAACCTCTTCTCACGCTGGAATTTACCACCTCCTCTCTGCTGGACTTCACCACCTCCTCTCACGCTGGACTTTACCACCTCCTCTCACGCTGGACTTTACCACCTCCTCTCACGCTGGACTTTACAACCTCCTCTCACGCTGGATTTTACCACCTCCTCTCTGCTGGACTTTACCACCTCCTCTCACGCTGGACTTTAACACCTCCTCTCACGCTGGACTTTACCACCTCCTCTCACGCTGGACTTTACCACGTCCTCTCTGCTGGACTTCACCACCTCCTCTCACCCTGGACTTTACCACCTCCTCTCTGCTGGACTTTACCATCTCCTCTCACCCTGGACTTTACCACCTCCTCTCACGCTGGACTTTACCACCTCCTCTCACGCTGGACTTTAACACCTCCTCTCTGCTGGACTTTACCACCTCCTCTCACGCTGGACTTTACCACCTCCTCCCACCCTGGACTTTACCAACTCCTCTCACTCTGGACTTTACCACCTCCTCTCACGCTGGACTTTACCACCTCCACTCACGCTGGACTTTACCACATCCTCTCACGCTGGACTTTACCACCTCCTCTTACGCTGGACTTTACCACCTCCTCTTTGCTGGACTTCACCACCTCCTCTCACCCTGGACTTTACCACCTCCTCTCACGCTGGACTTTACCACCTCCTCTCTGCTGGACTTTACCACCTCCTCTCACGCTGGACTTTACGACCTCCTCTCACGCTGGACTTTACCACCTCCTCTCACGCTGGACTTTACCACCTCCTCTCTGCTGGACTTTACCACCTCCTCTCACGCTGGACTTTACCACCTTCTCCCACCCTGGACTTTACCAACTCCTCTCACTCTGGACTTTACAACCTCCTCTCACGCTGGACTTTACCACCTCCTCTCTGCTGGACTTCACCACCTCCTCTCTGCTGGACTTTACCACCTCCTCTCTGCTGGACTTTACCACCTCCTCTCACCCTGGACTTTACCACCTCCTCTCACGCTGGACTTTACCACCTCCTCTCACGCTGGTCTTTACCACCTCCTCTCTGCTGGACTTTACCACCTCCTCTCACGCTGGACTTTACCACCTCCTCTCACGCTGGACTTTACAACCTCTTCTCACGCTGGAATTTACCACCTCCTCTCTGCTGGACTTCACCACCTCCTCTCACGCTGGACTTTACCACCTCCTCTCACGCTGGACTTTACCACCTCCTCTCACGCTGGACTTTACAACCTCCTCTCACGCTGGATTTTACCACCTCCTCTCTGCTGGACTTTACCACCTCCTCTCACGCTGGACTTTAACACCTCCTCTCACGCTGGACTTTACCACCTCCTCTCACGCTGGACTTTACCACGTCCTCTCTGCTGGACTTCACCACCTCCTCTCACCCTGGACTTTACCACCTCCTCTCACGCTGGACTTTACCACCTCCTCTCTGCTGGACTTTACCACCTCCTCTCACCCTGGACTTTACCACCTCCTCTCACGCTGGACTTTACCACCTCCTCTCACGCTGGACTTTAACACCTCCTCTCTGCTGGACTTTACCACCTCCTCTCACGCTGGACTTTACCACCTCCTCCCACCCTGGACTTTACCAACTCCTCTCACTCTGGACTTTACCACCTCCTCTCACGCTGGACTTTACCACCTCCACTCACGCTAGACTTTACCACATCCTCTCAAGATGGACTTTACCACCTCCTCTTACGCTGGACTTTACCACCTCCTCTCTGCTGGACTTCACCACCTCCTCTCACCCTGGACTTTACCACCTCCTCTCACGCTGGACTTTACCACCTCCTCTCTGCTGGACTTTACCACCTCCTCTCACGCTGGACTTTACGACCTCCTCTCACGCTGGACTTTACCACCTCCTCTCACGCTGGACTTTACCACCTCCTCTCTGCTGGACTTTACCACCTCCTCTCACGCTGGACTTTACAACCTCCTCCCACCCTGGACTTTACCAACTCCTCTCACTCTGGACTTTACAACCTCCTCTCACGCTGGACTTTACGACCTCCTCTCACGCTGGACTTACCACCTCCTCTCTGCTGGACTTTACCACCTCCTCTCTGCTGGACTTTACCACCTCCTCTCTGCTGGACTTTACCAGCTCCTCTCACGCTGGACTTTACCACCTCCTCTCACATTGGACTTAACAACCTCCTCTCACGCTGGACTTTACCACCTCCTCTCTGCTGGACTTTACCACCTCCTCTCACGCTGGACTTTACCACCTCCTCTCTGCTGGACTTTACCACCTCCTCTCACGCTGGACTTTACCACCTCCACTCACGCTGGACTTTAACACCTCCTCTCTGCTGGACTTTACCACCTCCTCTCACGCTGGACTTTACCACCTCCTCCCACCCTGGACTTTACCAACTCCTCTCACTCTGGACTTTAACACCTCCTCTCTGCTGGACTTTACCACCTCCTCTCACGCTGGACTTTACCACCTCCTCCCACCCTGGACTTTACCAACTCCTCTCACTCTGGACTTTACCACCTCCTCTCACGCTGGACTTTACCACCTCCACTCACGCTGGACTTTACCACATCCTCTCACGCTGGACTTTACCACCTCCTCTTACGCTGGACTTTACCACCTCCTCTCTGCTGGACTTTACCACCTCCTCTCACGCTGGACTTTAACACCTCCTCTCTGCTGGACTTTACCACCTCCTCTCACGCTGGACTTTACCACCTCCTCCCACCCTGGACTTTACCAACTCCTCTCACTCTGGACTTTACCACCTCCTCTCACGCTGGACTTTACCACCTCCACTCACGCTGGACTTTACCACATCCTCTCACGCTGGACTTTACCACCTCCTCTTACGCTGGACTTTACCACCTCCTCTCTGCTGGACTTTACCACCTCCTCTCAAGCTGGACTTTAACACCTCCTCTCTGCTGGACTTTAACACCTCCTCTCACATTGGACTTAACAACCTCCTCTCACGCTGGACTTTACCACCTCCTCTCTGCTGGACTTTACCACCTCCTCTAACGCTGGACTTTAACACCTCCTCTCACGCTGGACTTTACCACCTCCTCTCTGCTGGACTTTACCACCTCCTCTCACGCTGGACTTTACCACCTCCTCTCACGCTGGACTTAATCACCTCCTCTCTGCTGGACTTTACCACCTCCTCTCTGCTGGACTTTACCACCTTCTCTCACGCTGGACTTTACCACCTCCTCTCACGCTGGACTTTACCACCTCCTCTAATGCTGGACTTTACCACCTCCTCTCACGCTGGACTTTACCACCTCCTCTCACGCTGGACTAAACCACCTCCTCTAATGCTGGACTTTACCACCTCCTCTCACGCTGGACTTTACCACCTCCTCTCACGCTGGATTTTACCACCACCTCTCTGCTGGACTTTACCACCTCTCTGCTGGACTTTACCACCTCCTCTCACGCTGGACTTTACCACCTCCTCTTTGCTGGACTTTACCACCTTCTCTCACGCTGGACTTTACCACCTCCTCTCACGCTGGACTTTACCACCTACTCTCTGCTGGACTTTACCACCTCCTCTCACGCTGGACTTTACCACCTCCTCTCACGCTGGACTTTAACACCTCCTCTCACGCTGGACTTTACAACCTCCTCTCACGCTGGACTTTACCACCTCCTCTCACGCTGGACTTTACCACCTCCTCTCATGCTGGACTTTACCACCTCCTCTCACGCTGGACTTTACCAACTCCTCTCACGCTGGACTTTAACACCTCCTCTCTGCTGGACTTTACAACCACTTCTCACGCTGGAATTTACCACCTCCTCTCTGCTGGACTTTACCACCTCCTCTCACGCTGGACTTTACCACCTCCTCTCACGCTGGACTTTACAACCTCCTCTCACGCTGGATTTTACCACCTCCACTCTGCTGGACTTAAGCACCTCCTCTCACGCTGGACTTTACCACCTCCTCTTACGCTGGACTTTACCACCTCCTCTCACGCTGGACTTTAACACCTCCTCTCACATTGGACTTAACAACCTCCTCTCACGCTGGACTTTACCATCTCCTCTCGCGCTGGACTTTACCACCTCCTCTCACGCTGGACTTTACGACCTCCTCTCACCCTGGACTTTACCACCTCCTCTCACGCTGGACTTTACCACCTCCTCTCACGCTGGACTTTAACACCTCCTCTCTGCTGGACTTTACCACCTCCTCTCACGCTGGACTTTACCACCTCCTCCCACCCTGGACTTTACCAACTCCTCTCACTCTGGACTTTACAACCTCCTCTCACGCTGGACTTTACCACCTCCACTCACGCTGGACTTTACCACATCCTCTCACGCTGGACTTTACCACCTCCTCTTACGCTGGACTTTACCACCTCCTCTCTGCTGGACTTTACCACCTCCTCTCAAGCTGGACTTTAACACCTCCTCTCTGCTGGACTTTAACACCTCCTCTCACATTGGACTTAACAACCTCCTCTCACGCTGGACTTTACCACCTCCTCTCTGCTGGACTTTACCACCTCCTCTCACGCTGGACTTTAACACCTCCTCTCACGCTGGACTTTACCACCTCCTCTCTGCTGGACTTTACCACCTCCTCTCACGCTGGACTTTACCACCTCCTCTCACGCTGGACTTTATCACCTCCTCTCTGCTGGACTTTACCACCTCCTCTCTGCTGGACTTTACCACCTTCTCTCACGCTGGACTTTACCACCTCCTCTCACGCTGGACTTTACCACCTCCTCTAATGCTGGACTTTACCACCTCCTCTCACGCTGGACTTTACCACCTCCTCTCACGCTGGACTAAACCACCTCCTCTAATGCTGGACTTTACCACCTCCTCTCACGCTGGACTTTACCACCTCCTCTCACGCTGGATTTTACCACCACCTCTCTGCTGGACTTTACCACCTCCTCTCACGCTGGACTTTACCACCTCCTCTTACGCTGGACTTTACCACCTCCTCTTTGCTGGACTTTACCACATCCTTTGCTGGACTTTGCCACCTCCTCTCTGCTGGACTTCACCACCTCCTCTCTGCTGGACTTTACCACCTCCTCTCACGCTGGACTTTACCACCTCCTCTCACGCTGGACTTTACCACCTCCTCTCACGCTGGACTTTACCACCTCCTCTCACGCTGGACTTTACCACCTCCTCTCACGCTGGACTTTACCACCTCGTCTCACGCTGGACTTCACCACCTTCTCTCACGCTGGACTTTACCACCTACTCTCTGCTGGACTTTACCACCTCCTCTCACGCTGGACTTTACCACCTCCTCTCACGCTGGACTTTAACACCTCCTCTCACGCTGGACTTTACAACCTCCTCTCACGCTGGACTTTACCACCTCCTCTCACGCTGGACTTTACCACCTCCTCTCACGCTGGACTTTACCACCTCCTCTCACGCTGGACTTTACCACCTCCTCTCACGCTGGACTTTAACACCTCCTCTCTGCTGGACTTTACCAACTCCTCTCACGCTGGACTTTACCACCTCCTCTCACGCTGGACTTTACCACCTCCTCTCACGCTGGACTTTACCACCTCCTCTCACGCTGGACTTTACCACCTCCTCTCACGCTGGACTTTAACACCTCCTCTCTGCTGGACTTTACCACCTCCTCTCACGCTGGACTTTACCACCTCCTCTCACGCTGGACTTTAACACCTCCTCTCACGCTGGACTTTACAACCTCCTCTCACGCTGGACTTTACCACCTCCTTTCTGCTGGACTTTACCACCTCCTCTCACGCTGGACTTTACCACCTCCTCTCACGCTGGACTTTTCCATCTCCTCTCTGCTGGACTTTAACACCTCCCCTAATGCTGGACTATACCACCTCCTCTCACGCTGGACTAAACCACCTCATCTAATGCTGGACTTTACCACCTCCTCTCACGCTGGACTTTACCACCTCCTCTCACGCTGGACTTTACCACCTCCTCTCACGCTGGACTTTACCACCTCCTCTCACGCTGGACTTTACCACCTCCTCTCACGCTGGACTTTAACACCTCCTCTCTGCTGGACTTTACCACCTCCTCTCACGCTGGACTTTACCACCTCCTCTCACGCTGGACTTTACCACCTCCTCTCACGCTGGACTTTGCCACCTCCTCTCACGCTGGACTTTACCACCTCGTCTCACGCTGGACTTTACCACCTTCTCTCACGCTGGACTTTACCACCTCCTCTCTGCTGGACTTTACCACCACCTCTCACGCTGGACTTTACCACCTCCTCTCACGCTGAACTATAACACCTCCTCTCACGCTGGACTTTACAACCTCCTCTCACGCTGGACTTTACCACCTCCTTTCTGCTGGACTTTACCACCTCCTCTCACGCTGGACTTTACCACCTCCTCTCACGCTGGAATTTAACACCTCCTCTCACATTGGACTTAACAACCTCCTCTCACGCTGGACTTTACCACCTCCTCTCTGCTGGACTTTACCACCTCCTCTCACGCTGGACTTTTCCATCTCCTCTCTGCTGGACTTTAACACCTCCTCTAATGCTGGACTATACCACCTCCTCTCACGCTGGACTAAACCACCTCCTCTAATGCTGGACTTTACCACCTCCTCTCACGCTGGACTTTACCACCTCCTCTCACGCTGGACTTTACCACCTCCTCTCTGCTGGACTTTACCACCCCCTCTCACGCTGGACTTTACCACCTCCTATTACGCTGGACTTTACCACCTCCTCTCACGCTGGACTTTACCACCTCCTCTCTGCTGGACTTTACCACCTCCTCTCACGCTGGACTTTACCACCTCCTCTCACGCTGGACTAAACCACCTCATCTAATGCTGGACTTTACCACCTCCTCTCACGCTGGACTTTACCACCTCCTCTCACGCTGGACTTTACCACCTCCTCTCACGCTGGACTTTACCACCTCCTCTCACGCTGGACTTTACCACCTCCTCTCACGCTGGACTTTAACACCTCCTCTCTGCTGGACTTTACCACCTCCTCTCACGCTGGACTTTACCACCTCCTCTCACGCTGGACTTTACCACCTCCTCTCACGCTGGACTTTGCCACCTCCTCTCACGCTGGACTTTACCACCTCGTCTCACGCTGGACTTTACCACCTTCTCTCACGCTGGACTTTACCACCTCCTCTCTGCTGGACTTTACCACCACCTCTCACGCTGGACTTTACCACCTCCTCTCACGCTGGACTTTAACACCTCCTCTCACGCTGGACTTTACAACCTCCTCTCACGCTGGACTTTACCACCTCCTTTCTGGGGGACTTTACCACCTCCTCTCACGCTGGACTTTACCACCTCCTCTCACGCTGGACTTTTCCATCTCCTCTCTGCTGGACTTTAACACCTCCCCTAATGCTGGACTATACCACCTCCTCTCACGCTGGACTAAACCACCTCATCTAATGCTGGACTTTACCACCTCCTATTACGCTGGACTTTACCACCTCCTCTCACGCTGGAATTTAACACCTCCTCTCACATTGGACTTAACAACCTCCTCTCACGCTGGACTTTACCACCTCCTCTCTGCTGGACTTTACCACCTCCTCTCACGCTGGACTTTTCCATCTCCTCTCTGCTGGACTTTAACACCTCCTCTAATGCTGGACTATACCACCTCCTCTCACGCTGGACTAAACCACCTCCTCTAATGCTGGACTTTACCACCTCCTCTCACGCTGGACTTTACCACCTCCTCTCACGCTGGACTTTACCACCTCCTCTCTGCTGGACTTTACCACCTCCTCTCACGCTGGACTTTACCACCTCCTTTTACGCTGGACTTTACCACCTCCTCTCACGCTGGACTTTACCACCTCCTCTCTGCTGGACTTTACCACCTCCTCTCACGCTGGACTTTACCACCTCCTCTCACGCTGGACTTTATTACCTCCTCTCTGCTAGACTTTACCACCTCTCCTCTGCTGGACTTTACCACCTCCTCTCACGCTGGACTTTATTACCTCCTCTCTGCTGGACTTTACCACCTCCTCTCACGCTGGACTTTAACACCTCCTCTCACGCTGGACTTTACCATCTCCGCTCTGCTGGACTTTACCACCTCCTCTCACGCTGGACTTTACCACCTCCTCTCACGCTGGACTTTACCACCTCCTCTCACGCTGGACTTTACCACCTCCTCTCACGCTGGACTTTTCCATCTCCTCTCTGCTGGACTTTAACACCTCCTCTAATGCTGGACTATACCACCTCCTCTCACGCTGGACTAAACCACCTCCTCTAATGCTGGACTTTACCACCTCCTCTCACGCTGGACTTTACCACCTCCTCTCACGCTGGACTTTACCACCTCCTCTCTGCTGGACTTTACCACCTCCTCTCACGCTGGACTTTACCACCTCCTATTACGCTGGACTTTACCACCTCCTCTCTGCTGGACTTTACCACCTCCTCTCACGCTGGACTTTACCACCTCCTCTCACGCTGGACTTTACCACCTCCTCTCACGCTGGACTTTACCACCTCCTCTCACGCTGGACTTTTCCATCTCCTCTCTGCTGGACTTTAACACCTCCTCTAATGCTGGACTTTACCACCTCCTCTCACGCTGGACTTTACCACCTCCTCTCACGCTGGACTTTACCACCTCCTCTCTGCTGGACTTTAACACCTCCTCTCACGCTGGACTTTACCACCTCCTATTACGCTGGACTTTACCACCTCCTCTCATGCTGGACTTTAACACCTCCTCTCACATTGGACTTAACAACCTCCTCTCACGCTGGACTTTACCACCTCCTCTCTGCTGGACTTTACCACCTCCTCTCACGCTGGACTTTAACACCTCCTCTCACGCTGGACTTTACCACCTCCTCTCTGCTGGACTTAACCACCTCCTCTCACGCTGGACTTTACCACCTCCTCTCACGCTGGACTTTACCACCTCCTCTCTGCTGGACTTTACCACCTCCTCTCACGCTGGACTTTAACACCTCCTCTCACGCTGGACTTTACCACCTCCTCTCTGCTGGACTTTACCACCTCCTCTCACGTTGGACTTTACCACCTCCTCCCACGCTGGACTTTACCACCTCCTCTCACGCTGGACTTTACCACCTCCTCTCACGCTGGACTTTTCCATCTCCTCTCTGCTGGACTTTAACACCTCCTCTAATGCTGGACTATACCACCTCCTCTCACGCTGGACTAAACCACCTCCACTAATGCTGGACTTTACCACCTCCTCTCACGCTGGACTTTACCACCTCCTCTCACGCTGGACTTTACCACCTCCTCTCTGCTGGACTTTACCACCTCCTCTCACGCTGGACTTTACCACCTCCTATTACGCTGGACTTTACCACCTCCTCTCACGCTGGACTTTAACACCTCCTCTCACATTGGACTTAACAACCTCCTCTCACGCTGGACTTTACCACCTCCTCTCTGCTGGACTTTACCACCTCCTCTCACGCTGGACTTTAAGACCTCCTCTCACGCTGGACTTTACCACCTCCTCTCTGCTGGACTTTACCACCTCCTCTCACGCTGGACTTTACCACCTCCTCTCACGCTGGACTTTACCACCTCCTCTCACGCTGGACTTTACCACCTCCTCTCACGCTGGACTTTACCACCTCCTCTCACGCTGGACTTTACCACCTCCTCTCACGCTGGACTTCACCACCTCCTCTCACGCTGGACTTTACCACCTCCTCTCACGCTGGACTTTACCACCTCCTCTCACGCTGGACTTTACCACCTCCTCTCACGCTGGACTTTACCACCTCCTCTCACGCTGGACTTTACCACCTCCTCTCACGCTGGACTTTACCACCTCCTCTCACGCTGGACTTTAACACCTCCTCTCACGCTGGACTTTACAACCTCCTCTCACGCTGGACTTTACCACCTCCTCTCACGCTGGACTTTACCACCTCCTCTCACGCTGGACTTTACCACCTCCTCTCACGCTGGACTTTACCACCTCCTCTCACGCTGGACTTTAACACCTCCTCTCTGCTGGACTTTACCACCTCCTCTCACGCTGGACTTTACCACCTCCTCTCACGCTGGACTTTACCACCTCCTCTCACGCTGGACTTTACCACTTCCTCTCACGCTGGACTTTACCACCTCCTCTCACGCTGGACTTTACCACCTCCTCTCAAGCTGGACTTTAACACCTCCTCTCTGCTGGACTTTAACACCTCCTCTCACATTGGACTTAACAACCTCCTCTCACGCTGGACTTTACCACCTCCTCTCTGCTGGACTTTACCACCTCCTCTCACGCTGGACTTTAACACCTCCTCTCACGCTGGACTTTACCACCTCCTCTCTGCTGGACTTTACCACCTCCTCTCACGCTGGACTTTACCACCTCCTCTCACGCTGGACTTTATCACCTCCTCTCTGCTGGACTTTACCACCTCCTCTCTGCTGGACTTTACCACCTCCTCTCACGCTGGACTTTACCACCTCCTCTCACGCTGGACTTTACCACCTCCTCTTACGCTGGACTTTACCACCTCCTCTCACGCTGGACATTAACACCTCCTCTCACTTTGGACTTAACAACCTCCTCTCACGCTGGACTTTACCACCTCCTCTCTGCTGGACTTTACCACCTCCTCTCTGCTGGACTTTACCACCTTCTCTCACGCTGGACTTTACCACCTCCTCTCACGCTGGACTTTACCACCTCCTCTAATGCTGGACTTTACCACCTCCTCTCACGCTGGACTTTACCACCTCCTCTCACGCTGGACTAAACCACCTCCTCTAATGCTGGACTTTACCACCTCCTCTCACGCTGGACTTTACCACCTCCTCTCACGCTGGATTTTACCACCACCTCTCTGCTGGACTTTACCACCTCTCTGCTGGACTTTACCACCTCCTCTCACGCTGGACTTTACCACCTCCTCTTACGCTGGACTTTACCACCTCCTCTTTGCTGGACTTTACCACATCCTTTGCTGGACTTTGCCACCTCCTCTCTGCTGGACTTCACCACCTCCTCTCTGCTGGACTTTACCACCTCCTCTCACGCTGGACTTTACCACCTCCTCTCACGCTGGACTTTACCACCTCCTCTCACGCTGGACTTTACCACCTCCTCTCACGCTGGACTTTACCACCTCCTCTCACGCTGGACTTTACCACCTCGTCTCACGCTGGACTTTACCACCTTCTCTCACGCTGGACTTTACCACCTACTCTCTGCTGGACTTTACCACCTCCTCTCACGCTGGACTTTACCACCTCCTCTCACGCTGGACTTTAACACCTCCTCTCACGCTGGACTTTACAACCTCCTCTCACGCTGGACTTTACCACCTCCTCTCACGCTGGACTTTACCACCTCCTCTCACGCTGGACTTTACCACCTCCTCTCACGCTGGACTTTACCACCTCCTCTCACGCTGGACTTTAACACCTCCTCTCTGCTGGACTTTACCACCTCCTCTCACGCTGGACTTTACCACCTCCTCTCACGCTGGACTTTACCACCTCCTCTCACGCTGGACTTTACCACCTCCTCTCACGCTGGACTTTACCACCACCTCTCACGCTGGACTTTACCACCTCCTCTCACGCTGGACTTTAACACCTCCTCTCACGCTGGACTTTACAACCTCCTCTCACGCTGGACTTTACCACCTCCTCTCACGCTGGACTTTTCCATCTCCTCTCTGCTGGACTTTAACACCTCCCCTAATGCTGGACTATACCACCTCCTCTCACGCTGGACTAAACCACCTCATCTAATGCTGGACTTTACCACCTCCTCTCACGCTGGACTTTACCACCTCCTCTCACGCTGGACTTTACCACCTCCTCTAATGCTGGACTTTACCACCTCCTCTCACGCTGGACTTTACCACCTCCTCTCACGCTGGACTAAACCACCTCCTCTAATGCTGGACTTTACCACCTCCTCTCACGCTGGATTTTACCACCACCTCTCACGCTGGACTTTACCACCTACTCTCTGCTGGACTTTACCACCTCCTCTCACGCTGGACTTTACCACCTCCTCTCACGCTGGACTTTAACACCTCCTCTCACGCTGGACTTTACAACCTCCTCTCACGCTGGACTTTACCACCTCCTCTCACGCTGGACTTTACCACCTCCTCTCACGCTGGACTTTACCACCTCCTCTCACGCTGGACTTTACCACCTCCTCTCACGCTGGACTTTAACACCTCCTCTCTGCTGGACTTTACCACCTCCTCTCACGCTGGACTTTACCACCTCCTCTCACGCTGGACTTTACCACCTCCTCTCACGCTGGACTTTACCACTTCCTCTCACGCTGGACTTTACCACCTCCTCTCACGCTGGACTTTACCACCTCCTCTCAAGCTGGACTTTAACACCTCCTCTCTGCTGGACTTTAACACCTCCTCTCACATTGGACTTAACAACCTCCTCTCACGCTGGACTTTACCACCTCCTCTCTGCTGGACTTTACCACCTCCTCTCACGCTGGACTTTAACACCTCCTCTCACGCTGGACTTTACCACCTCCTCTCTGCTGGACTTTACCACCTCCTCTCACGCTGGACTTTACCACCTCCTCTCACGCTGGACTTTATCACCTCCTCTCTGCTGGACTTTACCACCTCCTCTCTGCTGGACTTTACCACCTCCTCTCACGCTGGACTTTACAACCTCCTCTCACGCTGGACTTTACCACCTCCTCTCACGCTGGACTTTACAACCTCCTCTCACGCTGGACTTTACCACCTCCTCTCACGCTGGACTTTACCACCTCCTCTTACGCTGGACTTTACCACCTCCTCTCACGCTGGACATTAACACCTCCTCTCACATTGGACTTAACAACCTCCTCTCACGCTGGACTTTACCACCTCCTCTCTGCTGGACTTTAACACCTCCTCTCACGCTGGACTTTAACACCTCCTCTCACGCTGGACTTTACCACCTCCTCTCACGCTGGACTTTACCACCTCCTCTAATGCTGGACTTTACCACCTCCTCTCACGCTGGACTTTACCACCTCCTCTCACGCTGGACTAAACCACCTCCTCTAATGCTGGACTTTACCACCTCCTCTCACGCTGGACTTTACCACCTCCTCTCACGCTGGATTTTACCACCACCTCTCACGCTGGACTTTACCACCTACTCTCTGCTGGACTTTACCACCTCCTCTCACGCTGGACTTTACCACCTCCTCTCACGCTGGACTTTAACATCTCCTCTCACGCTGGACTTTACAACCTCCTCTCACGCTGGACTTTACCACCTCCTCTCACGCTGGACTTTACCACCTCCTCTCACGCTGGACTTTACCACCTCCTCTCACGCTGGACTTTACCACCTCCTCTCACGCTGGACTTTAACACCTCCTCTCTGCTGGACTTTACCACCTCCTCTCACGCTGGACTTTACCACCTCCTCTCACGCTGGACTTTACCACCTCCTCTCACGCTGGACTTTACCACTTCCTCTCACGCTGGACTTTACCACCTCCTCTCACGCTGGACTTTACCACCTCCTCTCAAGCTGGACTTTAACACCTCCTCTCTGCTGGACTTTAACACCTCCTCTCACATTGGACTTAACAACCTCCTCTCACGCTGGACTTTACCACCTCCTCTCTGCTGGACTTTACCACCTCCTCTCACGCTGGACTTTAACACCTCCTCTCACGCTGGACTTTACCACCTCCTCTCTGCTGGACTTTACCACCTCCTCTCACGTTGGACTTTACCACCTCCTCTCACGCTGGACTTTATCACCTCCTCTCTGCTGGACTTTACCACCTCCTCTCTGCTGGACTTTACCACCTCCTCTCACGCTGGACTTTACAACCTCCTCTCACGCTGGACTTTACCACCTCCTCTCACGCTGGACTTTACCACCTCCTCTTACGCTGGACTTTACCACCTCCTCTCACGCTGGACATTAACACCTCCTCTCACATTGGACTTAACAACCTCCTCTCACGCTGGACTTTACCACCTCGTCTCTGCTGGACTTTAACTCCTCCTCTCACGCTGGACTTTAACACCTCCTCTCACGCTGGACTTTACCACCTCCTCTCACGCTGGACTTTACCACCTCCTCTAATGCTGGACTTTACCACCTCCTCTCACGCTGGACTTTACCACCTCCTCTCACGCTGGACTAAACCACCTCCTCTAATGCTGGACTTTACCACCTCCTCTCACGCTGGACTTTACCACCTCCTCTCACGCTGGATTTTACCACCACCTCTCTGCTGGACTTTACCACCTCTCTGCTGGACTTTACCACCTCCTCTCACGCTGGACTTTACCACCTCCTCTTACGCTGGACTTTACCACTTCCTCTCACGCTGGACTTTACCACCTCCTCTCACGCTGGACTTTACCACCTCCTCTCACGCTGGACTTTAACACCTCCTCTCTGCTGGACTTTACCACCTCCTCTCACGCTGGACTTTACCACCTCCTCTCACGCTGGACTTTACCACCTCCTCTCACGCTGGACTTTACCACCTTCTCTCACGCTGGACTTTACCACCTCCTCTCTGCTGGACTTTACCACCTCCTCTCACGCTGGACTTTACCACCTCCTCTCACGATGGACTTTAAAACCTCCTCTCACGCTGGACTTTACAACCTCCTCTCACGCTGGACTTTACCACCTCCTTTCTGCTGGACTTTACCACCTCCTCTCACGCTGGACTTTACCACCTCCTCTCACGCTGGACTTTTCCATCTCCTCTCTGCTGGACTTTACCACCTCCTCTTACGCTGGACTTTACCACCTCCTCTCACGCTGGACATTAACACCTCCTCTCACATTGGACATAACAACCTCCTCTCACGCTTGACTTTACCACCTCCTCTCTGCTGGACTTTAACACCTCCACTCACGCTGGACTTTAACACCTCCTCTCACGCTGGACTTTACCACCTCCTCTCACGCTGGACTTTACCACCTCCTCTTACGCTGGACTTTACCACCTCCTCTTTGCTGGACTTTACCACATCCTTTGCTGGACTTTGCCACCTCCTCTCTGCTGGACTTCATCACCTCCTCTCACGCTGGACTTTACCACCTCCTCTCACGCTGGACTTTACCACCTCCTCTCACGCTGGACTTTACCACCTCCTCTCACGCTGGACTTTACCACCTCCTCTCACGCTGGACTTTACCACCTCCTCTCACGCTGGACTTTACCACCTCCTCTCACGCTGGACTTTACCACCTTCTCTCACGCTGGACTTTACCACCTCCTCTCTGCTGGACTTTACCACCTCCTCTCACGCTGGACTTTACCACCTCCTCTCACGCTGGACTTTAACACCTCCTCTCACGCTGGACTTTACAACCTCCTCTCACGCTGGACCTTACCACCTCCTCTCACGCTGGACTTTACCACCTCCTCTCACGCTGGACTTTACCACCTCCTCTCACGCTGGACTTTACCACCTCCTCTCTGCTGGACTTTACCACCTCCTCTCACGCTGGACTTTACCACCTCCTCTCACGCTGGACTTTACCACATCCTCTCACGCTGGACTTTACCACCTCCTCTCACGCTGGACTTTTCCATCTCCTCTCTGCTGGACTTTAACACCTCCTCTAATGCTGGACTATACCACCTCCTCTCACGCTGGACTAAACCACCTCCTCTAATGCTGGACTTTACCACCTCCTCTCACGCTGGACTTTACCACCTCCTCTCACGCTGGACTTTACCACCTCCTCTCTGCTGGACTTTACCACCTCCTCTCACGCTGGACTTTACCACCTCCTATTACGCTGGACTTTACCACCTCCTCTCACGCTGGACTTTACCACCTCCTCTCACGCTGGACGTTACCACCTCCTCTCTGCTGGACTTTACCACCTCCTCTCACGCTGGACTTTACCACCTCCTATTACGCTGGACTTTACCACCTCCTCTCACGCTGGACTTTAACACCTCCTCTCACATTGGACTTAACAACCTCCTCTCACGCTGGACTTTACCACCTCCTCTCTGCTGGACTTTACCACCTCCTCTCACGCTGGACGTTAACACCTCCTCTCACGCTGGACTTTACCACCTCCTCTCTGCTGGACTTTACCACCTCCTCTCACGCTGGACTTTACCACCTCCTCTCACGCTGGACTTTACCACCTCCTCTCACGCTGGACTTTAACACCTCCTCTCTGCTGGACTTTACCACCTCCTCTCACGCTGGACTTTAACACCTCCTCTCACGCTGGACTTTACCACCTCCTCTCTGCTGGACTTTACCACCTCCTCTCACGCTGGACTTTACCACCTCCTCTCACGCTGGACTTTACCACCTCCTCTCACGCTGGACTTTACCACCTCCTCTCACGCTGGACTTTTCCATCTCCTCTCTGCTGGACTTTAACACCTCCTCTAATGCTGGACTATACCACCTCCTCTCACGCTGGACTAAACCACCTCCTCTAATGCTGGACTTTACCACCTCCTCTCACGCTGGACTTTACCACCTCCTCTCACGCTGGACTTTACCACCTCCTCTCACGCTGGACTTTACCACCTCCTCTCTGCTGGACTTTACCACCTCCTCTCACGCTGGACTTTACCACCTCCTATTACGCTGGACTTTACCACCTCCTCTCACGCTGGACTTTAACACCTCCTCTCACATTGGACTTAACAACCTCCTCTCACGCTGGACTTTACCACCTCCTCTCTGCTGGACTTTACCACCTCCTCTCACGCTGGACTTTAACACCTCCTCTCACGCTGGACTTTACCACCTCCTCTCTGCTGGACTTTACCACCTCCTCTCACGCTGGACTTTACCACCTCCTCTCACGCTGGACTTTATTACCTCCTCTCTGCTGGACTTTACCACCTCCTCTCTGCTGGACTTTACCACCTTCTCTCACGCTGGACTTTACCACCTCCTCTCACGCTGGACTTTACAGCCTCCTCTCACGCTGGACTTTACCACCTCCTCTCACGCTGGACTTTACCACCTCCTCTCACGCTGGACTTTACAACCTCCTCTCACGCTGGACTTTACCACCTCCTCTCACGCTGGACTTTACCACCTCCTCTTACGCTGGACTTTACCACCTCCTCTCACGCTGGACATTAACACCTCCTCTCACATTGGACTTAACAACCTCCTCTCACGCTGGACTTTACCACCTCCTCTCTGCTGGACTTTAACACCTCCACTCACGCTGGACTTTAACACCTCCTCTCACGCTGGACTATACCACCTCCTCTCACGCTGGACTTTACCACCTCCTCTAATGCTGGACTTTACCACCTCCTCTCACGCTGGACTTTACCACCTCCTCTCACGCTGGATTTTACCACCACCTCTCTGCTGGACTTTACCACCTCTCTGCTGGACTTTACCACCTCCTCTCACGCTGGACTTTACCACCTCCTCTTACGCTGGACTTTACCACCTCCTCTTTGCTGGACTTTACCACATCCTTTGCTGGACTTTGCCACCTCCTCTCTGCTGGACTTCATCACCTCCTCTCTGCTGGACTTTACCACCTCCTCTCACGCTGGACTTTACCACCTCCTCTCACGCTGGACTTTACCACCTCCTCTCACGCTGGACTTTACCACCTCCTCTCACGCTGGACTTTACCACCTCGTCTCACGCTGGACTTTACCACCTTCTCTCACGCTGGACTTTACCACCTCCTCTCTGCTGGACTTTACCACCTCCTCTCACGCTGGACTTTACCACCTCCTCTCACGCTGGACTTTAACACCTCCTCTCACGCTGGACTTTACAACCTCCTCTCACGCTGGACCTTACCACCTCCTCTCACGCTGGACTTTACCACCTCCTCTCACGCTGGACTTTACCACCTCCTCTCACGCTGGACTTTACCACCTCCTCTCACGCTGGACTTTAACACCTCCTCTCTGCTGGACTTTACCACCTCCTCTCACGCTGGACTTTACCACCTCCTCTCACGCTGGACTTTACCACCTCCTCTCACGCTGAACTTTACCACCTCCTCTCACGCTGGACTTTAACACCTCCTCTCTGCTGGACTTTACCACCTCCTCTCACGCTGGACTTTACCACCTCCTCTCACGCTGGACTTTACCACCTCCTCTCACGCTGGACTTTACCACCTCCTCTCACGCTGGACTTTACCACCTCCTCTCACGCTGGACTTTACCACCTCCTCTCACGCTAGACTTTACCACCTCGTCTCACGCTGGACTTTACCACCTTCTCTCACGCTGGACTTTACAACCTCCTCTCTGCTGGACTTTACCACCTCCTCTCACGCTGGACTTTACCACCTCCTCTCACGATGGACTTTAACACCTCATCTCACGCTGGACTTTACAACCTCCTCTCACGCTGGACTTTACCACCTCCTCTCACGCTGGACTTTTCCATCTCCTCTCTGCTGGACTTTAACACCTCCTCTAATGCTGGACTATACCACCTCCTCTCACGCTGGACTAAACCACCTCCTCTAATGCTGGACTTTACCACCTCCTCTCACGCTGGACTTTACCACCTCCTCTCTGCTGGACTTTACCACCTCCTCTCACGCTGGACTTTACCACCTCCTATTACGCTGGACTTTACCACCTCCTCTCACGCTGGAATTTAACACCTCCTCTCACATTGGACTTAACAACCTCCTCTCACGCTGGACTTTACCACCTCCTCTCTGCTGGACTTTACCACCTCCTCTCACGCTGGACTTTAACACCTCCTCTCACGCTGGACTTTACCACCTCCTCTCTGCTGGACTTTACCACCTCCTCTCACGCTGGACTTTACCACCTCCTCTCACGCTGGACTTTACCACCTCCTCTCACGCTGGACTTTACCACCTCCTCTCACGCTGGACTTTTCCATCTCCTCTCTGCTGGACTTTAACACCTCCTCTAATGCTGGACTATACCACCTCCTCTCACGCTGGACTAAACCACCTCCTCTAATGCTGGACTTTACCACCTCCTCTCACGCTGGACTTTACCACCTCCTCTCACGCTGGACTTTACCACCTCCTCTCTGCTGGACTTTACCACCTCCTATTACGCTGGACTTTACCACCTCCTCTCACGCTGGACTTTAACACCTCCTCTCACATTGGACTTAACAACCTCCTCTCACGTTGGACTTTACCACCTCCTCTCTGCTGGACTTTACCACCTCCTCTCACGCTGGACTTTAACACCTCCTCTCACACTGGACTTTACCACCTCCTCTCTGCTGGACTTTACCACCTCCTCTCACGCTGGACTTTACCACCTCCTCTCACGCTGGACTTTATTACCTCCTCTCTGCTGGACTTTACCACCTCCTCTCTGCTGGACTTTACCACCTTCTCTCACGCTGGACTTTACCACCTCCTCTCACGCTGGACTTTACAGCCTCCTCTCACGCTGGACTTTACCACCTCCTCTCACGCTGGACTTTACCACCTCCTCTCACGCTGGACTTTACAACCTCCTCTCACGCTGGACTTTACCACCTCCTCTCACGCTGGACTTTACCACCTCCTCTTACGCTGGACTTTAACACCTCCTCTCACGCTGGACTTTACCACCTCCTCTCACGCTGGACTTTACCACCTCCTCTAATGCTGGACTTTACCACCTCCTCTCACGCTGGACTTTACCACCTCCTCTCACGCTGGACTAAACCACCTCCTCTAATGCTGGACTTTACCACCTCCTCTCACGCTGGACTTTACCACCTCCTCTCACGCTGGATTTTACCACCACCTCTCTGCTGGACTTTACCACCTCTCTGCTGGACTTTACCACCTCCTCTCACGCTGGACTTTACCACCTCCTCTTACGCTGGACTTTACCACCTCCTCTTTGCTGGACTTTACCACATCCTTTGCTGGACTTTGCCACCTCCTCTCTGCTGGACTTCATCACCTCCTCTCTGCTGGACTTTACCACCTCCTCTCACGCTGGACTTTACCACCTCCTCTCACGCTGGACTTTAACACCTCCTCTCACGCTGGACTTTACAACCTCCTCTCACGCTGGACCTTACCGCCTCCTCTCACGCTGGACTTTACCACCTCCTCTCACGCTGGACTTTACCACCTCCTCTCACGCTGGACTTTACCACCTCCTCTCACGCTGGACTTTAACACCTCCTCTCTGCTGGACTTTACCACCTCCTCTCACGCTGGACTTTACCACCTCCTCTCACGCTGGACTTTACCACCTCCTCTCACGCTGGACTTTACCACCTCCTCTCACGCTGGACTTTACCACCTCCTCTCACGCTGGACTTTAACACCTCCTCTCTGCTGGACTTTACCACCTCCTCTCAAGCTGGACTTTACCACCTCCTCTCACGCTGGACTTTACCACCTCCTCTCACGCTGGACTTTACCACCTCCTCTCACGCTGGACTTTACCACCTCCTCTCACGCTGGACTTTACCACCTCCTCTCACGCTGGACTTTACCACCTCGTCTCACGCTGGACTTTACCACCTTCTCTCACGCTGGACTTTACAACCTCCTCTCTGCTGGACTTTACCACCTCCTCTCACGCTGGACTTTACCACCTCCTCTCACGATGGACTTTAACACCTCCTCTCACGCTGGACTTTACAACCTCCTCTCACGCTGGACTTTACCACCTCCTTTCTGCTGGACTTTACCATCTCCTCTCACGCTGGACTTTACCACCTCCTCTCACGCTGGACTTTTCCATCTCCTCTCTGCTGGACTTTAACACCTCCTCTAATGCTGGACTATACCACCTCCTCTCACGCTGGACTAAACCACCTCCTCTAATGCTGGACTTTACCACCTCCTCTCACGCTGGACTTTACCACCTCCTCTCACGCTGGACTTTACCACCTCCTCTCTGCTGGACTTTACCACCTCCTCTCACGCTGGACTTTACCACCTCCTATTACGCTGGACTTTACCACCTCCTCTCACGCTGGAATTTAACACCTCCTCTCACATTGGACTTAACAACCTCCTCTCACGCTGGACTTTACCACCTCCTCTCTGCTGGACTTTACCACCTCCTCTCACGCTGTACTTTAACACCTCCTCTCACGCTGGACTTTACCACCTCCTCTCTGCTGGACTTTACCACCTCCTCTCACGCTGGACTTTACCACCTCCTCTCACGCTGGACTTTACCACCTCCTCTCACGCTGGACTTTACCACCTCCTCTCACGCTGGACTTTTCCATCTCCTCTCTGCTGGACTTTAACACCTCCTCTAATGCTGGACTATACCACCTCCTCTCACGCTGGACTAAACCACCTCCTCTAATGCTGGACTTTACCACCTCCTCTCACGCTGGACTTTACCACCTCCTCTCACGCTGGACTTTACCACCTCCTCTCTGCTGGACTTTACCACATCCTCTCACGCTGGACTTTACCACCTCCTATTACGCTGGACTTTACCACCTCCTCTCACGCTGGACTTTAACACCTCCTCTCACATTGGACTTAACAACCTCCTCTCACGCTGGACTTTACCACCTCCTCTCTGCTGGACTTTACCACCTCCTCTCACGCTGGACTTTAACACCTCCTCTCACGCTGGACTTTACCACCTCCTCTCTGCTGGACTTTACCACCTCCTCTCACGCTGGACTTTACCACCTCCTCTCACGCTGGACTTTATTACCTCCTCTCTGCTGGACTTTACCACCTCCTCTCTGCTGGACTTTACCACCTTCTCTCACGCTGGACTTTACCACCTCCTCTCACGCTGGACTTTACAGCCTCCTCTCACGCTGGACTTTACCACCTCCTCTCACGCTGGACTTTACCACCTCCTCTCACGCTGGACTTTACAACCTCCTCTCACGCTGGACTTTATCACCTCCTCTCACGCTGGACTTTACCACCTCCTCTTACGCTGGACTTTACCACCTCCTCTCACGCTGGACATTAACACCTCCTCTCACACTGGACTTAACAACCTCCTCTCACGCTGGATTTTACCACCACCTCTCTGCTGGACTTTACCACCTCCTCTCACGCTGGACTTTACCACCTCCTCTTACGCTGGACTTTACCACCTCCTCTTTGCTGGACTTTACCACATCCTTTGCTGGACTTTGCCACCTCCTCTCTGCTGGACTTCACCACCTCCTCTCTGCTGGACTTTACCACCTCCTCTCACGCTGGACTTTACCACCTCCTCTCACGCTGGACTTTATCACCTCCTCTCACGCTGGACTTTACCACCTCCTCTTACGCTGGACTTTACCACCTCCTCTCACGCTGGACATTAACACCTCCTCTCACACTGGACTTAACAACCTCCTCTCACGCTGGATTTTACCACCACCTCTCTGCTGGACTTTACCACCTCCTCTCACGCTGGACTTTACCACCTCCTCTTACGCTGGACTTTACCACCTCCTCTTTGCTGGACTTTACCACATCCTTTGCTGGACTTTGCCACCTCCTCTCTGCTGGACTTCACCACCTCCTCTCTGCTGGACTTTACCACCTCCTCTCACGCTGGACTTTACCACCTCCTCTCACGCTGGACTTTACCACCTCCTCTAATGCTGGACTTTACCACCTCGTCTCACGCTGGACTTTACCACCTTCTCTCACGCTGGACTTTACCACCTCCTCTCACGCTGGACTTTAACACTTCCTCTCTGCTGGACTTTACCACCTCCTCTCACGCTGGACTTTACCACTTCCTCTCACGCTGGACTTTACCACCTCCTCTCACGCTGGACTTTACCACCTCCTCTCACGCTGGACTTTACCACCTCCTCTCACGCTGGACTTTAACACCTCCTCTCTGCTGGACTTTACCACCTCCTCTCAAGCTGGACTTTACCACCTCCTCTCACGCTGGACTTTACCACCTCCTCTCACGCTGGACTTTACCACCTCCTCTCACGCTGGACTTTACCACCTCCTCTCACGCTGGACTTTACCACCTCCTCTCACGCTGGACTTAACCACCTCCTCTCACGCTGGAATTTACCACCTCCTCTCACGCTGGACTTTACCACCTCCTCTAGTGCTGGACTTTACCACCTCCTCTCTGCTGGACTTTACCACCTCCTCTCACGCTGGACTTTACCACCTCCTCTCACGCTGGACTAAACCACCTCCTCTAATGCTGGACTTTACCACCTCCTCTCACGCTGGACTTTACCACCTCCTCTCACGCTGGATTTTACCACCTCCTCTCTGCTGGACTTTACCACCTCTCTGCTGGACTGAACCACCTCTCACGCTGGACTTTACCACCTCCTCTTACGCTGGACTTTACCACCTCCTCTCTGCTGAACTTTACTACCTCCTCTCTGCTTGACTTTACCACTTCCTCTCAAGCTGGACTTTACCACCTCCTCTCACTCTGGACTTAACCACCTCCTCTCACGCTGGACTTTACCACCTCCTCTCACGCTGGACTTTACCACCTCCTCTAATGCTGGACTTTACCACCTCCTCTCACGCTGGACTTTACCACCTCCTCTCACGCTGGATTTTACCACCACCTCTCTGCTGGACTTTACCACCTCTCTGCTGGACTTTACCACCTCCTCTCACGCTGGACTTTACCACCTCCTCTTACGCTGGACTTTACCACCTCCTCTTTGCTGGACTTTACCACATCCTTTGCTGGACTTTGCCACCTCCTCTCTGCTGGACTTCATCACCTCCTCTCTGCTGGACTTTACCACCTCCTCTCACGCTGGACTTTACCACCTCCTCTCACGCTGGACTTTACCACCTCCTCTCACGCTGGACTTTACCACCTCCTCTCACGCTGGACTTTACCACCTCGTCTCACGCTGGACTTTACCACCTTCTCTCACGCTGGACTTTACCACCTCCTCTCTGCTGGACTTTACCACCTCCTCTCAAGCTGGACTTTACCACCTCCTCTCACGCTGGACTTTAACACCTCCTCTCACGCTGGACTTTACAACCTCCTCTCACGCTGGACCTTACCACCTCCTCTCACGCTGGACTTTACCACCTCCTCTCACGCTGGACTTTACCACCTCCTCTCACATTGGACTTAACAACCTCCTCTCACGTTGGACTTTACCACCTCCTCTCTGCTGGACTTTACCACCTCCTCTCACGCTGGACTTTAACACCTCCTCTCACACTGGACTTTACCACCTCCTCTCTGCTGGACTTTACCACCTCCTCTCACGCTGGACTTTACCACCTCCTCTCACGCTGGACTTTATTACCTCCTCTCTGCTGGACTTTACCACCTCCTCTCTGCTGGACTTTACCACCTTCTCTCACGCTGGACTTTACCACCTCCTCTCACGCTGGACTTTACAGCCTCCTCTCACG
Source organism: Eucyclogobius newberryi (assembly GCF_026437365.1). NCBI lineage: Eukaryota > Metazoa > Chordata > Actinopteri > Gobiiformes > Gobiidae > Eucyclogobius > Eucyclogobius newberryi. Next base: position 30,971,973 of record NW_027315835.1, read on the forward strand.
CTGGACTTTACCACCTCCTCTCACGCTGGACTTTACCACCTCCTCTCACGCTGGACTTTACAACCTCCTCTCACGCTGGACTTTACCACCTCCTCTCACGCTGGACTTTACCACCTCCTCTTACGCTGGACTTTAACACCTCCTCTCACGCTGGACTTTACCACCTCCTCTCACGCTGGACTTTACCACCTCCTCTAATGCTGGACTTTACCACCTCCTCTCACGCTGGACTTTACCACCTCCTCTCACGCTGGACTAAACCACCTCCTCTAATGCTGGACTTTACCACCTCCTCTCACGCTGGACTTTACCACCTCCTCTCACGCTGGATTTTACCACCACCTCTCTGCTGGACTTTACCACCTCTCTGCTGGACTTTACCACCTCCTCTCACGCTGGACTTTACCACCTCCTCTTACGCTGGACTTTACCACCTCCTCTTTGCTGGACTTTACCACATCCTTTGCTGGACTTTGCCACCTCCTCTCTGCTGGACTTCATCACCTCCTCTCTGCTGGACTTTACCACCTCCTCTCACGCTGGACTTTACCACCTCCTCTCACGCTGGACTTTAACACCTCCTCTCACGCTGGACTTTACAACCTCCTCTCACGCTGGACCTTACCGCCTCCTCTCACGCTGGACTTTACCACCTCCTCTCACGCTGGACTTTACCACCTCCTCTCACGCTGGACTTTACCACCTCCTCTCACGCTGGACTTTAACACCTCCTCTCTGCTGGACTTTACCACCTCCTCTCACGCTGGACTTTACCACCTCCTCTCACGCTGGACTTTACCACCTCCTCTCACGCTGGACTTTACCACCTCCTCTCACGCTGGACTTTACCACCTCCTCTCACGCTGGACTTTAACACCTCCTCTCTGCTGGACTTTACCACCTCCTCTCAAGCTGGACTTTACCACCTCCTCTCACGCTGGACTTTACCACCTCCTCTCACGCTGGACTTTACCACCTCCTCTCACGCTGGACTTTACCACCTCCTCTCACGCTGGACTTTACCACCTCCTCTCACGCTGGACTTTACCACCTCCTCTCAAGCTGGACTTTACAACCTCCTCTCTGCTGGACTTTACCACCTCCTCTCACGCTGGACTTTACCACCTCCTCTCACGATGGACTTTAACACCTCCTCTCACGCTGGACTTTACAACCTCCTCTCACGCTGGACTTTACCACCTCCTTTCTGCTGGACTTTACCATCTCCTCTCACGCTGGACTTTACCACCTCCTCTCACGCTGGACTTTTCCATCTCCTCTCTGCTGGACTTTAACACCTCCTCTAATGCTGGACTATACCACCTCCTCTCACGCTGGACTAAACCACCTCCTCTAATGCTGGACTTTACCACCTCCTCTCACGCTGGACTTTACCACCTCCTCTCACGCTGGACTTTACCACCTCCTCTCTGCTGGACTTTACCACCTCCTCTCACGCTGGACTTTACCACCTCCTATTACGCTGGACTTTACCACCTCCTCTCACGCTGGAATTTAACACCTCCTCTCACATTGGACTTAACAACCTCCTCTCACGCTGGACTTTACCACCTCCTCTCTGCTGGACTTTACCACCTCCTCTCACGCTGTACTTTAACACCTCCTCTCACGCTGGACTTTACCACCTCCTCTCTGCTGGACTTTACCACCTCCTCTCACGCTGGACTTTACCACCTCCTCTCACGCTGGACTTTACCACCTCCTCTCACGCTGGACTTTACCACCTCCTCTCACGCTGGACTTTTCCATCTCCTCTCTGCTGGACTTTAACACCTCCTCTAATGCTGGACTATACCACCTCCTCTCACGCTGGACTAAACCACCTCCTCTAATGCTGGACTTTACCACCTCCTCTCACGCTGGACTTTACCACCTCCTCTCACGCTGGACTTTACCACCTCCTCTCTGCTGGACTTTACCACCTCCTCTCACGCTGGACTTTACCACCTCCTATTACGCTGGACTTTACCACCTCCTCTCACGCTGGACTTTAACACCTCCTCTCACATTGGACTTAACAACCTCCTCTCACGCTGGACTTTACCACCTCCTCTCTGCTGGACTTTACCACCTCCTCTCACGCTGGACTTTAACACCTCCTCTCACGCTGGACTTTACCACCTCCTCTCTGCTGGACTTTACCACCTCCTCTCACGCTGGACTTTACCACCTCCTCTCACGCTGGACTTTATTACCTCCTCTCTGCTGGACTTTACCACCTCCTCTCTGCTGGACTTTACCACCTTCTCTCACGCTGGACTTTACCACCTCCTCTCACGCTGGACTTTACAGCCTCCTCTCACGCTGGACTTTACCACCTCCTCTCACGCTGGACTTTACCACCTCCTCTCACGCTGGACTTTACAACCTCCTCTCACGCTGGACTTTATCACCTCCTCTCACGCTGGACTTTACCACCTCCTCTTACGCTGGACTTTACCACCTCCTCTCACGCTGGACATTAACACCTCCTCTCACACTGGACTTAACAACCTCCTCTCACGCTGGATTTTACCACCACCTCTCTGCTGGACTTTACCACCTCCTCTCACGCTGGACTTTACCACCTCCTCTTACGCTGGACTTTACCACCTCCTCTTTGCTGGACTTTACCACATCCTTTGCTGGACTTTGCCACCTCCTCTCTGCTGGACTTCACCACCTCCTCTCTGCTGGACTTTACCACCTCCTCTCACGCTGGACTTTACCACCTCCTCTCACGCTGGACTTTATCACCTCCTCTCACGCTGGACTTTACCACCTCCTCTTACGCTGGACTTTACCACCTCCTCTCACGCTGGACATTAACACCTCCTCTCACACTGGACTTAACAACCTCCTCTCACGCTGGATTTTACCACCACCTCTCTGCTGGACTTTACCACCTCCTCTCACGCTGGACTTTACCACCTCCTCTTACGCTGGACTTTACCACCTCCTCTTTGCTGGACTTTACCACATCCTTTGCTGGACTTTGCCACCTCCTCTCTGCTGGACTTCACCACCTCCTCTCTGCTGGACTTTACCACCTCCTCTCACGCTGGACTTTACCACCTCCTCTCACGCTGGACTTTACCACCTCCTCTAATGCTGGACTTTACCACCTCGTCTCACGCTGGACTTTACCACCTTCTCTCACGCTGGACTTTACCACCTCCTCTCACGCTGGACTTTAACACTTCCTCTCTGCTGGACTTTACCACCTCCTCTCACGCTGGACTTTACCACTTCCTCTCACGCTGGACTTTACCACCTCCTCTCACGCTGGACTTTACCACCTCCTCTCACGCTGGACTTTACCACCTCCTCTCACGCTGGACTTTAACACCTCCTCTCTGCTGGACTTTACCACCTCCTCTCACGCTGGACTTTACCACCTCCTCTCACGATGGACTTTAACACCTCATCTCACGCTGGACTTTACAACCTCCTCTCACGCTGGACTTTACCACCTCCTCTAGTGCTGGACTTTACCACCTCCTCTCTGCTGGACTTTACCACCTCCTCTCACGCTGGACTTTACCACCTCCTCTCACGCTGGACTAAACCACCTCCTCTAATGCTGGACTTTACCACCTCCTCTCACGCTGGACTTTACCACCTCCTCTCACGCTGGATTTTACCACCTCCTCTCTGCTGGACTTTACCACCTCTCTGCTGGACTGAACCACCTCTCGCGCTGGACTTTACCACCTCCTCTTACGCTGGACTTTACCACCTCCTCTTTGCTGGACTTTACCTCATCCTCTGCTGGACTTTGCCAACTCCTCTCTGCTGAACTTTACTACCTCCTCTCTGCTTGACTTTACCACTTCCTCTCAAGCTGGACTTTACCACCTCCTCTCACTCTGGACTTAACCACCTCCTCTCACGCTGGACTTTACCACCTCCTCTCACGCTGGACTTTACCACCTCCTCTCACGCTGGACTTTACCACCTCCTCTCACGCTGGATTTTACCACCACCTCTCTGCTGGACTTTACCACCTCTCTGCTGGACTTTACCACCTCCTCTCACGCTGGACTTTACCACCTCCTCTTACGCTGGACTTTACCACCTCCTCTTTGCTGGACTTTACCACATCCTTTGCTGGACTTTGCCACCTCCTCTCTGCTGGACTTCATCACCTCCTCTCTGCTGGACTTTACCACCTCCTCTCACGCTGGACTTTACCACCTCCTCTCACGCTGGACTTTACCACCTCCTCTCACGCTGGACTTTAACACCTCCTCTCTGCTGGACTTTACCACCTCCTCTCACGCTGGACTTTACCACCTCCTCTCACGCTGGACTTTACCACCTCCTCTCACGCTGGACTTTACCACCTCCTCTCACGCTGGACTTTAACACCTCCTCTCTGCTGGACTTTACCACCTCCTCTCACGCTGGACTTTACCACCTCCTCTCACGCTGGACTTTACCACCTCCTCTCTGCTGGACTTTACCACCTCCTCTCACGCTGGACTTTACCACCTCCTCTCACGCTGGACTTTACCACCTCCTCTCACGCTGGACTTTACCACCTCGTCTCACGCTGGACTTTACCACCTTCTCTCACGCTGGACTTTACAACCTCCTCTCTGCTGGACTTTACCACCTCCTCTCACGCTGGACTTTACCACCTCCTCTCACGATGGACTTTAACACCTCATCTCACGCTGGACTTTACAACCTCCTCTCACGCTGGACTTTACCACCTCCTCTCACGCTGGACTTTTCCATCTCCTCTCTGCTGGACTTTAACACCTCCTCTAATGCTGGACTATACCACCTCCTCTCACGCTGGACTAAACCACCTCCTCTAATGCTGGACTTTACCACCTCCTCTCACGCTGGACTTTACCACCTCCTCTCTGCTGGACTTTACCACCTCTTCTCACGCTGGACTTTACCACCTCCTCTCACGCTGGACTTTACCACCTCCTCTCACGCTGGACTTTAACACCTCCTCTCTGCTGGACTTTACCACCTCCTCTCACGCTGGACTTTACCACCTCCTCTCACGCTGGACTTTACCACCTCCTCTCACGCTGGACTTTACCACCTCCTCTCACGCTGGACTTTAACACCTCCTCTCTGCTGGACTTTACCACCTCCTCTCACGCTGGACTTTACCACCTCCTCTCACGCTGGACTTTACCACCTCCTCTCACGCTGGACTTTACCACCTCCTCTCACGCTGGACTTTACCACCTCCTCTCACGCTGGACTTTACCACCTCCTCTCACGCTGGACTTTACCACCTCGTCTCACGCTGGACTTTACCACCTTCTCTCACGCTGGACTTTACAACCTCCTCTCTGCTGGACTTTACCACCTCCTCTCACGCTGGACTTTACCACCTCCTCTCACGATGGACTTTAACACCTCATCTCACGCTGGACTTTACAACCTCCTCTCACGCTGGACTTTACCACCTCCTCTCACGCTGGACTTTTCCATCTCCTCTCTGCTGGACTTTAACACCTCCTCTAATGCTGGACTATACCACCTCCTCTCACGCTGGACTAAACCACCTCCTCTAATGCTGGACTTTACCACCTCCTCTCACGCTGGACTTTACCACCTCCTCTCTGCTGGACTTTACCACCTCTTCTCACGCTGGACTTTACCACCTCCTATTACGCTGGACTTTACCACCTCCTCTCACGCTGGAATTTAACACCTCCTCTCACATTGGACTTAACAACCTCCTCTCACGCTGGACTTTACCACCTCCTCTCTGCTGGACTTTACCACCTCCTCTCACGCTGGACTTTAACACCTCCTCTCACGCTGGACTTTACCACCTCCTCTCTGCTGGACTTTACCACCTCCTCTCACGCTGGACTTTACCACCTCCTCTCACGCTGGACTTTACCACCTCCTCTCACGCTGGACTTTACCACCTCCTCTCACGCTGGACTTTTCCATCTCCTCTCTGCTGGACTTTAACACCTCCTCTAATGCTGGACTATACCACCTCCTCTCACGCTGGACTAAACCACCTCCTCTAATGCTGGACTTTACCACCTCCTCTCACGCTGGACTTTACCACCTCCTCTCACGCTGGACTTTACCACCTCCTCTCTGCTGGACTTTACCACCTCCTATTACGCTGGACTTTACCACCTCCTCTCACGCTGGACTTTAACACCTCCTCTCACATTGGACTTAACAACCTCCTCTCACGCTGGACTTTACCACCTCCTCTCTGCTGGACTTTACCACCTCCTCTCACGCTGGACTTTAACACCTCCTCTCACACTGGACTTTACCACCTCCTCTCTGCTGGACTTTACCACCTCCTCTCACGCTGGACTTTACCACCTCCTCTCACGCTGGACTTTATTACCTCCTCTCTGCTGGACTTTACCACCTCCTCTCTGCTGGACTTTACCACCTTCTCTCACGCTGGACTTTACCACCTCCTCTCACGCTGGACTTTACAGCCTCCTCTCACGCTGGACTTTACCACCTCCTCTCACGCTGGACTTTACCACCTCCTCTCACGCTGGACTTTACAACCTACTCTCACGCTGGACTTTACCACCTCCTCTCACGCTGGACTTTACCACCTCCTCTTACGCTGGACTTTAACACCTCCTCTCACGCTGGACTTTACCACCTCCTCTCACGCTGGACTTTACCACCTCCTCTAATGCTGGACTTTACCACCTCCTCTCACGCTGGACTTTACCACCTCCTCTCACGCTGGACTAAACCACCTCCTCTAATGCTGGACTTTACCACCTCCTCTCACGCTGGACTTTACCACCTCCTCTCACGCTGGATTTTACCACCACCTCTCTGCTGGACTTTACCACCTCTCTGCTGGACTTTACCACCTCCTCTCACGCTGGACTTTAACACCTCCTCTCACGCTGGACTTTACCACCTCCTCTCTGCTGGACTTTACCACCTCCTCTCACGCTGGACTTTACCACCTCCTCTCACGATGGACTTTAACACCTCATCTCACGCTGGACTTTACAACCTCCTCTCACGCTGGACTTTACCACCTCCTCTCACGCTGGACTTTTCCATCTCCTCTCTGCTGGACTTTAACACCTCCTCTAATGCTGGACTATACCACCTCCTCTCACGCTGGACTAAACCACCTCCTCTAATGCTGGACTTTACCACCTCCTCTCACGCTGGACTTTACCACCTCCTCTCTGCTGGACTTTACCACCTCCTCTCACGCTGGACTTTACCACCTCCTATTACGCTGGACTTTACCACCTCCTCTCACGCTGGAATTTAACACCTCCTCTCACATTGGACTTAACAACCTCCTCTCACGCTGGACTTTACCACCTCCTCTCTGCTGGACTTTAACACCTCCTCTCACGCTGGACTTTACCACCTCCTCTCTGCTGGACTTTACCACCTCCTCTCACGCTGGACTTTACCACCTCCTCTCACGCTGGACTTTACCACCTCCTCTCACGCTGGACTTTACCACCTCCTCTCACGCTGGACTTTTCCATCTCCTCTCTGCTGGACTTTAACACCTCCTCTAATGCTGGACTATACCACCTCCTCTCACGCTGGACTAAACCACCTCCTCTAATGCTGGACTTTACCACCTCCTCTCACGCTGGACTTTACCACCTCCTCTCACGCTGGACTTTACCACCTCCTCTCTGCTGGACTTTACCACCTCCTATTACGCTGGACTTTACCACCTCCTCTCACGCTGGACTTTAACACCTCCTCTCACATTGGACTTAACAACCTCCTCTCACGCTGGACTTTACCACCTCCTCTCTGCTGGACTTTACCACCTCCTCTCACGCTGGACTTTAACACCTCCTCTCACACTGGACTTTACCACCTCCTCTCTGCTGGACTTTACCACCTCCTCTCACGCTGGACTTTACCACCTCCTCTCACGCTGGACTTTATTACCTCCTCTCTGCTGGACTTTACCACCTCCTCTCTGCTGGACTTTACCACCTTCTCTCACGCTGGACTTTACCACCTCCTCTCACGCTGGACTTTACAGCCTCCTCTCACGCTGGACTTTACCACCTCCTCTCACGCTGGACTTTACCACCTCCTCTCACGCTGGACTTTACAACCTACTCTCACGCTGGACTTTACCACCTCCTCTCATGCTGGACTTTACCACCTCCTCTTACGCTGGACTTTAACACCTCCTCTCACGCTGGACTTTACCACCTCCTCTCACGCTGGACTTTACCACCTCCTCTAATGCTGGACTTTACCACCTCCTCTCACGCTGGACTTTACCACCTCCTCTCACGCTGGACTAAACCACCTCCTCTAATGCTGGACTTTACCACCTCCTCTCACGCTGGACTTTACCACCTCCTCTCACGCTGGATTTTACCACCACCTCTCTGCTGGACTTTACCACCTCTCTGCTGGACTTTACCACCTCCTCTCACGCTGGACTTTACCACCTCCTCTTACGCTGGACTTTACCACCTCCTCTTTGCTGGACTTTACCACATCCTTTGCTGGACTTTGCCACCTCCTCTCTGCTGGACTTCATCACCTCCTCTCTGCTGGACTTTACCACCTCCTCTCACGCTGGACTTTACCACCTCGTCTCACGCTGGACTTTACCACCTTCTCTCACGCTGGACTTTACAACCTCCTCTCTGCTGGACTTTACCACCTCCTCTCACGCTGGACTTTACCACCTCCTCTCACGATGGACTTTAACACCTCCTCTCACGCTGGACTTTACAACCTCCTCTCACGCTGGACTTTACCACCTCCTCTCACGATGGACTTTAACACCTCCTCTCACGCTGGACTTTACAACCTCCTCTCACGCTGGACTTTACCACCTCCTTTCTGCTGGACTTTACCATCTCCTCTCACGCTGGACTTTACCACCTCCTCTCACGCTGGACTTTTCCATCTCCTCTCTGCTGGACTTTAACACCTCCTCTAATGCTGGACTATACCACCTCCTCTCACGCTGGACTAAACCACCTCCTCTAATGCTGGACTTTACCACCTCCTCTCACGCTGGACTTTACCACCTCCTCTCACGCTGGACTTTACCACCTCCTCTCTGCTGGACTTTACCACCTCCTCTCACGCTGGACTTTACCACCTCCTATTACGCTGGACTTTACCACCTCCTCTCACGCTGGAATTTAACACCTCCTCTCACATTGGACTTAACAACCTCCTCTCACGCTGGACTTTACCACCTCCTCTCTGCTGGACTTTACCACCTCCTCTCACGCTGGACTTTACCACCTCCTCTCACGCTGGACTTTACCACCTCCTCTCTGCTGGACTTTACCACCTCCTCTCACGCTGGACTTTACCACCTCCTCTCACGCTGGACTTTACCACCTCCTCTCACGCTGGACTTTACCACCTCCTCTCACGCTGGACTTTTCCATCTCCTCTCTGCTGGACTTTAACACCTCCTCTAATGCTGGACTATACCACCTCCTCTCACGCTGGACTAAACCACCTCCTCTAATGCTGGACTTTACCACCTCCTCTCACGCTGGACTTTACCACCTCCTCTCACGCTGGATTTTACCACCACCTCTCTGCTGGACTTTACCACCTCTCTGCTGGACTTTACCACCTCCTCTCACGCTGGACTTTACCACCTCCTCTTACGCTGGACTTTACCACCTCCTCTTTGCTGGACTTTACCACATCCTTTGCTGGACTTTGCCACCTCCTCTCACGCTGGACTTTACCACCTCCTCTCACGCTGGACTTTACCACCTCCTCTCTGCTGGACTTTACCACCTCCTCTCACGCTGGACTTTACCACCTCCTATTACGCTGGACTTTACCACCTCCTCTCACGCTGGACTTTAACACCTCCTCTCACATTGGACTTAACAACCTCCTCTCACGCTGGACTTTACCACCTCCTCTCTGCTGGACTTTACCACCTCCTCTCACGCTGGACTTTAACACCTCCTCTCACGCTGGACTTTACCACCTCCTCTCTGCTGGACTTTACCACCTCCTCTCACGCTGGACTTTACCACCTCCTCTCACGCTGGACTTTATTACCTCCTCTCTGCTGGACTTTACCACCTCCTCTCTGCTGGACTTTACCACCTTCTCTCACGCTGGACTTTACCACCTCCTCTCACGCTGGACTTTACAGCCTCCTCTCACGCTGGACTTTACCACCTCCTCTCACGCTGGACTTTACCACCTCCTCTCACGCTGGACTTTACAACCTCCTCTCACGCTGGACTTTATCACCTCCTCTCACGCTGGACTTTACCACCTCCTCTTACGCTGGACTTTACCACCTCCTCTCACACTGGACTTAACAACCTCCTCTCACGCTGGACTTTACCACCTCCTCTCTGCTGGACTTCACCACCTCCTCTAACGCTGGACTTTACCACCTCCTCTCACGCTGGACTAAACCACCTCCTCTAATGCTGGACTTTACCACCTCCTCTCACGCTGGACTTTACCACCTCCTCTCACGCTGGATTTTACCACCACCTCTCTGCTGGACTTTACCACCTCTCTGCTGGACTTTACCACCTCCTCTCACGCTGGACTTTACCACCTCCTCTTACGCTGGACTTTACCACCTCCTCTTTGCTGGACTTTACCACATCCTTTGCTGGACTTTGCCACCTCCTCTCTGCTGGACTTCACCACCTCCTCTCTGCTGGACTTTACCACCTCCTCTCACGCTGGACTTTACCACCTCCTCTCACGCTGGACTTTACCACCTCCTCTCACGCTGGACTTTACCACCTCGTCTCACGCTGGACTTTACCACCTTCTCTCACGCTGGACTTTACCACCTCCTCTCACGCTGGACTTTAACACTTCCTCTCTGCTGGACTTTACCACCTCCTCTCACGCTGGACTTTACCACTTCCTCTCACGCTGGACTTTACCACCTCCTCTCACGCTGGACTTTACCACCTCCTCTCACGCTGGACTTTACCACCTCCTCTCACGCTGGACTTTAACACCTCCTCTCTGCTGGACTTTACCACCTCCTCTCAAGCTGGACTTTACCACCTCCTCTCACGCTGGACTTTACCACCTCCTCTCACGCTGGACTTTACCACCTCCTCACACGCTGGACTTTACCACCTCCTCTCACGCTGGACTTTACCACCTCCTCTCACGCTGGACTTAACCACCTCCTCTCACGCTGGAATTTACCACCTCCTCTCACGCTGGACTTTACCACCTCCTCTAGTGCTGGACTTTACCACCTCCTCTCTGCTGGACTTTACCACCTCCTCTCACGCTGGACTAAACCACCTCCTCTAATGCTGGACTTTACCACCTCCTCTCACGCTGGACTTTACCACCTCCTCTCACGCTGGATTTTACCACCTCCTCTCTGCTGGACTTTACCACCTCTCTGCTGGACTGAACCACCTCTCACGCTGGACTTTACCACCTCCTCTTACGCTGGACTTTACCACCTCCTCTTTGCTGGACTTTACCACATCCTCTGCTGGACTTTGCCAACTCCTCTCTGCTGAACTTTACTACCTTCTCTCTGCTTGACTTTACCACTTCCTCTCAAGCTGGACTTTACCACCTCCTCTCACTCTGGACTTAACCACCTCCTCTCACGCTGGACTTTACCACCTCCTCTCACGCTGGACTTTACCACCTCCTCTCACTCTGGACTTTACCACCTCTTCTCTGCTGGACTTTACCACCTCCTCTCACGCTGGACTTTACCACCTCCTCTCTGATGGACTTTACCACTTCCTCTCACGCTGGACTTTACCACCTCCTCTCACGCTGGACTTTACCACCTCCTCTCACCCTGGATTTTACCACCTCCTCTCACGCTGGACTTTACCACCTCCTCTCACCCTGGATTTTACCACCTCCTCTCACGCTGGACTTTAACACCTCCTCTCACGCTGGACTTTACCACCTCCTCTAGCGCTGGACTTTACCACCTCCTCTCACGCTGGACTTTACCACCTCCTCTCACGCTGGACTTTACCACCTCCTCTCACGCTGGACTTCACCACCTCCTCTCACGCTGGACTTTACCACCTCCTCTCACGCTGGACTTTACCAACTCTTCTCACGCTGGACTTTACCACCTCCTCTCTGCTGGACTTTACCACCTCCTCTCACGCTGGACTTCACCACCTCCTCTCATGCTGGACTTTACCACCTCCTCTTACGCTGGACTTTACCACCTCCTCTTTGCTGGACTTTACCACATCCTCTGCTGGACTTTGCCACCTCCTCTCTGCTGGACTTTACCACCTCCTCTCTGCTGGACTTTACCACCTCCTCTCACGTTGGACTTTACCACCTCCTCTCACGCTCGACTTTACCACATCCTCTCACGCTGGACTTTACCACCTCCTCTCACGCTGGATTTTACCACCTCCTCTCACGCTGGACTTTACCACCTCGTCTCACGCTGGACTTTACCACCTTCTCTCACGCTGGACTTTACCACCTCCTCTCTGCTGGACTTTACCACCTCCTCTCACGCTGGACTTTACCACCTCCTCTCACGCTGGACTTTAACACCACCTCTCACGCTGGACTTTACAACCTCCTCTCACGCTGGACTTTACAACCTCCTTTCTGCTGGACTTTACCACCTCCTCTCACGCTCGACTTTACCACCTCCTCTCACGCTGGACTTTACCACCTCCTCTCTGCTGGACTTTACCACCTCCTCTCACGCTGGACTTTACCAACTCTTCTCACGCTGGACTTTACCACCTCCTCTCTGCTGGACTTTACCACCTCCTCTCACGCTGGACTTCACCACCTCCTCTCATGCTGGACTTTACCACCTCCTCTTACGCTGGACTTTACCACCTCCTCTTTGCTGGACTTTACCACATCCTCTGCTGGACTTTGCCACCTCCTCTCTGCTGGACTTTACCACCTCCTCTCTGCTGGACTTTACCACCTCCTCTCACGCTGGACTTTACCACCTCCTCTCACGCTGGACTTTACCACCTCGTCTCACGCTGGACTTTACCACCTTCTCTCACGCTGGACTTTACCACCTCCTCTCTGCTGGACTTTACCACCTCCTCTCACGCTGGACTTTACCACCTCCTCTCACGCTGGACTTTACCACCTCCTCTCACGCTGGACTTTACCAACTCCTCTCACGCTGGACTTTACCACCTCCTCTCTGCTGGACTTTACCACCTCCTCTCACGCTGGACTTTACCACCTCCTCTCACGCTGGACTTTACCACCTCCTCTCTGCTGGACTTTAACACCGCCTCTCACGCTGGACTTTACCACCTCCTCTCACGCTGGACTTTACCACCTCCTCTCTGCTGGACTTCACCACCTCCTCTCTGCTGGACTTTACCACCTCCTCTCTGCTGGACTTCACCACCTCCTCTCAAGCTGGACTAAACCACCTCCTCTAATGCTGGACTTTACCACCTACTCTCAAGCTGGACTTTACCACCTCCTCTCACGCTGGATTTTACCACCTCCTCTCTGCTGGACTGAACCACCTCTCACGCTGGACTTTACCACCTCCTCTCACGCTGGATTTTACCACCTCCTCTCTGCTGGACTTTACCACCTCTCTGCTGGACTGAACCACCTCTCACGCTGGACTTTGCCACCTCCTCTCTGCTGAACTTTACTACCTCCTCTCTGCTTGACTTTACCAACTCCTCTCAAGCTGGACTTTACCACCTCCTCTCACGCTGGACTTAACCACCTCCTCTCACGCTGGACTTTACCACCTCCTCTCACGCTGGACTTTACCACCTCCTCTTACGCTGGACTTTACCACCTCCTCTTTGCTGGACTTTACCACATCCTCTGCTGGACTTTGCCAACTCCTCTCTGCTGAACTTTACTACCTTCTCTCTGCTTGACTTTACCACTTCCTCTCAAGCTGGACTTTACCACCTCCTCTCACTCTGGACTTAACCACCTCCTCTCACGCTGGACTTTACCACCTCCTCTCACGCTGGACTTTACCACCTCCTCTCACTCTGGACTTTACCACCTCTTCTCTGCTGGACTTTACCACCTCCTCTCACGCTGGACTTTACCACCTCCTCTCTGATGGACTTTACCACTTCCTCTCACGCTGGACTTTACCACCTCCTCTCACGCTGGACTTTACCACCTCCTCTCACGCTGGACTTTACCACCTCCTCTCACCCTGGATTTTACCACCTCCTCTCACGCTGGACTTTACCACCTCGTCTCACGCTGGACTTTACCACCTTCTCTCACGCTGGACTTTACCACCTCCTCTCTGCTGGACTTTACCACCTCCTCTCACGCTGGACTTTACCACCTCCTCTCACGCTGGACTTTAACACCTCCCCTCACGCTGGACTTTACAACCTCCTCTTACGCTGGACTTTACCACCTCCTTTCTGCTGGACTTTACCACCTCCTCTCACGCTGGACTTTACCACCTCCTCTCACGCTGGACTTTACCACCTCCTCTCTGCTGGACTTTAACACCTCCTCTCACGCTGGACTTTACCACCTCCTCTAGCGCTGGACTTTACCACCTCCTCTCACGCTGGACTTTACCACCTCCTCTCACGCTGGACTTTACCACCTCCTCTCACGCTGGACTTCACCACCTCCTCTCACGCTGGACTTTACCACCTCCTCTCACGCTGGACTTTACCAACTCTTCTCACGCTGGACTTTACCACCTCCTCTCTGCTGGACTTTACCACCTCCTCTCACGCTGGACTTCACCACCTCCTCTCATGCTGGACTTTACCACCTCCTCTTACGCTGGACTTTACCACCTCCTCTTTGCTGGACTTTACCACATCCTCTGCTGGACTTTGCCACCTCCTCTCTGCTGGACTTTACCACCTCCTCTCTGCTGGACTTTACCACCTCCTCTCACGTTGGACTTTACCACCTCCTCTCACGCTCGACTTTACCACATCCTCTCACGCTGGACTTTACCACCTCCTCTCACGCTGGATTTTACCACCTCCTCTCACGCTGGACTTTACCACCTCGTCTCACGCTGGACTTTACCACCTTCTCTCACGCTGGACTTTACCACCTCCTCTCTGCTGGACTTTACCACCTCCTCTCACGCTGGACTTTACCACCTCCTCTCACGCTGGACTTTAACACCACCTCTCACACTGGACTTTACAACCTCCTCTCACGCTGGACTTTACAACCTCCTTTCTGCTGGACTTTACCACCTCCTCTCACGCTCGACTT
Organism: Eucyclogobius newberryi; assembly: GCF_026437365.1. NCBI lineage: Eukaryota > Metazoa > Chordata > Actinopteri > Gobiiformes > Gobiidae > Eucyclogobius > Eucyclogobius newberryi. Next base: position 30,987,159 of record NW_027315835.1, read on the forward strand.
TACCACCTCCTCTCACGCTGGACTTTACCACCTCCTCTCTGCTGGACTTTACCACCTCCTCTCACGCTGGACTTTACCAACTCTTCTCACGCTGGACTTTACCACCTCCTCTCTGCTGGACTTTACCACCTCCTCTCACGCTGGACTTCACCACCTCCTCTCATGCTGGACTTTACCACCTCCTCTTACGCTGGACTTTACCACCTCCTCTTTGCTGGACTTTACCACATCCTCTGCTGGACTTTGCCACCTCCTCTCTGCTGGACTTTACCACCTCCTCTCTGCTGGACTTTACCACCTCCTCTCACGCTGGACTTTACCACCTCCTCTCACGCTGGACTTTACCACCTCGTCTCACGCTGGACTTTACCACCTTCTCTCACGCTGGACTTTACCACCTCCTCTCTGCTGGACTTTACCACCTCCTCTCACGCTGGACTTTACCACCTCCTCTCACGCTGGACTTTACCACCTCCTCTCACGCTGGACTTTAACACCACCTCTCACGCTGGACTTTACCACCCGCTCTCACGCTGGACTTCACCACCTCCTCTCACGCTGGACTTTACCACCTCCTCTCACGCTGGACTTTACCAACTCCTCTCACGCTGGACTTTACCACCTCCTCTCTGCTGGACTTTACCACCTCCTCTCACGCTGGACTTTACCACCTCCTCTCACGCTGGACTTTACCACCTCCTCTCTGCTGGACTTTAACACCGGCTCTCACGCTGGACTTTACCACCTCCTCTCACGCTGGACTTTACCACCTCCTCTCTGCTGGACTTTACCACCTCCTCTCTGCTGGACTTTAACACCGGCTCTCACGCTGGACTTTACCACCTCCTCTCACGCTGGACTTTACCACCTCCTCTCTGCTGGACTTCACCACCTCCTCTCTGCTGGACTTTACCACCTCCTCTCTGCTGGACTTCACCACCTCCTCTCAAGCTGGACTAAACCACCTCCTCTAATGCTGGACTTTACCACCTACTCTCAAGCTGGACTTTACCACCTCCTCTCACGCTGGATTTTACCACCTCCTCTCTGCTGGACTTTACCACCTCTCTGCTGGACTGAACCACCTCTCACGCTGGACTTTACCACCTCCTCTCACGCTGGATTTTACCACCTCCTCTCTGCTGGACTTTACCACCTCTCTGCTGGACTGAACCACCTCTCACGCTGGACTTTGCCACCTCCTCTCTGCTGAACTTTACTACCTCCTCTCTGCTTTACTTTACCAACTCCTCTCAAGCTGGACTTTACCACCTCCTCTCACGCTGGACTTAACCACCTCCTCTCACGCTGGACTTTACCACCTCCTCTCACGCTGGACTTTACCACCTCCTCTCACGCTGGACTTTACCACCTCCTCTCACGCTGGACTTTACCACCTCCTCTCAAGCTGGACTTTACCACCTCCTCTCACGCTGGACTTAACCACCTCCTCTCACGCTGGACTTTACCACCTCCTCTCACGCTGGACTTTACCACCTCCTCTCACTCTGGACTTTACCACCTCTTTTCTGCTGGACTTTACCACCTCCTCTCACGCTGGACTTTACCACCTCCTCTCACGCTGGACTTTACCACCTCCTTTCTGCTGGACTTTACCACCTCCTCTCACGCTGGACTTTACCACCTCCTCTCACGCTGGACTTTACCACCTCCTCTCTGCTGGACTTTAACACCTCCTCTCACGCTGGACTTTACCACCTCCTCTAGCGCTGGACTTTACCACCTCGTCTCTGCTGGACTTTACCACCTCCTCTCACGCTGGACTTTACCACCTCCTCTCACGCTGGACTTTACCACCTCCTCTCACGCTGGACTTCACCACCTCCTCTCACGCTGGACTTTACCAACTCCTCTCACGCTGGACTTTACCACCTCCTCTCTGCTGGACTTTACCACCTCCTCTCACGCTGGACTTTACCACCTCCTCTCACGCTGGACTTTACCACCTCCTCTCACGCTGGACTTTAACACCACCTCTCACGCTGGACTTTACCACCTCCTCTCACGCTGGACTTCACCACCTCCTCTCACGCTGGACTTTACCACCTCCTCTCACACTGGACTTTACCAACTCCTCTCACGCTGGACTTTACCACCTCCTCTCTGCTGGACTTTACCACCTCCTCTCACGCTGGACTTTACCACCTCCTCTCACGCTGGACTTTACCACCTCCTCTCTGCTGGACTTCACCACCTCCTCTCTGCTGGACTTTACCACCTCCTCTCTGCTGGACTTTACCACCTCCTCTCAAGCTGGACTAAACCGCCTCCTCTAATGCTGGACTTTACCACCTACTCTCACGCTGGACTTTACCACCTCCTCTCACGCTGGATTTTACCACCTCCTCTCTGCTGGACTTTACCACCTCTCTGCTGGACTGAACCACCTCTCACGCTGGACTTTACCACCTCCTCTCACGCTGGATTTTACCACCTCCTCTCTGCTGGACTTTACCACCTCTCTGCTGGACTGAACCACCTCTCACGCTGGACTTTGCCACCTCCTCTCTGCTGAACTTTACTACCTCCTCTCTGCTTGACTTTACCAACTCCTCTCAAGCTGGACTTTACCACCTCCTCTCACGCTGGACTTAACCACCTCCTCTCACGCTGGACTTTACCACCTCCTCTCACGCTGGACTTTACCACCTCCTCTCACTCTGGACTTTACCACCTCTTCTCTGCTGGACTTTACCAACTCTTCTCACGCTGGACTTTACCACCTCGTCTCTGCTGGACTTTACCACCTCCTCTCACGCTGGACTTTACCACCTCCTCTCACGCTGGACTTTACCACCTCCTCTCACGCTGGACTTTAACACCACCTCTCACGCTGGACTTTACCACCTCCTCTCACGCTGGACTTCACCACCTCCTCTCATGCTGGACTTTACCACCTCCTCTTACGCTGGACTTTACCACCTCCTCTTTGCTGGACTTTACCACATCCTCTGCTGGACTTTGCCACCTCCTCTCTGCTGGACTTTACCACCTCCTCTCTGCTGGACTTTACCACCTCCTCTCACGCTGGACTTTACCACCTCCTCTCACGCTCGACTTTACCACCTCCTCTCATGCTGGACTTTACCACCTCCTCTCACGCTGGATTTTACCACCTCCTCTCACGCTGGACTTTACCACCTCGTCTAACGCTGGACTTTACCACCTTCTCTCACGCTGGACTTTACCACCTCCTCATTGCTGGACTTTACCACCTCCTCTCACGCTGGACTTTACCACCTCCTCTCTGCTGGACTTTACCACCTCCTCTCACGCTGGACTTTACCACCTCCTCTAGCGCTGGACTTTACCACCTCCTCTCTGCTGGACTTTACCACCTCCTCTCACGCTGGACTTTACCACCTCCTCTAGCGCTGGACTTTACCACCTCCTCTCTGCTGGACTTTACCACCTCCTCTCACGCTGGACTTTACCACCTCCTCTAGCGCTGGACTTTACCACCTCCTCTCTGCTGGACTTTACCACCTCCTCTCACGCTGGACTTTACCACCTCCTCTCACGCTGGACTTTACCACCTCCTCTCACGCTGGACTTCACCACCTCCTCTCACGCTGGACTTTACCACCTCCTCTCACGCTGGACTTTACCAACTCCTCTCACGCTGGACTTTACCACCTCCTCTCTGCTGGACTTTACCACCTCCTCTCACGCTGGACTTTACCACCTCCTCTCACGCTGGACTTTACCACCTCCTCTCACGCTGGACTTCACCACCTCCTCTCACGCTGGACTTTACCACCTCCTCTCACGCTGGACTTTACCAACTCCTCTCACGCTGGACTTTACCACCTCCTCTCTGCTGGACTTTACCACCTCCTCTCACGCTGGACTTTACCACCTCCTCTCACGCTGGACTTTACCACCTCCTCTCACGCTGGACTTTACCACCTCCTCTCACGCTGGACTTCACCACCTCCTCTCACGCTGGACTTTACCACCTCCTCTCACGCTGGACTTTACCAACTCCTCTCACGCTGGACTTTACCACCTCCTCTCTGCTGGACTTTACCACCTCCTCTCACGCTGGACTTTACCACCTCCTCTCACGCTGGCTTTACCACCTCCTCTCTGCTGGACTTTAACACCGCCTCTCACGCTGGACTTTACCACCTCCTCTCACGCTGGACTTTACCACCTCCTCTCTGCTGGACTTCACCACCTCCTCTCTGCTGGACTTTACCACCTCCTCTCTGCTGGACTTTACCACCTCCTCTCACGCTGGACTTTACCACCTCCTCTCACGCTGGACTTTACCACCTCCTCTCACGCTGGACTTTAACACCTCCTCTAATGCTGGACTTTACCACCTCCTCTCAAGCTGGACTAAACCACCTCCTCTAATGCTGGACTTTACCACCTACTCTCACGCTGGACTTTACCACCTCCTCTCACGCTGGATTTTACCACCTCCTCTCTGCTGGACTTTACCACCTCTCTGCTGGACTGAACCACCTCTCACGCTGGACTTTACCACCTCCTCTCACGCTGGATTTTACCACCTCCTCTCTGCTGGACTTTACCACCTCTCTGCTGGACTGAACCACCTCTCACGCTGGACTTTGCCACCTCCTCTCTGCTGAACTTTACTACCTCCTCTCTGCTTGACTTTACCACCTCCTCTCAAGCTGGACTTTACCACCTCCTCTCACGCTGGACTTTACCACCTCCTCTCACGCTGGACTTTACCACCTCTTCTCTGCTGGACTTTACCACCTCCTCTCACGCTGGACTTTACCACCTCCTCTCACGCTGGACTTTACCACCTCCTCTCTGCTGGACTTTACCACCTCCTCTCACGCTGGACTTTACCACCTCCTCTCACGCTGGACTTTACCACCTCCTCTCTGCTGGACTTTAACACCGCCTCTCACGCTGGACTTTACCACCTCCTCTCACGCTGGACTTTACCACCTCCTCTCTGCTGGACATCACCACCTCCTCTCTGCTGGACTTTACCACCTCCTCTCTGCTGGACTTTACCACCTCCTCTCAAGCTGGACTAAACCACCTCCTCTAATGCTGGACTTTACCACCTACTCTCACGCTGGACTTTACCACCTCCTCTCACGCTGGATTTTACCACCTCCTCTCTGCTGGACTTTACCACCTCTCTGCTGGACTGAACCACCTCTCACGCTGGACTTTGCCACCTCCTCTCTGCTGAACTTTACTACCTCCTCTCTGCTTGACTTTACCACCTCCTCTCAAGCTGGACTTTACCACCTCCTCTCACGCTGGACTTTACCACCTCCTCTCACGCTCGACTTTACCACCTCGTCTAACGCTGGACTTTACCACCTTCTCTCACGCTGGACTTTACCACCTCCTCATTGCTGGACTTTATCACCTCCTCTCACGCTGGACTTTACCACCTCCTCTCACGCTGGACTTTAACACCACCTCTCACGCTGGACTTTACAACCTCCTCTCACGCTGGACTTTACCACCTCCTTTCTGCTGGACTTTACCACCTCCTCTCACGCTGGACTTTACCACCTCCTCTCACGCTGGACTTTACCACCTCCTCTCTGCTGGACTTTACCACCTCCTCTCACGCTGGACTTTACCACCTCCTCTAGCGCTGGACTTTACCACCTCGTCTCTGCTGAACTTTACCACCTCCTCTCACGCTGGACTTTACCACCTCCTCTCACGCTGGACTTTACCACCTCCTCTCACGCTGGACTTCACCACCTCCTCTCACGCTGGACTTTACCACCTCCTCTCACGCTGGACTTTACCAACTCCTCTCACGCTGGACTTTACCACCTCCTCTCTGCTGGACTTTACCACCTCCTCTCACGCTGGACTTTACCACCTCCTCTCACGCTGGACTTTACCACCTCCTCTCACGCTGGACTTCACCACCTCCTCTCACGCTGGACTTTACCACCTCCTCTCACGCTGGACTTTACCAACTCCTCTCACGCTGGACTTTACCACCTCCTCTCTGCTGGACTTTACCACCTCCTCTCACGCTGGACTTTACCACCTCCTCTCACGCTGGACTTTACCACCTCCTCTCACGCTGGACTTCACCACCTCCTCTCACGCTGGACTTTACCACCTCCTCTCACGCTGGACTTTACCAACTCCTCTCACGCTGGACTTTACCACCTCCTCTCACGCTGGACTTTACCACCTCCTCTCACGCTGGCTTTACCACCTCCTCTCTGCTGGACTTTAACACCGCCTCTCACGCTGGACTTTACCACCTCCTCTCTGCTGGACTTCACCACCTCCTCTCTGCTGGACTTTACCACCTCCTCTCTGCTGGACTTTACCACCTCCTCTCACGCTGGACTTTACCACCTCCTCTCACGCTGGACTTTACCACCTCCTCTTACGCTGGACTTTAACACCTCCTCTAATGCTGGACTTTACCACCTCCTCTCAAGCTGGACTAAACCACCTCCTCTAATGCTGGACTTTACCACCTACTCTCACGCTGGACTTCACCACCTCCTCTCACGCTGGACTTTACCACCTCCTCTCACGCTGGACTTTATCAACTCCTCTCACGCTGGACTTTACCACCTCCTCTCTGCTGGACTTTACCACCTCCTCTCACGCTGGACTTTACCACCTCCTCTCACGCTGGACTTCACCACCTCCTCTCACGCTGGACTTTACCACCTCCTCTCACGCTGGACTTTACCAACTCCTCTCACGCTGGACTTTACCACCTCCTCTCTGCTGGACTTTACCACCTCCTCTCACGCTGGACTTTACCACCTCCTCTCACGCTGGACTTTACCACCACCTCTCACGCTGGACTTTACAACCTCCTCTCACGCTGGACTTTACCACCTCCTCTCTGCTGGACTTTACCACCTCCTCTCACGCTGGACTTTACCACCTCCTCTCACGCTGGACTTTACCACCTCCTCTCTGCTGGACTTTAACACCGCCTCTCACGCTGGACTTTACCACCTCCTCTCACGCTGGACTTTACCACCTCCTCTCTGCTGGACTTCACCACCTCCTCTCTGCTGGACTTTACCACCTCCTCTCTATGCTGGACTTTACCACCTCCTCTCACGCTGGACTTTACCACCTCCTCTCACGCTGGACTTTACCACCTCCTCTCACGCTGGACTTTAACACCTCCTCTAATGCTGGACTTTACCACCTCCTCTCAAGCTGGACTAAACCACCTCCTCTAATGCTGGACTTTACCACCTACTCTCACGCTGGACTTTACCACCTCCTCTCACGCTGGATTTTACCACCTCCTCTCTGCTGGACTTTACCACCTCTCTGCTGGACTGAACCACCTCTCACGCTGGACTTTACCACCTCCTCTCACGCTGGATTTTACCACCTCCTCTCTGCTGGACTTTACCACCTCTCTGCTGAACTTTACTACCTCCTCTCTGCTTGACTTTACCACCTCCTCTCAAAATGGACTTTACCACCTCCTCTCACGCTGGACTTAACCACCTCCTCTCACTCTGGACTTTACCACCTCTTCTCTGCTGGACTTTACCACCTCCTCTCACGCTGGACTTTACCACCTCCTCTCACGCTGGACTTTACCACCTCCTTTCTGCTGGACTTTACCACCTCCTCTCACTCTGGACTTTACCACCTCCTCTCACGCTGGACTTTACCACCTCCTCTCTGCTGGACTTTAACACCTCCTCTCACGCTGGACTTTACCACCTCCTCTAGCGCTGGACTTTACCACCTCGTCTCTGCTGGACTTTACCACCTCCTCTCACGCTGGACTTTACCACCTCCTCTCACGCTGGACTTTACCACCTCCTCTCACGCTGGACTTCACCACCTCCTCTCACGCTGGACTTTACCACCTCCTCTCACGCTGGACTTTACCAACTCTTCTCACGCTGGACTTTACCACCTCCTCTCTGCTGGACTTTACCACCTCCTCTCACGCTGGACTTTACCACCTCCTCTCACGCTGGACTTTACCACCTCCTCTCACGCTGGACTTTAACACCACCTCTCACGCTGGACTTTACCACCTCCTCTCACGCTGGACTTCACCACCTCCTCTCATGCTGGACTTTACCACCTCCTCTTACGCTGGACTTTACCACCTCCTCTTTGCTGGACTTTACCACATCCTCTGCTGGACTTTGCCACCTCCTCTCTGCTGGACTTTACCACCTCCTCTCTGCTGGACTTTACCACCTCCTCTCACGCTGGACTTTACCACCTCCTCTCACGCTCGACTTTACCACCTCCTCTCACGCTGGACTTTACCACCTCCTCTCACGCTGGACTTTACCACCTTCTCTCACACTGGACTTTACCACCTCCTCTCTGCTGGACTTTACCACCTCCTCTCACGCTGGACTTTACCACCTCCTCTCACGCTGGACTTTAACACCACCTCTCACGCTGGACTTTACAACCTCCTCTCACGCTGGACTTTACCACCTCCTTTCTGCTGGACTTTACCACCTCCTCTCACGCTGGACTTTACCACCTCCTCTCACGCTGGACTTTACAACCTCCTCTCTGCTGGACTTTACCACCTCCTCTCACGCTGGACTTTACCACCTCCTCTAGCGCTGGACTTTACCACCTCGTCTCTGCTGGACTTTACCACCTCCTCTCACGCTGGACTTTACCACCTCCTCTCACGCTGGACTTTACCACCTCCTCTCACGCTGGACTTCACCACCTCCTCTCACGCTGGACTTTACCACCTCCTCTCACGCTGGACTTTACCACCTCCTCTCACGCTGGACTTTACCACCTCCTCTCACGCTCGACTCTACCACCTCCTCTCATGCTGGACTTTACCACCTCCTCTCACGCTGGATTTTACCACCTCCTCTCACGCTGGACTTTACCACCTCGTCTAACGCTGGACTTTACCACCTTCTCTCACGCTGGACTTTACCACCTCCTCATTGCTGGACTTTACCACCTCCTCTCACGCTGGACTTTACCACCTCCTCTCTGCTGGACTTTACCACCTCCTCTCACGCTGGACTTTACCACCTCCTCTAGCGCTGGACTTTACCACCTCCTCTCTGCTGGACTTTACCACCTCCTCTCACGCTGGACTTTACCACCTCCTCTAGCGCTGGACTTTACCACCTCCTCTCTGCTGGACTTTACCACCTCCTCTCACGCTGGACTTTACCACCTCCTCTAGCGCTGGACTTTACCACCTCCTCTCTGCTGGACTTTACCACCTCCTCTCACGCTGGACTTTACCACCTCCTCTCACGCTGGACTTTACCACCTCCTCTCACGCTGGACTTCACCACCTCCTCTCACGCTGGACTTTACCACCTCCTCTCACGCTGGACTTTACCAACTCCTCTCACGCTGGACTTTACCACCTCCTCTCTGCTGGACTTTACCACCTCCTCTCACGCTGGACTTTACCACCTCCTCTCACGCTGGACTTTACCACCTCCTCTCACGCTGGACTTCACCACCTCCTCTCACGCTGGACTTTACCACCTCCTCTCACGCTGGACTTTACCAACTCCTCTCACGCTGGACTTTACCACCTCCTCTCTGCTGGACTTTACCACCTCCTCTCACGCTGGACTTTACCACCTCCTCTCACGCTGGACTTTACCACCTCCTCTCACGCTGGACTTCACCACCTCCTCTCACGCTGGACTTTACCACCTCCTCTCACGCTGGACTTTACCAACTCCTCTCACGCTGGACTTTACCACCTCCTCTCTGCTGGACTTTACCACCTCCTCTCACGCTGGACTTTACCACCTCCTCTCACGCTGGCTTTACCACCTCCTCTCTGCTGGACTTTAACACCGCCTCTCACGCTGGACTTTACCACCTCCTCTCACGCTGGACTTTACCACCTCCTCTCTGCTGGACTTCACCACCTCCTCTCTGCTGGACTTTACCACCTCCTCTCTGCTGGACTTTACCACCTCCTCTCACGCTGGACTTTACCACCTCCTCTCACGCTGGACTTTACCACCTCCTCTCACGCTGGACTTTAACACCTCCTCTAATGCTGGACTTTACCACCTCCTCTCAAGCTGGACTAAACCACCTCCTCTAATGCTGGACTTTACCACCTACTCTCACGCTGGACTTTACCACCTCCTCTCACGCTGGATTTTACCACCTCCTCTCTGCTGGACTTTACCACCTCTCTGCTGGACTGAACCACCTCTCACGCTGGACTTTACCACCTCCTCTCACGCTGGATTTTACCACCTCCTCTCTGCTGGACTTTACCACCTCTCTGCTGGACTGAACCACCTCTCACGCTGGACTTTGCCACCTCCTCTCTGCTGAACTTTACTACCTCCTCTCTGCTTGACTTTACCACCTCCTCTCAAGCTGGACTTTACCACCTCCTCTCACGCTGGACTTTACCACCTCCTCTCACGCTGGACTTTACCACCTCTTCTCTGCTGGACTTTACCACCTCCTCTCACGCTGGACTTTACCACCTCCTCTCACGCTGGACTTTACCACCTCCTCTCTGCTGGACTTTACCACCTCCTCTCACGCTGGACTTTACCACCTCCTCTCACGCTGGACTTTACCACCTCCTCTCTGCTGGACTTTAACACCGCCTCTCACGCTGGACTTTACCACCTCCTCTCACGCTGGACTTTACCACCTCCTCTCTGCTGGACATCACCACCTCCTCTCTGCTGGACTTTACCACCTCCTCTCTGCTGGACTTTACCACCTCCTCTCAAGCTGGACTAAACCACCTCCTCTAATGCTGGACTTTACCACCTACTCTCACGCTGGACTTTACCACCTCCTCTCACGCTGGATTTTACCACCTCCTCTCTGCTGGACTTTACCACCTCTCTGCTGGACTGAACCACCTCTCACGCTGGACTTTGCCACCTCCTCTCTGCTGAACTTTACTACCTCCTCTCTGCTTGACTTTACCACCTCCTCTCAAGCTGGACTTTACCACCTCCTCTCACGCTGGACTTTACCACCTCCTCTCACGCTCGACTTTACCACCTCGTCTAACGCTGGACTTTACCACCTTCTCTCACGCTGGACTTTACCACCTCCTCATTGCTGGACTTTATCACCTCCTCTCACGCTGGACTTTACCACCTCCTCTCACGCTGGACTTTAACACCACCTCTCACGCTGGACTTTACAACCTCCTCTCACGCTGGACTTTACCACCTCCTTTCTGCTGGACTTTACCACCTCCTCTCACGCTGGACTTTACCACCTCCTCTCACGCTGGACTTTACCACCTCCTCTCTGCTGGACTTTACCACCTCCTCTCACGCTGGACTTTACCACCTCCTCTAGCGCTGGACTTTACCACCTCGTCTCTGCTGAACTTTACCACCTCCTCTCACGCTGGACTTTACCACCTCCTCTCACGCTGGACTTTACCACCTCCTCTCACGCTGGACTTCACCACCTCCTCTCACGCTGGACTTTACCACCTCCTCTCACGCTGGACTTTACCAACTCCTCTCACGCTGGACTTTACCACCTCCTCTCTGCTGGACTTTACCACCTCCTCTCACGCTGGACTTTACCACCTCCTCTCACGCTGGACTTTACCACCTCCTCTCACGCTGGACTTCACCACCTCCTCTCACGCTGGACTTTACCACCTCCTCTCACGCTGGACTTTACCAACTCCTCTCACGCTGGACTTTACCACCTCCTCTCTGCTGGACTTTACCACCTCCTCTCACGCTGGACTTTACCACCTCCTCTCACGCTGGACTTTACCACCTCCTCTCACGCTGGACTTTACCACCTCCTCTCTGCTGGACTTTACCACCTCCTCTCACGCTGGACTTTACCACCTCCTCTCACGCTGGACTTCACCACCTCCTCTCACGCTGGACTTTACCACCTCCTCTCACGCTGGACTTTACCAACTCCTCTCACGCTGGACTTTACCACCTCCTCTCACGCTGGACTTTACCACCTCCTCTCACGCTGGCTTTACCACCTCCTCTCTGCTGGACTTTAACACCGCCTCTCACGCTGGACTTTACCACCTCCTCTCTGCTGGACTTCACCACCTCCTCTCTGCTGGACTTTACCACCTCCTCTCTGCTGGACTTTACCACCTCCTCTCACGCTGGACTTTACCACCTCCTCTCACGCTGGACTTTACCACCTCCTCTTACGCTGGACTTTAACACCTCCTCTAATGCTGGACTTTACCACCTCCTCTCAAGCTGGACTAAACCACCTCCTCTAATGCTGGACTTTACCACCTACTCTCACGCTGGACTTCACCACCTCCTCTCACGCTGGACTTTACCACCTCCTCTCACGCTGGACTTTATCAACTCCTCTCACGCTGGACTTTACCACCTCCTCTCTGCTGGACTTTACCACCTCCTCTCACGCTGGACTTTACCACCTCCTCTCACGCTGGACTTCACCACCTCCTCTCACGCTGGACTTTACCACCTCCTCTCACGCTGGACTTTACCAACTCCTCTCACGCTGGACTTTACCACCTCCTCTCTGCTGGACTTTACCACCTCCTCTCACGCTGGACTTTACCACCTCCTCTCACGCTGGACTTTACCACCACCTCTCACGCTGGACTTTACAACCTCCTCTCACGCTGGACTTTACCACCTCCTCTCTGCTGGACTTTACCACCTCCTCTCACGCTGGACTTTACCACCTCCTCTCACGCTGGACTTTACCACCTCCTCTCTGCTGGACTTTAACACCGCCTCTCACGCTGGACTTTACCACCTCCTCTCACGCTGGACTTTACCACCTCCTCTCTGCTGGACTTCACCACCTCCTCTCTGCTGGACTTTACCACCTCCTCTCTATGCTGGACTTTACCACCTCCTCTCACGCTGGACTTTACCACCTCCTCTCACGCTGGACTTTACCACCTCCTCTCACGCTGGACTTTAACACCTCCTCTAATGCTGGACTTTACCACCTCCTCTCAAGCTGGACTAAACCACCTCCTCTAATGCTGGACTTTACCACCTACTCTCACGCTGGACTTTACCACCTCCTATCACGCTGGATTTTACCACCTCCTCTCTGCTGGACTTTACCACCTCTCTGCTGGACTGAACCACCTCTCACGCTGGACTTTACCACCTCCTCTCACGCTGGATTTTACCACCTCCTCTCTGCTGGACTTTACCACCTCTCTGCTGGACTGAACCACCTCTCACGCTGGACTTTGCCACCTCCTCTCTGCTGAACTTTACTACCTCCTCTCTGCTTGACTTTACCACCTCCTCTCAAAATGGACTTTACCACCTCCTCTCACGCTGGACTTAACCACCTCCTCTCACTCTGGACTTTACCACCTCTTCTCTGCTGGACTTTACCACCTCCTCTCACGCTGGACTTTACCACCTCCTCTCACGCTGGACTTTACCACCTCCTTTCTGCTGGACTTTACCACCTCCTCTCACTCTGGACTTTACCACCTCCTCTCACGCTGGACTTTACCACCTCCTCTCTGCTGGACTTTAACACCTCCTCTCACGCTGGACTTTACCACCTCCTCTCACGCTGGACTTTACCACCTCCTCTCACGCTGGACTTTAACACCACCTCTCACGCTGGACTTTACCACCTCCTCTCACGCTGGACTTCACCACCTCCTCTCATGCTGGACTTTACCACCTCCTCTTACGCTGGACTTTACCACCTCCTCTTTGCTGGACTTTACCACATCCTCTGCTGGACTTTGCCACCTCCTCTCTGCTGGACTTTACCACCTCCTCTCTGCTGGACTTTACCACCTCCTCTCACGCTGGACTTTACCACCTCCTCTCACGCTCGACTTTACCACCTCCTCTCACGCTGGACTTTACCACCTCCTCTCACGCTGGACTTTACCACCTTCTCTCACACTGGACTTTACCACCTCCTCTCTGCTGGACTTTACCACCTCCTCTCACGCTGGACTTTACCACCTCCTCTCACGCTGGACTTTAACACCACTTCTCACGCTGGACTTTACAACCTCCTCTCACGCTGGACTTTACCACCTCCTTTCTGCTGGACTTTACCACCTCCTCTCACGCTGGACTTTACCACCTCCTCTCACGCTGGACTTTACAACCTCCTCTCTGCTGGACTTTACCACCTCCTCTCACGCTGGACTTTACCACCTCCTCTAGCGCTAGACTTTACCACCTCGTCTCTGCTGGACTTTACCACCTCCTCTCACGCTGGACTTTACCACCTCCTCTCACGCTGGACTTTACCACCTCCTCTCACGCTGGACTTCACCACCTCCTCTCACGCTGGACTTTACCACCTCCTCTCACGCTGGACTTTACCACCTCCTCTCACGCTGGACTTTACCACCTCCTCTCACGCTGGACTTCACCACCTCCTCTCACGCTGGACTTTACCACCTCCTCTCACGCTGGACTTTATCAACTCCTCTCACGCTGGACTTTACCACCTCCTCTCTGCTGGACTTTACCACCTCCTCTCACGCTGGACTTTACCACCTCCTCTCACGCTGGACTTCACCACCTCCTCTCACGCTGGACTTTACCACCTCCTCTCACGCTGGACTTTACCAACTCCTCTCACGCTGGACTTTACCATCTCCTCTCTGTTGGACTTTACCACCTCCTCTCACGCTGGACTTTACCACCTCCTCTCACGCTGGACTTTACCACCACCTCTCACGCTGGACTTTACAACCTCCTCTCACGCTGGACTTTACCACCTCCTCTCTGCTGGACTTTACCACCTCCTCTCACGCTGGACTTTACCACCTCCTCTCACGCTGGACTTTACCACCTCCTCTCTGCTGGACTTTAACACCGCCTCTCACGCTGGACTTTACCACCTCCTCTCACGCTGGACTTTACCACCTCCTCTCTGCTGGACTTCACCACCTCCTCTCTGCTGGACTTTACCACGTCCTCTCTGCTGGACTTTACCACCTCCTCTCACGCTGGACTTTACCACCTCCTCTCACGCTGGACTTTACCACCTCCTCTCACGCTGGACTTTAACACCTCCTCTAATGCTGGACTTTACCACCTCCTCTCAAGCTGGACTAAACCACCTCCTCTAATGCTGGACTTTACCACCTACTCTCACGCTGGACTTTACCACCTCCTCTCACGCTGGATTTTACCACCTCCTCTCTGCTGGACTTTACCACCTCTCTGCTGGACTGAACCACCTCTCACGCTGGACTTTACCACCTCCTCTCACGCTGGATTTTACCACCTCCTCTCTGCTGGACTTTACCACCTCTCTGCTGGACTGAACCACCTCTCACGCTGGACTTTGCCACCTCCTCTCTGCTGAACTTTACTACCTCCTCTCTGCTTGACTTTACCACCTCCTCTCAAAATGGACTTTACCACCTCCTCTCACGCTGGACTTAACCACCTCCTCTCACGCTGGACTTTACCACCTCCTCTCACGCTGGACTTTACCACCTCCTCTCACTCTGGACTTTACCACCTCTTCTCTGCTGGACTTTACCACCTCCTCTCACGCTGGACTTTACCACCTCCTCTCACGCTGGACTTTACCACCTCCTCTCACGCTGGACTTTACCACCTCCTCTCAAGCTGGACTTTACCACCTCCTCTCACGCTGGACTTAACCACCTCCTCTCACGCTGGACTTTACCACCTCCTCTCACGCTGGACTTTACCACCTCCTCTCACTCTGGACTTTACCACCTCTTCTCTGCTGGACTTTACCACCTCCTCTCACGCTGGACTTTACCACCTCCTCTCACGCTGGACTTTACCACCTCCTCTCACGATGGACTTTACCACCTCCTCTCACGCTGGACTTTAACACCTCCTCTCACGCTGGACTTTACCACCTCCTCTCACGCTGGACTTTACCACCTCCTCTCACGCTGGACTTTACCACCTACTCTCACGCTAGACCTTACCACCTCCTCTCACGCTGGACTTTACCACCTCCTGTCACGCTGGACTTTACCACCTCCTCTCACGCTGGACTTTACCACCTCCTCTCACGCTGGACTTTAACACCTCCTCTAATGCTGGACTTTTCCACCTCCTCTCACGCTGGACTAAACCACCTCCTCTAATGCTGGACTTTACCACCTCCTCTCACGCTGGACTTTACCACCTCCTCTCACGCTGGACTTTACCACCTCCTCTCACGATGGACTTTACCACCTCCTCTCACGCTTGACTTTAACACCTCCTCTCACGCTGGACTTTACCACCTCCTCTCACGCTGGACTTTACCACCTCCTCTCACGCTGGACTTTACCACCTACTCTCACGCTAGACCTTACCACCTCCTCTCACGCTGGACTTTACCACCTCCTGTCACGCTGGACTTTACCACCTCCTCTCACGCTGGACTTTACCACCTCCTCTCACGCTGGACTTTAACACCTCCTCTAATGCTGGACTTTTCCACCTCCTCTCACGCTGGACTAAACCACCTCCTCTAATGCTGGACTTTACCACCTCCTCTCACGCTGGACTTTACCACCTCCTCTCACGCTGGAATTTACCACCTCCTCTCTGCTGGACTGAACGCTCAATCCAGAGGTGACCTAACGCTCAATCCAGAGGTGACGTAACGCTCAATCCAGAGGTGACCTAACGCTCAATCCAGTGTTGACCTAACGCTCAATCCAGAGGTGACCTAACGCTCAATCCAGAGGTGACCTAACGCTCGATACAGAGGTGACGTAACGCTCAATCCAGAGGTGACCTAACGCTCAATCCAGAGGTGACCTGACGCTCAATCCAGAGGTGACCTAACGCTCAATCAAGAGGTGACCTGACGCTCAATCCAGAGGTGACCTAACGCTCAATCAAGAGGTGAACTGACGCTCAATCCAGAGGTGACCTAACGCTCAATCCAGAGGTGACCTAACGCCTAATCCAGAGGTGACCCAACGCTTAACCAGAGGTGACCTAACGCTCAATCCAGAAGTGACCTAACGTTCAATCGAGATGTGACGCAACGCTCAACCAGAGGTGACCTAACGCTCAATCCAGAGGTGACCTAACGCTCAATCCAGAGGTGATCTAACGCTCAATCCAGAGGTGACGTAACGCTCAATCCAGAGGTGACGGAACGCTCAATCCAGAGGTGACCTAGCGCTCAATCCAGAGGTGATTGGATTGAGCGTTAGGTCACCTCTGGATTGAGCGTTAGGTCACCTCTGTATCGAGCGTTAGGTCACCTCTGGATTGAGCGTTAGGTCACCTCTGGATTGAGCGTTAGGTCACACTGGATTGAGCGTTAGGTCACCTCTGGATTGAGCGTTAGGTCACCTCTGGATTGAGCGTTATGTCACCTCTGGTTTGAGCGTTAGATCACCTCTGGATTGAGCGTTAGGTCACCTCTGGATTGAGTGTCGTGTCACCTCTGGATTCAGCGTCAGGTCACCTCTGGATTGAGCGTCAGGTCACCTCTGGATTGAGCATTATGTCACCTCTGGATTGAGCGTTAGGTCACCTCTGGATTGAGCGTTAGGTCACCTCTGGATGAGCGTTAGGTCACCTCTGGATTGAGCGTTAGGTCACCTCTGGATTGAGCGTTACGTCACCTCTGGATTGAGCGTTAGGTCACCTCTGGATTGAGCGTTACGTCACCTCTGGATTGAGCGTTAGGTCACCTCTGGATTGAGCGTCAGGTCACCTCTGGATTGAGCGTCAGGTCACCTCTGGATTGAGCGTTAGGTCACCTCTGGATTGAGCGTTAGGTCACCTCTGGATTGAGCCTTAGGTGACCTCTGGATTGAGCGTTAGGTCACCTCTGGATTGAGCGTTAGGTCACCTCTGGATTGAGCGTTAGGTCACCTCTGGATTGAGCGTTAGGTCACCTCTGGATTAATCGTTACGTCACCTCTGGATTGAGCGTTAGATCACCTCTGGATTGAGCGTTAGGTCACCTCTGGATTGAGCGTTAGGTCACCTCTGGATGGACCGTCAGGTCACCTCTGGATTGAGCGTCAGGTCACCTCTGAGTTGAGCGTTAGGTCACCTCTGGATTGAGCGTTACGTCACCTCTGGATTGAGCGTTAGGTCACCTCTGGATTGAGCGTTAGGTCACCTCTGGATTGAGCGTTAGGTCACCTCTGGATTGAGTGTCGTGTCACCTCTGGATTCAGCGTCAGGTCACCTCTGGATTGAGCGTTAGGTCACCTCTGGATTGAGCATTATGTCACCTCTGGATTGAGCGTTAGGTCACCTCTGGATTGAGCGTTAGGTCACCTCTGGATTGAGCGTCAGGTCACCTCTTGATTGAGCGTTAGGTCACCTCTGGATTGAGCGTCAGGTCACCTCTGGATTGAGCGTTATGTCACCTCTGGATTGAGCGTTAGGTCACCTCTGTATCGAGCGTTAGGTCACCTCTGGATTGAGCGTTAGGTCACACTGGATTGAGCGTTAGGTCACCTCTGGATTGAGCGTTAGGTCACCTCTGGATTGAGCGTTAGGTCACCTCTGGATTGAGCGTTATGTCACCTCTGGTTTGAGCGTTAGATCACCTCTGGATTGAGCGTTAGGTCACCTCTGGATTGAGCGTTAGGTCACCTCTGGATTGAGTGTCGTGTCACCTCTGGATTCAGCGTCAGGTCACCTCTGGATTGAGCGTCAGGTCACCTCTGGATTGAGCATTATGTCACCTCTGGATTGAGCGTTAGGTCACCTCTGGATTGAGCGTCAGGTCACCTCTGGATTGAGCGTCAGGTCACCTCTGGATTGAGCGTTAGGTCACCTCTGGATTGAGCGTTAGGTCACCTCTGGATTGAGCCTTAGGTCACCTCTGGATTGAGCGTTAGGTCACCTCTGGATTGAGCGTTAGGTCACCTCTGGATTGAGCGTTAGGTCACCTCTGGATTGAGCGTTAGGTCACCTCTGGATTGATCGTTACGTCACCTCTGGATTGAGCGTTAGATCACCTCTGGATTGAGCGTTAGGTCACCTCTGGATTGAGCGTTAGGTCACCTCTGGATGGACCGTCAGGTCACCTCTGGATTGAGCGTCAGGTCACCTCTGGGTTGAGCGTTAGGTCACCTCTGGATTGAGCGTTACGTCACCTCTGGATTGAGCGTTAGGTCACCTCTGGATTGAGCGTTAGGTCACCTCTGGATTGAGCGTTAGGTCACCTCTGGATTGAGTGTCGTGTCACCTCTGGATTCAGCGTCAGGTCACCTCTGGATTGAGCGTTAGGTCACCTCTGGATTGAGCATTATGTCACCTCTGGATTGAGCATTAGGTCACCTCTGGATTGAGCGTTAGGTCACCTCTGGATTGAGTGTCGTGTCACCTCTGGATTGAGCGTTATGTCACCTCTGGATTGAGCGTTAGGTCACCTCTGGATTGAGCGTCAGGTCACCTCTGGATTGAGCGTCAGGTCACCTCTGGATTGAACGTCAGGTCACCTCTTGATTGAGCGTTAGGTCACCTCTGGAATGAGCGTCAGGTCACCTCTGGATTGAGCGTTAGGTCACCTCTGGATTAATCGTTACGTCACCTCTGGATTGAGCGTTAGATCACCTCTGGATTGAGCGTTAGGTCACCTCTGGATTGAGCGTTAGGTCACCTCTGGATGGACCGTCAGGTCACCTCTGGATTGAGCGTCAGGTCACCTCTGAGTTGAGCGTTAGGTCACCTCTGGATTGAGCGTTACGTCACCTCTGGATTGAGCGTTAGGTCACCTCTGGATTGAGCGTTAGGTCACCTCTGGATTGAGTGTCGTGTCACCTCTGGATTCAGCGTCAGGTCACCTCTGGATTGAGCGTTAGGTCACCTCTGGATTGAGCATTATGTCACCTCTGGATTGAGCGTTAGGTCACCTCTGGATTGAGCGTTAGGTCACCTCTGGATTGAGCGTCAGGTCACCTCTTGATTGAGCGTTAGGTCACCTCTGGATTGAGCGTCAGGTCACCTCTGGATTGAGCGTTATGTCACCTCTGGATTGAGCGTTAGGTCACCTCTGTATCGAGCGTTAGGTCACCTCTGGATTGAGCTTTAGGTCACACTGGATTGAGCGTTAGGTCACCTCTGGATTGAGCGTTAGGTCACCTCTGGATTGAGCGTTAGGTCACCTCTGGATTGAGCGTCAGGTCACCTCTGGATTGAGCGTTATGTCACCTCTGGTTTGAGCGTTAGATCACCTCTGGATTGAGCGTTAGGTCACCTCTGGATTGAGCGTTAGGTCACCTCTGGATTGAGTGTCGTGTCACCTCTGGATTCAGCGTCAGGTCACCTCTGGATTGAGCGTCAGGTCACCTCTGGATTGAGCATTATGTCACCTCTGGATTGAGCGTTAGGTCACCTCTGGATTGAGCGTCAGGTCACCTCTGGATTGAGCGTCAGGTCACCTCTGGATTGAGCGTTAGGTCACCTCTGGATTGAGCGTTAGGTCACCTCTGGATTGAGCGTTAGGTCACCTCTGGATTGAGCGTTAGGTCACCTCTGGATTGAGCGTTAGGTCACCTCTGGATTAATCGTTACGTCACCTCTGGATTGAGCGTTAGATCACCTCTGGATTGAGCGTTAGGTCACCTCTGGATTGAGCGTTAGGTCACCTCTTGATTGAGCGTTAGGTCACCTCTGGAATGAGCGTCAGGTCACCTCTGGATTGAGCGTTAGGTCACCTCTGGATTAATCGTTACGTCACCTCTGGATTGAGCGTTAGATCACCTCTGGATTGAGCGTTAGGTCACCTCTGGATTGAGCGTTAGGTCACCTCTGGATGGACCGTCAGGTCACCTCTGGATTGAGCGTCAGGTCACCTCTGAGTTGAGCGTTAGGTCACCTCTGGATTGAGCGTTACGTCACCTCTGGATTGAGCGTTAGGTCACCTCTGGATTGAGCGTTAGGTCACCTCTGGATTGAGTGTCGTGTCACCTCTGGATTCAGCGTCAGGTCACCTCTGGATTGAGCGTTAGGTCACCTCTGGATTGAGCATTATGTCACCTCTGGATTGAGCGTTAGGTCACCTCTGGATTGAGCGTTAGGTCACCTCTGGATTGAGCGTCAGGTCACCTCTTGATTGAGCGTTAGGTCACCTCTGGATTGAGCGTCAGGTCACCTCTGGATTGAGCGTTATGTCACCTCTGGATTGAGCGTTAGGTCACCTCTGTATCGAGCGTTAGGTCACCTCTGGATTGAGCGTTAGGTCACACTGGATTGAGCGTTAGGTCACCTCTGGATTGAGCGTTAGGTCACCTCTGGATTGAGCGTTAGGTCACCTCTGGATTGAGCGTCAGGTCACCTCTGGATTGAGCGTTATGTCACCTCTGGTTTGAGCGTTAGATCACCTCTGGATTGAGCGTTAGGTCACCTCTGGATTGAGCGTTAGGTCACCTCTGGATTGAGTGTCGTGTCACCTCTGGATTCAGCGTCAGGTCACCTCTGGATTGAGCGTCAGGTCACCTCTGGATTGAGCATTATGTCACCTCTGGATTGAGCGTTAGGTCACCTCTGGATTGAGCGTCAGGTCACCTCTGGATTGAGCGTCAGGTCACCTCTGGATTGAGCGTTAGGTCACCTCTGGATTGAGCGTTAGGTCACCTCTGGATTGAGCCTTAGGTCACCTCTGGATTGAGCGTTAGGTCACCTCTGGATTGAGCGTTAGGTCACCTCTGGATTGAGCGTTAGGTCACCTCTGGATTGAGCGTTAGGTCACCTCTGGATTGATCGTTACGTCACCTCTGGATTGAGCGTTAGATCACCTCTGGATTGAGCGTTAGGTCACCTCTGGATTGAGCGTTAGGTCACCTCTGGATGGACCGTCAGGTCACCTCTGGATTGAGCGTCAGGTCACCTCTGGGTTGAGCGTTAGGTCACCTCTGGATTGAGCGTTACGTCACCTCTGGATTGAGCGTTAGGTCACCTCTGGATTGAGCGTTAGGTCACCTCTGGATTGAGCGTTAGGTCACCTCTGGATTGATTGTCGTGTCACCTCTGGATTCAGCGTCAGGTCACCTCTGGATTGAGCGTTAGGTCACCTCTGGATTGAGCATTATGTCACCTCTGGATTGAGCATTAGGTCACCTCTGGATTGAGCGTTAGGTCACCTCTGGATTGAGTGTCGTGTCACCTCTGGATTGAGCGTTATGTCACCTCTGGATTGAGCGTTAGGTCACCTCTGGATTGAGCGTCAGGTCACCTCTGGATTGAGCGTCAGGTCACCTCTGGATTGAACGTCAGGTCACCTCTTGATTGAGCGTTAGGTCACCTCTGGAATGAGCGTCAGGTCACCTCTGGATTGAGCGTTACGTCACCTCTGGATTGAGCCTTAGGTCACCTCTGGATTGAGCGTTACGTCACCTCTGGATTGAGCGTTAGGTCACCTCTCGATTGAGCGTCAGGTTACCTCTGGATTGAGCGTCAGGTCACCTCTGGATGAGCGTTAGGTCACCTCTGGATTGAGCGTTAAGTCACCTCTGGATTGAGCGTTACGTCACCTCTGGATTGAGCGTTAGGTCACCTCTGGATTGAGCGTCAGGTCACCTCTGGATTGAGCGTCAGGTCACCTCTGGATTGATCGTTAGGTCACCTCTGGATTGAGCGTTAGGTCACCTCTGGATTGAGCCTTAGGTCACCTCTGGATTGAGCGTTAGGTCACCTCTGGATTGAGCGTTAGGTCACCTCTGGATTGAGCGTTAGGTCACCTCTGGATTGAGCGTTAGGTCACCTCTGGATTAATCGTTACGTCACCTCTGGATTGAGCGTTAGATCACCTCTGGATTGAGCGTTAGGTCACCTCTGGATTGAGCGTTAGGTCACCTCTGGATGGACCGTCAGGTCACCTCTGGATTGAGCGTCAGGTCACCTCTGGGTTGAGCGTTAGGTCACCTCTGGATTGAGCGTTACGTCACCTCTGGATTGAGCGTTAGGTCACCTCTGGATTGAGCGTTAGGTCACCTCTGGATTGAGCGTTAGGTCACCTCTGGATTGAGTGTCGTGTCACCTCTGGATTCAGCGTCAGGTCACCTCTGGATTGAGCGTTAGGTCACCTCTGGATTGAGCATTATGTCACCTCTGGATTGAGCGTTAGGTCACCTCTGGATTGAATGTTAGGTCACCTCTGGATTGAGCGTCAGGTCACCTCTTGATTGAGCGTTAGGTCACCTCTGGATTGAGCGTCAGGTCACCTCTGGATTGAGCGTTATGTCACCTCTGGATTGAGCGTTAGGTCACCTCTGTATCGAGCGTTAGGTCACCTCTGGATTGAGCGTTAGGTCACACTGGATTGAGCGTTAGGTCACCTCTGGATTGAGCGTTAGGTCACCTCTGGATTGAGCGTTAGGTCACCTCTGGATTGAGCGTCAGGTCACCTCTGGATTGAGCGTTATGTCACCTCTGGTTTGAGCGTTAGATCACCTCTGGATTGAGCGTTAGGTCACCTCTGGATTGAGCGTTAGGTCACCTCTGGATTGAGTGTCGTGTCACCTCTGGATTCAGCGTCAGGTCACCTCTGGATTGAGCGTCAGGTCACCTCTGGATTGAGCATTATGTCACCTCTAGATTGAGCGTTAGGTCACCTCTGGATTGAGCGTCAGGTCACCTCTGGATTGAGCGTCAGGTCACCTCTGGATTGAGCGTTAGGTCACCTCTGGATTGAGCGTTAGGTCACCTCTGGATTGAGCCTTAGGTCACCTCTGGATTGAGCGTTAGGTCACCTCTGGATTGAGCGTTAGGTCACCTCTGGATTGAGCGTTAGGTCACCTCTGGATTGAGCGTTAGGTCACCTCTGGATTGATCGTTACGTCACCTCTGGATTGAGCGTTAGATCACCTCTGGATTGAGCGTTAGGTCACCTCTGGATTGAGCGTTAGGTCACCTCTGGATGGACCGTCAGGTCACCTCTGGATTGAGCGTCAGGTCACCTCTGGGTTGAGCGTTAGGTCACCTCTGGATTGAGCGTTAGGTCACCTCTGGATTGAGCGTTAGGTCACCTCTGGATTGAGCGTTAGGTCACCTCTGGATTGAGCGTTAGGTCACCTCTGGATTGAGTGTCGTGTCACCTCTGGATTCAGCGTCAGGTCACCTCTGGATTCAGCGTCAGGTCACCTCTGGATTGAGCGTTAGGTCACCTCTGGATTGAGCATTATGTCACCTCTGGATTGAGCGTTAGGTCACCTCTGGATTGAGCGTTAGGTCACCTCTGGATTGAGCGTCAGGTCACCTCTTGATTGAGCGTTAGGTCACCTCTGGATTGAGCGTCAGGTCACCTCTGGGTGAGCGTTAGGTCACCTCTGGATTGAGCGTCAGGTCACCTCTGGATTGAGCGTTAGGTCACCTCTGGATTGAGCGTCAGGTCACCTCTGGATTGAGCGTTAGGTCACCTCTGGATTGAGCGTTACGTCACCTCAGGATTGAGCGTCAGGTCACCTCTGGATTGAGCATTATGTCACCTCTGGATTGAGCGTTAGGTCACCTCTGGATTGAGCGTTAGGTCACCTCTGGATTGAGCGTCAGGTCACCTCTAGATTGAGCGTTAGGTCACCTCTGGATTGAGCGTCAGGTCACCTCTGGGTGAGCGTTAGGTCACCTCTGGATTGAGCGTCAGGTCACCTCTGGATTGAGCGTTAGGTCACCTCTGGATTGAGCGTTAGGTCACCTCTGGATTGAGCGTTAGGTCACCTCTGGATTGAGCGTTAGGTCACCTCTGGATTGAGCGTTAGGTCACCTCTGGATTGAGCGTTAGGTCACCTCTGGATTGAGCGTTAGGTCACCTCTGGATTGATCGTTAGGTCACCTCTGGATTGAGCGTTAGATCACCTCTGGATTGAGCGTTAGGTCACCTCTGGATTGAGCGTTACGTCACCTCTGGATTGAGCGTTAGGTCACCTCTGGATTGAGCGTTAGGTCACCTCTGGATTGAGCGTTAGGTCACCTCTGGATTGAGCGTTACGTCACCTCTGGATTGAGCGTTAGGTCACCTCTGGGTTGAGCATTATGTCACCTCTGGATTGAGCGTCAGGTCACCTCTGGATTGAGCGTTAGGTCACCTCTGGATTGAGCGTTAGGTCACCTCTGGATTGAGCGTTAGGTCACCTCTGGATTACCGTCAGGTCACCTCTGGATTGAGCGTCAGGTCACCTCTGGGTTGAGCGTTAGGTCACCTCTGGATTGAGCGTTACGTCACCTCTGGATTGAGCGTTAGGTCACCTCTGGATAGAGCGTTAGGTCACCTCTGGATTGAGCGTTAGGTCACCTCTGGATTGAGCGTTACGTCACCTCTGGATTGAGCGTTAGGTCACCTCTGGATTGAGCGTTAGGTCATCTCTGGATTGAGCCTTAGGTCACCTCTGGATTGAGCGTTAGGTTACCTCTGGATTGAGTGTCGTGTCACCTCTGGATTCAGCGTCAGGTCACCTCTGGGTTGAGCGTTAGGTCACCTCTGGATTGAGCATTATGTCACCTCTGGATTGAGCGTTAGGTCACCTCTGGATTGAGCGTTAGGTCACCTCTGGATTGAGCGTCAGGTCACCTCTTGATTGAGCGTTAGGTCACCTCTGGATTGAGCGTCAGGTCACCTCTGGATTGAGCGTTAGGTCAACTCTGGATTGAGCGTTACGTCACCTCTGGATTGAGCGTTAGGTCACCTCTGGATTGAGCGTCAGGTCACCTCTGGATTGAGCGTCAGGTCACCTCTGGATTGAGCGTGAGGTCACCTCTGGATTGAGCGTTAGGTCACCTCTGGATTGAGCGTCAGGTCACCTCTGGGTGAGCCATAGGTCACCTCTGGATTGATCGTTAGGTCACCTCTGGATTGAGCGTTAGATCACCTCTGGATTGAGCGTTAGGTCACCTCTGGATTGAGCGTTACGTCACCTCTGGATTGAGCGTTAGGTCACCTCTGGATTGAGCGTTAGGTCACCTCTGGATTGAGCGTTAGGTCACCTCTGGATTGAGCGTTACGTCACCTCTGGATTGAGCGTTAGGTCACCTCTGGGTTGAGCATTATGTCACCTCTGGATTGAGCGTCAGGTCACCTCTGGATTGAGCGTTAGGTCACCTCTGGATTGAGCGTTAGGTCACCTCTGGATTGAGCGTTAGGTCACCTCTGGATTACCGTCAGGTCACCTCTGGATTGAGCGTCAGGTCACCTCTGGGTTGAGCGTTAGGTCACCTCTGGATTGAGCGTTACGTCACCTCTGGATTGAGCGTTAGGTCACCTCTGGATAGAGCGTTAGGTCACCTCTGGATTGAGCGTTAGGTCACCTCTGGATTGAGCGTTACGTCACCTCTGGATTGAGCGTTAGGTCACCTCTGGATTGAGCGTTAGGTCATCTCTGGATTGAGCCTTAGGTCACCTCTGGATTGAGCGTTAGGTCACCTCTGGATTGAGTGTCGTGTCACCTCTGGATTCAGCGTCAGGTCACCTCTGGATTGAGCGTTAGGTCACCTCTGGATTGAGCGTCAGGTCACCTCTGGATTGAGCATTATGTCACCTCTGGATTGAGCGTTAGGTCACCTCTGGATTGAGCGTTAGGTCACCTCTGGATTGAGCGTCAGGTCACCTCTTGATTGAGCGTTAGGTCACCTCTGGGTTGAGCGTTAGGTCACCTCTGGATTGAGCATTATGTCACCTCTGGATTGAGCGTTAGGTCACCTCTGGATTGAGCGTTAGGTCACCTCTGGATTGAGCGTCAGGTCACCTCTTGATTGAGCGTTAGGTCACCTCTGGATTGAGCGTCAGGTCACCTCTGGATTGAGCGTTAGGTCAACTCTGGATTGAGCGTTACGTCACCTCTGGATTGAGCGTTAGGTCACCTCTGGATTGAGCGTCAGGTCACCTCTGGATTGAGCGTGAGGTCACCTCTGGATTGAGCGTTAGGTCACCTCTGGATTGAGCGTCAGGTCACCTCTGGGTGAGCCATAGGTCACCTCTGGATTGAGCGTCAGGTCACCTCTGGATTGAGCATTAGGTCACCTCTGGATTGAGCGTCAGGTCATCTCTGGATTGAGCGTTAGGTCACCTCTGGATTGAGCGTCAGGTCACCTCTGGATTGAGCGTTAGGTCACCTCTGGATTGAGCGTTAGGTCACCTCTGGATTGAGCGTTACGTCACCTCTGGATTGAGCGTTAGGTCACCTCTTGATTGAGCGTCAGGTCACCTCTGGATTGAGCGTCAGGTCACCTCTGGATTGAGCGTTAGGTAACCTCTGGATTGAGCGTTAGGTATCCTCTGGATTGAGCGTTAGGTCACCTCTGGATTGAGCGTTAGGTCACCTCTGGATTGAGCGTTAGGTCACCTCTGGATTGAGCGTTAGGTCACCTCTGGATTGAGCGTTAGGTCACCTCTGGATCGAGCGTTAGGTCACCTCTGGATTGAGCATCACGTCACCTCTGGATTGAGCGTTAGATCACCTCTGGATTGAGCGTTAGGTCACCTCTGGATTGAGCGTTAGGTCACCTCTGGATTGACCGTCAGGTCACCTCTGGATTGAGCGTCAGGTCACCTCTGGGTTGAGCGTTAGGTCACCTCTGGATTGAGCGTTACGTCACCTCTGGATTGAGCGTTACGTCACCTCTGGATTGAGCGTTAGGTCACCTCTGGATTGAGCGTTAGGTCACCTCTGGATTGAGTGTCGTGTCACCTCTGGATTCAGCGTCAGGTCACCTCTGGATTGACCGTCAGGTCACCTCTGGATTGAGCGTCAGGTCACCTCTGGGTTGACCATTATGTCACCTCTGGATTGAGCGTCAGGTCACCTCTGGATTGAGCGTTAGGTCACCTCTGGATTGAGCGTCAGGTCACCTCTTGATTGAGCGTTAGGTCACCTCTGGATTGAGCTTTAGGTCACCTCTGGATTGAGCATTAGGTCACCTCGAGATTGAGCGTTAGGTCACCTCTGGATTGAGCGTTAGGTCACCTCTGGATTGAGCGTTACGTCACCTTTGGATTGAGCGTTAGGTCACCTCTGGATTGAGCGTTAGGTCATCTCTGGATTGAGCCTTAGGTCACCTCTGGATTGAGCGTTAGGTCACCTCTGGATTGAGTGTCGTGTCACCTCTGGATTCAGCGTCAGGTCACCTCTGGGTTGAGCGTTAGGTCACCTCTGGATTGAGCATTATGTCACCTCTGGATTGAGCGTTAGGTCACCTCTGGATTGAGCGTTAGGTCACCTCTGGATTGAGCGTCAGGTCACCTCTTGATTGAGCGTTAGGTCACCTCTGGATTGAGCGTCAGGTCACCTCTGGATTGAGCGTTAGGTCAACTCTGGATTGAGCGTTACGTCACCTCTGGATTGAGCGTTAGGTCACCTCTGGATTGAGCGTCAGGTCACCTCTGGATTGAGCGTCAGGTCACCTCTGGATTGAGCGTGAGGTCACCTCTGGATTGAGCGTTAGGTCACCTCTGGAGTGAGCGTCAGGTCACCTCTGGGTGAGCATTAGGTCACCTCTGGATTGAGCGTCAGGTCACCTCTAGATTGAGCATTAGGTCACCTCTGGATTGAGCGTCAGGTCATCTCTGGATTGAGCGTTAGGTCACCTCTGGATTGAGCGTCAGGTCACCTCTGGATTGAGCGTTAGGTCACCTCTGGATTGAGCGTTAGGTCACCTCTGGATTGAGCGTTACGTCACCTCTGGATTGAGCGTCAGGTCACCTCTGGATTGAGCGTTAGGTAACCTCTGGATTGAGCGTTAGGTATCCTCTGGATTGAGCGTTAGGTCACCTCTGGATTGAGCGTTAGGTCACCTCTGGATTGAGCATTATGTCACCTCTGGATTGAGCGTCAGGTCACCTCTGGATTGAGCGTTAGGTCACCTCTGGATTGAGCGTCAGGTCACCTCTTGATTGAGCGTTAGGTCACCTCTGGATTGAGCTTTAGGTCACCTCTGGATTGAGCATTAGGTCACCTCTGGATTGAGCATTAGGTCACCTCGAGATTGAGCGTTAGGTCACCTCTGAATTGAGCTTTAGGTCACCTCTGGATTGAGCGTTAGGTCACCTCTGGATTGAGCGTTAGGTCACCTCTGGATTGAGCGTTAGGTCACCTCTGGATTGAGCGTTGCGTCAGCGCTTGGACGAGCCAAACGAGAAGCATGTGTGGAGCTCGTCTGGACCTGGCATCGTTACAACTTCCATATCACGTTACACATGTTTCATTCCAAACATTATGATGTGCACCAGCTCAGAACATGAGGCACATGCTTTTGATAAACATTTACAGATGATGTGGTGGTGAAAAATGTGCTAAGTAACATGAGTGAAGAGCAGGGGGCGCTAGAGTGCAAGTGCTGCTGTGCTCAGCAGGGGACGCTAGAGTGCAAGTGCTGCGGTGCTCAGCAGGGGGCGCTAGAGTGCAAGTGCTGCTGTGTTCAGCAGGGGGCGCTAGAGTGCAAGTGCTGTGGTGCTCAGCAGGGGGCGCTAGAGTGCAAGTGCTGCTGTGTTCAGCAGGGGGCGCTAGAGTGCAAGTGCTGCGGTGCTCAGCAGGGGGCGCTAGAGTGCAAGTGCTGCTGTGCTCAGCAGGGGGCGCTAGAGTGCAAGTGCTGTGGTGCTCAGCAGGGGGCGCTAGAGTGCAAGTGCTGCTGTGTTCAGCAGGGGGCGCTAGAGTGCAAGTGCTGCGGTGCTCAGCAGGGGGCGCTAGAGTGCAAGTGCTGCTGTGCTCAGCAGGGGGCGCTAGATCAATATTTCACTTATTATACTTTCTCTTTCTTTTGTCCGTTTCCTCTCAACATCCACATTTCACCTGGAAACACAATAGTTCCATCTTTACCTGACGATGTTCCTCACAAACATCTGGGACTGAAGGACGATTCTGAGCCTCACATTTTAAAGTTTAACTACAAAAATTAGCCAACTTGTATTCTTATTTTACTCCTTATTTTAAGTTTAGTATGTTTTCAAACATGAACAATAGAACAATAGAACAATAGAACAATAGAACAAGAACAGGACCAGAGAGAGAGCAGAAGCCAATAGGTCAAAGAAAAGAATCAAAAAGAAGAATCAAAGGCGTAAACCCAACCAAACGTCCAGAGTCCTGATGAATGTCTAATGTCTGTCCCGTCCTTTATTGTCGGTGCAATTTGTGTCATCCATTTTTTGTGAGGGCCTTTTTCGCTGCTGCCAAGAGCATGTTCCAGAGGTAACAGTTTATTGTGTCCATGGCAGGAGTCCTCAGGCCCAAGGACAGTTCATTGTGTCCATGGCAGGAGTCCTCAGGCCCAAGGACAGTTCATTGTGTCCATGGCAGGAGTCCTCAGGCCCAAGGACAGTTCATTGTGTCTATGGCAGGAGTCCTCAGGCCCAAGGACAGTTCATTGTGTCCATGGCAGGAGTCCTCAGGCCCAAGGACAGTTCATTGTGTGCATGGCAGGAGTCCTCAGGCCCAAGGGCAGTTCATTGTGTCCATGGCAGGAGTCCTCAGGCCCAAGGACAGTTCATTGTGTCCATGGCAGGAGTCCTCAGGCCCAAGGACAGTTTATTGTGTCCATGGCAGGAGTCCTCAGGCCCAAGGACAGTTTATTGTGTCCATGGCAGGAGTCCTCAGGCCCAAGGACAGTTTATTGTGTCCATGGCAGGAGTCCTCAGGCCCAAGGACAGTTTATTGTGTCCATGGCAGGAGTCCTCAGGCCCAAGGACAGTTTATTGTGTCCATGGCAGGAGTCCTCAGGCCCAAGGACAGTTTATTGTGTCCATGGCAGGAGTCCTCAGGCCCAAGGACAGAGCTCCAAAATCGAGATGAATGGCAATGTCAAAAACCGTCTGCAGTGCATCCGAAATTTCAGTCCAAAACGTTTGAACAACAGGACATTCCCAGAATATGTGATAGTGGTTTGCCTCCTGGTACCTGCCAGTCTGTACCTGCCAGTCTGTACCTGCCAGTCTGTACCTGCCAGTCTGTACCTGCCTTTGAGTAATGGGCACTTTGACATGGTGATATGAGAAAATGTGACACATTCTTCCAACAGAACTCCAAACATGTGATTTTGTCGTCCTCCACAGGGATGTACACACATCTTCCCACTGTTCGTCTGTCAAAACAAGACCACTCTCTCCTTCCACCTTATCTTTAATATATTGAGTAGAGCAACTGTCTAGATAAGAAATGCATTGATATAATCAGACATCAACATCTCAGTCAGAGGGCTACAGTGGTCCTTACTTAGTTAATTTATTGCTTATAATAACTCCCTATTGTAAATTAAAGTCCTGTTTCTCCAAGTCAAAGGATTTTTTTTTTAACATAACAAAGTATTTCATTTGTTTTTCTTTTACAATCTGGTAAAAAACCTTTTAGACCTTTTGTACTCCAGACCTTGAGTCTCAGGTCAGTTTTATTTGGTACAAAACTTTTGGTCATAAACCGACCAGTTAAAGAATTCATTGAGAACAAAAAAGTAATCTATTCTGGAATAGATTGTATATGGATTTGAAAAATGTATATGCTGGCGCCCCCTAGTGTTCATTTCCCTCCAGATGTCAATCGGTCCTATATTCTTCATTAATTTACAGCTTCACACGTCTAATGTAGCTGAATGTGAAGATTTCAATCTCCTCCACAGGTCAGGGTTCCCTCAGAGTGGTTCAGGGTCAGGGTCAGGGGTCAGGGTTCCCTCAGAGTGGTTCAGGGTCAGGGTCAGGGGTCAGGGTTCCCTCAGAGTGGTTCAGGGTCAGGGGTCAGGGTTCCCTCAGAGTGGTTCAGGGTCAGGGGTCAGGGTTCCCTCAGAGTGGTTCAGGGTCAGGGTCAGGGGTCAGGGTTCCCTCAGAGTGGTTCAGGGTCAGGGGTCAGGGTTCCCTCAGAGTGGTTCACTATCAGGTCCATGACATCAGCAGAGAAAGTGATATCGCCCCCTGGTGGAGCAGACACATTTAAAAGAGTGAAAACCTTTCCATTAATATTAATGTCTCTCTCCTTATTAGGAATATTCTCTGAGGGAGGGCTAATTAACATCTGGTAGTCACATGGGAGAATGGGGCGGAGTGAGGCGGCCCAGTCCAGTACATGTGGTCTGAATTCACAGCTGAACCTGAAGATGCTCAATGTGGCGCCCAACCACTTTGAACGTGAGAAAAAGGCTATTTCATTTCATTGTTACTCAAAACAAAATCCTTAGTCTGGGGATCATATCATTTTCTGTGTTCTGTCTCATTTTAGATGTAATATTATTAGCAACTCGTTACTCAGTTTATTATGAGGGCCCCACAGCGTCACTGTGAGGGCCCCACAGCGTCACTGTGAGGGCCCCAGAGCGTCACTGTGAGGGCCCCAGAGCGTCACTGTGAGGGCCCCACAGCGTCACTGTGAGGGCCCCAGAGCGTCACTGTGAGGGCCCCACAGCGTCACTGTGAGGGCCCCACAGTGTCACTGTGTTCATCAAACGTTTTGTTTCATTGTCTCTTTTTCACAGTTTCTACTAAATAATTGTGTGGCCAATCTCATGTTAGCTCTTAGATTGGAGTCTGTGTCCCTGACCTGTCTGTGTCCCTGACCTGTCTGTGTCCCTGACCTGTCTGTGTCCCTGACCTGTCTGTGTCCCTGACCTGTCTGTGCCCCTGACCTGTCTGTGCCCCTGACCTGTCTGTGCCCCTGACCTGTCTGTGTCCCTGACCTGTCTGTCTCCCTGACCTGTCTGTGCCCCTGACCTGTCTGTGCCCCTGACCTGTCTGTGTCCCTGACCTGTCTGTGTCCCTGACCTGTCTGTGCCCCTGACCTGTCTGTGCCCCTGACCTGTCTGTGCCCCTGACCTGTCTGTGTCCCTGACCTGTCTGTCTCCCTGACCTGTCTGTGCCCCTGACCTGTCTGTGCCCCTGACCTGTCTGTGCCCCTGACCTGTCTGTGTCCCTGACCTGTCTGTCTCCCTGACCTGTCTGTGCCCCTGACCTGTCTGTGCCCCTGACCTGTCTGTGTCCCTGACCTGTCTGTGTCCCTGACCTGTCTGTGCCCCTGACCTGTCTGTGCCCCTGACCTGTCTGTGCCCCTGACCTGTCTGTGTCCCTGACCTGTCTGTCTCCCTGACCTGTCTGTGCCCCTGACCTGTCTGTGCCCCTGACCTGTCTGTGTCCCTGACCTGTCTGTGTCCCTGACCTGTCTGTGCCCCTGACCTGTCTGTGCCCCTGACCTGTCTGTGCCCCTGCCTCCACGATGGTGTCCCTGATCAGGGCCTGTTCTTGGGGGTGAGGTCAGCACATACTGGGGCGAGCGCAGATGTTATAATGGATGTACAACACTTTGCTACTTTGGCTAAAAATAACATTGTGCTCGAACTGAAATAGCTCTTCTATTTTGGTCCTTTGTTTTCTTTGGCCGCCTCTCGCAGGATTCAGAGCGAGGAAGGCAGGGAATGTTTTGCTTTTCCTTCTTTCCTCCTTGAAAATGGAGTAGAATTGGGTTTAGAGGGGGCGTGTTCTTTTACAGATGCTCTTTTATCGTGCAGACAAAAGGAAGGACGAGTGATTTAAAAAACTGTTGACATAATTCTTACTTTTATTCAAAAAAATTAACCAGTTTTTGTGAAGTACTTTCTGGTTTCATATGAGAAGTCTGTTACTTAGCAAACACGTAGGAAAAGGTCAGATCTTATCTTCTGTTTCTGGCCTGACATGAGTCTGAGGTCGTGACCCGCTCGGTGTTCCACTAGTTTGTGTCCCACAGAAGGAAAATGTAAGCCAAAAATCCTCACTTTTATATATATAATATTCATATTCGTCTAGATAGAACCACAAATGCATTAAGAATATAAACAACTAAAATGTGATGTTATTGTATTGGCACTGGACAGTGAATGATGTAGAGCTGCAGTCTGTAGTCATCAGCCTCGTTTATAAAGCCCGCTAAGCACAAAACAAAGCACAAAATGTGCGGATGCATTTTTCCACGGCGAGATAAGATAAGCCTTTATTCGTCCACACAATGGGGACATTCCAGTGTTGTAACACAAAGTAGATACAGAAGTAAAAGAGCAGATAACTTATAGAAATCTTTAAAAAATATATACACTCTTAATAGAAAAAACTCTTATAAAAACTTGTATTAAAAAATCCTGTTATATTCTTAATGAAAAGTAAAAACAATAAAATAATAATAGTAACACTCTTACAAAAGTAACACTCTACAGCAGTTATATGGACGGAGAATATTGCACCAATATGATTGCCATTATTGCCACCCATGTGGAATACTTTGGTATTGCACATGGGTATGTCAGTATTGCACATAATTATGTCAGTATTGCACATGGGTATGACAGTATTGCACATGATTATGACAGTATTGCACATGGGTATAACAGTATTGCACATGGGTATAACAGTATTGCACATGGGTATGACAGTATTGCACATGGGTATAACAGTATTGCACATGGGTATGACAGTATTGCACATGGGTATAACAGTATTGCACATGGGTATGACAGTATTGCACATGGGTATAACAGTATTGCACATGGGTATGACAGTATTGCACATGGGTATAACAGTATTGCACATGGGTATAACAGTATTGCACATGGGTATAACAGTATTGCACATGGGTATGACAGTATTGCACATGGGTATGAAAGTGTTTGTTATACAGTTTGACAGCAGCAGAAGGAAAGACGTGTGAAACGTCTCCTTCACACAGCGAAGGTGGATCAGTCACTGAAGCTGCTCTCCAGAGTGGACAGAGTGTCCTGCAGGGGACGACACTCATGGTCCAGCATAGATTCTGTTAGATCTGAGTGCTGCTTTCAACACTGTCCATCATGGGATCCTCTTACAGAGACTAGAGGACTGGGTGGGCATCAGTGGCCCCACCCTAAACTGGTTAAGGTCCTATCTGGAAGACAGGAAGTACTTTGTTGAAATTGGTAGCTGTGTCTCAGACCACATGCCCATGACCTGTGGTGTGCCCCAAGGGTCAGTCCTGGGACCCCTTCTGTTCAACCTCTACGTGCTGCTGTTAGGTCAGTTGATACGCAGCAAAAAATAGTCCTACCACAATGATGCAGACGACTACTCTGGCCGGTTCACTGACTTACTCCGGACCCTCAGGCTCCGTCTTTTGTCCCGTCTCTTATGTTTGCGCTGTGCTGTTTTAAAAGGCTCACAGTTAGAAGCACTTAAAACCGACTGCCTGGACTCTGCAGTTCAAACTACCCTCGCCTCACTTTGGAGCTATTACAAACATTTGGATAGGAGTGTATGTGTTTTTACACAGACCAAAATAATCTGCATCCACTTTCCAGTTTACGAGTAAAGCCAGATCCTGAAGCCGGGACGTAGGGTCAGCAACACATATGCAAAATGTACTTTTTAGATCATTTAGAACAATGGGTTCCATTCATGACCCTAATGGACGCAAAAAGTGATATAGAACACAGGCGACATCTGTCCTAGGGCCCATGTGTGTGGAGGCCCCTGTGTGTGGAGGCCCCTGTGTGTGGAGGCCCCTGTGTGTGGATGTCCATGTGTGTGGAGGCCCCTGTGTGTGGAGGCCCCTGTGTGTGGATGCCCTTGTGTGTGGAGGCCCCTGTGTGCGGAGGCCCCGTGTGTGGATGTCCATGTGAGTGGAGGCCCCTGTGTGTGGAAGCCCCTGTGTGTGGAGGCCCCTGTGTCTGGAGGCACCTGTGTGTGGATGTCCATGTGTGTGGAGGCCCCTGTGTGCGGAGGCCCCTGTGTGTGGAGGCCCCTGAGTGTGGATGTTCATGTGTGTGGAGGCCCCTGTGAGTGGAGGCCCCCGTGTGTGGAGGCCCCTGTGTGTGGAGGCCCCTGTGTGTGGAGGCCCCTGTGTGTGGATGTCCATGTGTGTGGAGGCCCCTGTGTGTGGAGGCCCCTGTGTGTGGAGACCCCTGTGTGTGGAGGCCCCTGTGTGTGGAGGGCCCTGTGTGTGGAAGCCCCGTGTGTGGATGTCCATGTGAGTGGAGGCCCCTGTGTGTGGAAGCCCCCGTTTGTGGAGGCCCCTGTGTCTGGAGGCCCCTGTGTATGGATGTCCATGTGTGTGGAGGCCCCTGTTTGCGGAGGCCCCTGTGTGCGGAGGCCCCTGTGTGTGGAGGCCCCTGTGTGTGGATGTCCATGTGTGTGGAGGCCCCTGTGTTTGGAGGCCCCTGTGTGTGGATGTCCATGTGTGTGGAGGCCCCTGTGTGTGGAGGCCCCTGTGTGTGGATGTCCATGTGTGTGGAGGCCCCTGTGTGTGGATGTCCATGTTTGTGGAGGCCCCTGTGTGTGGAGGCCCCTGTGTGTGGATGCCCTTGTGTGTGGAGGCCCCTGTGTGTGGAGGCCCCTGTGTGTGGATGTCCATGTGTGTGGAGGCCCCTGTGTGTGGAGGCCCGTCTGTGGATGTCCATGTGTGTGGAGGCCCCTGTGTGTGGAGGCCCCTGTGTGTAGAGGCCCCTGTGTGTGGAGACCCCTGTGTGTGGAGGCCCCTGTGTGTGGATGTCCATGTGTGTGGATGTCCCTGTATGTGGAGGCCCCTGTATGTGGAGGTCCATGTGTGTGGAGGCCCCTCTGTGTGGAGGCCCCTGTGTGTGGATGTCTATCTTTGTGGAGGCCCCTCTGTGTGGAGGCCCATGTGTGTGGAGACCCCTGTGTGTGGAGGCCCCTGTGTGTGGATGTCCATGTGTGTGGATGTCCCCGTGTGTGGAGGCCCCTGTGTGTGGATGCCCCAGTCTGTGGAGGCCCCTGTGTGTGGAGGCCCCTGTGTGTGGATGTCCATGTGAGTGGAGGCCCCTGTGTGTGGAAGCCCCTGTGTGTGGAGGCCCCTGTGTCTGGAGGCCCCTGTGTGTGGATATCCATGTGTGTGGAGGCCCCTGTGTGCGGAGGACCCTGTGTGTGGAGGCCCCTGTGTGTGGATGTCCATGTGTGTGGAGGCCCCTGTGTGCGAAGGCCCCTGTGTGTGGATGTCCATGTGTGTGGAGGCCCCTGTGTGTGAAGGCCCCTGTGTGTGGATGTCCATGTGTGTGGAGGCCCCTGTGTGTGGAGGCCCCTGTGTGTGGATGCCCTTGTGTGTGGAGGTCCCTGTGTGCGGAGGCCCCGTGTGTGGATGTCCATGTGAGTGGAGGCCCCTGTGTGTGGAAGCCCCTGTGTGTGGAGGCCCCTGTGTCTGGAGGCCCCTGTGTGTGGATGTCCATGTGTGTGCAGGCCCCTGTGTGCGGAGGCCCCTGTGTGTGGAAGCCCCTGAGTGTGGATGTCCATGTGTGTGGAGGCCCCTGTGTGTGAAGGCACCTGTGTGTCGATGTCCATGTGAGTGGAGGCCCCTGTGTGTGGAAGCCCCTGTGTGCAAAGGCCCCTGTGTGTGGAGGCCCCTGTGTGTGGATGTCAACGTGTGTGGAGGCCCCTGTGTGTGGATGCCCCAGTCTGTGGAGGCCCCTGTGTGTGGAGGCCCCTGTGTGTGGATGTCCATGTGAGTGGAGGCCCCTGTGTGTGGAAGCCCCTGTGTGTGGAGGCCCCTGTGTCTGGAGGCCCCTGTGTGTGGATATCCATGTGTGTGGAGGCCCCTGTGTGCGGAGGACCCTGTGTGTGGAGGCCCCTGTGTGTGGATGTCCATGTGTGTGGAGGCCCCTGTGTGCGAAGGCCCCTGTGTGTGGATGTCCATGTGTGTGGAGGCCCCTGTGTGTGAAGGCCCCTGTGTGTGGATGTCCATGTGTGTGGAGGCCCCTGTGTGTGGAGGCCCCTGTGTGTGGATGCCCTTGTGTGTGGAGGTCCCTGTGTGCGGAGGCCCCGTGTGTGGATGTCCATGTGAGTGGAGGCCCCTGTGTGTGGAAGCCCCTGTGTGTGGAGGCCCCTGTGTCTGGAGGCCCCTGTGTGTGGATGTCCATGTGTGTGCAGGCCCCTGTGTGCGGAGGCCCCTGTGTGTGGAAGCCCCTGAGTGTGGATGTCCATGTGTGTGGAGGCCCCTGTGTGTGAAGGCCCCTGTGTGTCGATGTCCATGTGAGTGGAGGCCCCTGTGTGTGGAAGCCCCTGTGTGCAAAGGCCCCTGTGTGTGGAGGCCCCTGTGTGTGGATGTCAACGTGTGTGGAGGCCCCTGTGTGTGGAGGCCCCTGTGTGTGGATGTCCATGTGTGTGGAGGCCCCTGTGTGTGGAGGCCCCTGTGTGTGGATGTCCATGTGTGTGGAGGCCCCTGTGAGTGGAGGCACCCGTGTGTGGAGGCCCCTGTGTGTGGAGGCCCCTGTGTGTGGAGGCCCCTGTGTGTGGATGTCCATGTGTGTGGAGGCCCCTGTGTGTGGAGGCCCCTGTGTGTGGAGGCCCCTGTGTGTGGAGGCCCCTGTGTGTGGATGTCCATGTGTGTGGAGGCCCCTGTGTGTGGAGGCCCCTGTGTGTGGAGACCCCTCTGTGTGGAGGCCCATGTGTGTGGATGTCCCTGTGTGTGGAGGCCCCTGTGTGTGGAGGCCCCTGTGTGTGGAGGCCCCTGTGTGTGGATGTCCATGTGTGTGGAGGCCTCTGTGTGTGGAAGCCCCGTGTGTGGATGTCCGTGTGAGTGGAGGACCCTGTGTGTGGAAGCCCCTGTTTGTAGAGGCCCCTGTGTCTGGAGGCCCCTGTGTGTGGATGTCCATGTGTGTGGAGGCCCCTGTGTGCGGAGGCCCCTGTGTGTGGAGGCCCCTGTGTGTGGATGTCCATGTGTGTGGAGGCCCCTGTGTTTGGAGGCCCCTGTGTGTGGATGTCCATGTGTGTGGAGGCCCCTGTGTGTGGAGGCCCCTGTGTGTGGTTGTCCATGTGTGTGGAGGCCCCTGTGTGTCGATTTCCATGTGAGTGGAGGCCCCTGTGTGTGGATGTCCACGTGTGTGGAGGCCCCTGTGTGTGAATTTCCATGTGTGTGGAGGCCCCTGTGTGTGGAGGCCCCTGTGTGTGGAGGCCCCTGTGTCTTTAGGCCCCTGTGTTTGGAGGCCCATGTGTGTGGAGGCCCCTGTGTGTGGAGGCCCCTGTATGTGGAGGCCCCTGTGTGTGGAGGCCCCTGGAGGATCTAAGGACAAGAAATGTTGCTCATTTGTTTCTTGTGTTTTTCATTGTCTTGGAGGAAACTGCTGTCGTGATTTGGGGCGTTACAAAAATAAATGGAACAGAATTGAAGATCTTTGGAGGCGGAGCCATCAAGCTTTAGTCAAAGAGTAACATCTCATTTTCACAATATATAATCTATTTCCATGCGTTATGGTATATTCCTGTGTGAACGGAGTAGAATGGACTTGTACCAGGTTAAAGCTGTTGTCCAGTCACAATGTGGACGACTTAAACTACATCTGGATGAATCCTTGACCTGGTCATTGTGTTTCAAGTACTTATCACAATATCACAATATCACAATATCACAATATCACAATATCACAATATCACAATATCACAATATCACTGGGGCAAAATACATACAACTCAAACCCGAGTTTGGTTCAAAACCGAAGCAATATGGATTTTGGGGGCGATACGAGGCCGATATACCCCGCCCTGTTCTGTGTGAGGAACAATGACACACTGAAGATCTGGGTGAGGAACAATGACACTGAAGATCTGGGTGAGGAACAATGACACTCTGAAGATCTGTGTGAAGAACAATGACACTGAAGATCTGTGTGAGGAACAATGACACTGAAGATATGTGTGAGGAACAATGACACACTGAAGATCTGTGTGAGGAACAATGACACACTGAAGATCTGTGTGAAGAACAATGACACGCTAAAGATCTGTGTGAGGAACAACGACACACTGAAGATCTGTGTGAGGAACAATGACACGCTGAAGATCTGTGTGAGGAACAATGACACGCTGAAGATCTGTGTAAGGAACAATGACACTGAAAATCTGTGTGAGGAACAATGACACGCTGAAGATCTGTGTGAGGAACAATGACACGCTGTAGATCTGTGTGAGGAACAATGACACACCGAAGATCTGTGTGAGGAACAATGACACGCTGAAGATCTGTGTGAGGAACAATGACACGCTGTAGATCTGTGTGAGGAACAATGACACACTGCAGATCTGTGTGAGGAACAATGACACTAAAGATCAGTGTGAGGAACAATGACACACTGAAGATCTGTGTGAGGAACAATGACACGCTGAAGATCTGGGTGAGGAACAATGACACGCTGAAGATCTGGGTGAGGAACAATGACACTGAAGATCTGTGTGAGGAACAATGACACTGAAGATCTGTGTGAGGAACAATGACACACTGAAGATCTGTGTGAGGAACAATGACACACTGAAGATCTGTGTGAGGAACAATGACACACTGAAGATCTGTGTGAAGAACAATGACACTGAAGATCTGTGTGAGGAACAATGACACTGAAGATCTGTGTGAGGAACAATGACACACTGAAGATCTGTGTGAGGAACAATGACACGCTGAAGATCTGGGTGAGGAACAATGACACTCTGAAGATCTATGTGAAGAACAATGACACTGAAGATCTGTGTGAGGAACAATGACACTGAAGATCTGTGTGAGGAACAATGACACACTGAAGATCTGTGTGAGGAACAATGACACACTGAAGATCTGTGTGAAGAACAATGACACGCTAAAGATCTGTGTGAGGAACAATGACACACTGAAGATCTGTGTGAGGAACAATGACACACTGAAGATCTGTGTGAGGAACAACGACACACTGAAAATCTGTGTGAGGAAAATGACACGCTGAAGATCTGTGTGAGGAACAACGACATGCTGAAGATCTGTGTGAGGAACAATGACACTCTGAAGATCTGTGTGAAGAAAAATGACACGCTGAAGATCTGTGTGAGGAACAATGACACTGAAGATCTGTGTGACGAACAATGACACACTGAAGATCTGTGTGAGGAACAATGACACGCTTAAGATCTGTGTGAGGAACAATGACACGCTGAAGATCTGTGTGAGGAACAATGACACTGAAGATCTGTGTGAGGAACAATGACACACTGAAGATCTGTGTGAGGAACAATGACACGCTGAAGATCTGTCTGAGGAACAATGACACGCTGTAGATCTGTGTGAGGAACAATGACACACTGAAGATCTGTGTGAGGAACAATGACACGCTGAAGATCTGTGTGAGGAACAATGACACGCTGTAGATCTGTGTAAGGAACAATGACACACTGAAGATCTGTGTGAGGAACAATGACACTGAAGATTAGTGTGAGGAACACTGACACACTGAAGATCTGTGTGAGGAACAATGACACACTGAAGATCTGTGTGAGGAACAATGACACACTGAAGATCTGTGTGAGGAACAATGACACACTGAAGATCTGTGTGAGGAACAATGACACTGAAGATCAGTGTGAGGAACAATGACACACTGAAGATCTGTGTGAGGAACAATGACACACTGAAGATCTGTGTGAGGAACACTGACACACTGAAGATCTGTGTGAGGAACAATGACACACTGAAGATCTGTTAGAGGAACAATGACACACTGAAGATCTGTGTGAGGAACAATGACACGCTGAAGATCTGTGTGAGGAACAATGACACACTGAAGGTCTGTGTGAGGAACAATGACACTGAAGATCTGTGTGAGGAACAATGACATGCTGAAGATCTGTGTGAGGAACAATGACACACTGAAGATCTGTGTGAGGAACAATGACACACTGAAGATCTGTGTGAGGAACAATGACACACTGAAGATCTGTTTGAGGAACAATGACACACTGAAGATCTGTGTGAGGAACAATGACACACTGAAGATCTGTTTGAGGAACAATGACACTGAAGATCTGTTTGAGGAACAATGACACACTGATGATCTGTTTGAGGAACAATGACACACTGGAGATCTGTGTGAGGAACAATGACACTGAAGATCTGTGTGAGGAACAATGACACTGAAGATCTGTGTGAGGAACAATGACACTGAAGATCTGTGTGAGGAACAATGACACTGAAGATCTGTGTGAAGAACAATGACACTGAAGATCTGTGTGAGGAACAATGACACTGAAGATCTGTGTGCTTGCCGTCCCCCCTGTTTTTGGAACAATTGGCCAAACATATTAGAAATATTTGACCAAGGTTTTGTACCAAATAGAACCAATAATGAATAATGAAGTAGCAAAATATATTTAAAAAACAATCTTGAAATAAAATGACACATTATATAAGGTTGAATATTTACACATTTTACTGCGGGTCAGAATAGTGTAAAAAAGTTGCAGTGCAATGAATAATTATTGGTAGAGTAATAAGTAAGAAAGTGTTCTAGTGGAGGAGGTTCTGGTCCTGATGGACCGTAGCCTCCTGCCTGAGGGGAGTGGCCTCCTGCCTGAGGGGAGTGGCCTCCTGCCTGAGGGGAGTGGCCTCCTGACTGAGGGGAGTGGCCTCCTGCCTGAGGGGAGTGGCCTCCTGCCTCAGGGGAGTGGCCTCCTGCCTGAGGGGAGTGGCTCAAATAGTCCATGTCCAGGGTGAGAAGGGCTGTGATCCGACCTGTTTGTCCTAGAGTCCTGGAGACGTACAGGTCCTGCAGAGATGAAGTCTACAGCCGATCACCTTCTCAGCGGAGCGCACAATGCGCTGTAGTCTCTATTTTTCCCTGGCTTTGGCTCCAGCGTACCACACGGTGATGGAGGAGGTGATGGAGGAGGTGATGGAGGAGGTGATGGAGGAGGTGATGGAGGAGGTGAGGATGGACTCAATGATGGATGTGTAGAACTGCACCATCATCAGCTTGTCTTTCCTCAGCTGCTGCAGGAAGTACATCCTCTGCTGGAGCTTCTTGATGAGGAGCTGATGGTGGCTCCTCCCACTTGAGGTCCTGGGACACCAGCCGGTCCTAAAGAGGCTGCTCCACCTCAGTGATGTGTGCTCCACCTCCTTCAGGTGCTCCGCCTCCTTCAGGTCCACTATATGTCGAGCCGGTGACTGTTGTTCCCTGCTCTCATCTCAGTGCTTTGGAGCACTGGGCCATGCTAGCATCGTTAGCTTGTGAGGTGTTCTGTTTTCCACTGAGCACCACTGTTAGCACCCTCACTACTCATCAAGAAGGTCCTGGGATCAATTTCTTTCTGTGTTTAGTTTGCATGTTCTCCTTGTGCCCGCGTACATTTCCCCTCCCACTCCCCCCCACCATCACAAGATAAGGTTCATGTATATTGTGTACTGTACCTGTCTCAAATTAATAAACTAACTAACAACAAACAATACTGTTAAAGATTTAATAGAGGATTTTTCAGAGATTAGCGACTGTTAGTCCCTTATTTTTTTAAAATACGTACACTCACCCCCCGCCCTCCATTTGTTTCCAAGAGGCAGCCTCCCTTAAAACCTCGTGCATGAGCACGCTACAGCTCCACGGCTACAATATGCCTTTGTTTATTTTTGAGACAGGATCTATCACATCTTTTGTTCCCGCAGATTTCCATCTCTTCTGAGCTCGAACACAGTCTTTCTCTCTCGTCCCTCAGCCATTTTTGTACTTGGCGGTCTGAAGCTGGAGCTACACTGAAGGAACTCACTTCTAGCTTCGCTAAACACACACGACATATCAAACACGCATGTGCAGCCAGGGAAACGTGCTTCTATGGGAACGAGGCTGCAGGTGTGCAATAGCACGCAGGGATTCATTGACATGTGGGAGAACTACTGATTTGCTTTTTATGAATGAAAAAAGCTTTGTTGAGCCTCATGTGTATGACAAATAAAGTAAATACCAATCATACAATTTCACAAAATACAATGAGGAAAATGAAGAGGGGAAACTCGTTGTGAGATGTATAAAAGTCCAATCAAGTCCATTTGACATAATATGTCCCATTTAAGGAGAGACATAAAACGTCTTTATCGTGGCTCTGAAAAACCTCGACACCTTGAACTCAACAGTCTAACGTTTAATTTAAATGAACATAACCGGAAATGAGCCACTGTCTTCTGCAGTAGTAGTTTATTTTACACTTTAACTAGATTATTTTCTTTTCAGAGTCCAATATTCCCTGTATGCGTGTACCTCCTCACTCTGTGTATGTGTTTAGTCCCGTCCACTCGCTGCACAATTATCCACTTTGACAAAAGCAGCTCATATTCTCTCATTCTCTGATTCAATATTGCTTCAGACGTCTCCTGGTCAGGTGAAGGTGTCAGGTGAAGGTGTCAGGTGAGATCATACTTAGGACAGGATCATCAGTAAGAAACATGGCCTGATTATTCTGTATATTATTATATTATTATTTAGTCTGTACAGTGAAGACTCCTCAGCCGGAATCCTACCAGTTCACAAAGGAGACTAGAAGCAAAATGTACTCCAGACGACTTACTGCATTTCACTGTCAAATAAAGCCTACGGCCCAAAAAAACTCAAGTTTCAGATACTTAAAAATACTATTACCAGTACACAAGTAGTAAACAAATGTAGAGTGACAAATATGTATATACACTTTGGGTGGAGTCTGCATGTCCTCCTCGTGTTACCGTGGGTTCTCCGGGTTCTCTCCGGTTCCTCCCACCGTCCAAAGACATGCGTGTTAATGTTTGTGTTGGCGAGTTGGCCCCTGTCCAGGGTGAACCACACAGTCACTGGGACAGGCTTCACCCTTGACCATATTTTAAAAAAAAATCTTTCTCACCCTCTGTGGGCGGTCCGTCTCTATTCATCCCCCTCAAGCTGAGGTCCTCCTCCAGAGGCCCCTGGGAGCTTGAGGGTTCTTCAGTATCTTTGCTGTTCCTGCACTTTTCTGGACCGAGATGTCTGATGTTTTTCCTGGATCTGCTCAAGTCATTCCTCCAGTTTGGGAGTCATTCCTCCAGTTTGGGAGTCATTCCTCCAGTTTGGGGGTC
The DNA here is from genome assembly GCF_026437365.1 of Eucyclogobius newberryi. Taxonomy (NCBI): domain Eukaryota; kingdom Metazoa; phylum Chordata; class Actinopteri; order Gobiiformes; family Gobiidae; genus Eucyclogobius; species Eucyclogobius newberryi. The sequence continues at coordinate 31,031,818 of NW_027315835.1, forward strand.
ATTCCTCCAGTTAGGGGGTCACTGCCCCAAGTGCTCCGGTCACTACGGGCACCACTGACAGCTTCACGCTCCAGACCTTCTCCAGCTCCTCTCTGAGGCCTTCGGATTTCTCTAGTTTCTCATGTTCCTTTTTCCGGATGTTTCCATCCCATGATGCACTGCAATGTCCACCACCACAGCTCCTCTGACCCTTGAGACCACCACTATGTCCGGTTGGTTCTCCATTGCCATTCTGTCTGTCTGTATCTGGAAGTCCCAGAGGACTCTGTCTCGGTCGTTTTCCACCACCTTTGGAGGTGTTTCCACTTTGTCCTTGGGGTCTTCAGCCCGTGCTCTGCACAGATGTTTCTTACACTATGTCAGCTCCTGGTGATGGAGCTCCATGTGTGCTGTCCCTGCAGCATCTGCACCTGCAGTTATGTGCGGGATGGTCTCAGGGCCCCCTTTGCACAGTCTACACCTTGGGTCTTGTCTCAGGGCCCCCTTTGTACAGCCTACACCTTGGGTCTTGTCTCAGGGTCCCTTTGTACAGCCTACACCTTGGGTCTTGTCTGGTGTGGTAGATCAGGGCCTCTGTCCTTCAGACCGGCTCTTTCTAACCATTGGTAGGATTTCGTGATATCAGCCACTTCAGTTATGTTCCGGTGGTACATCCCATGTAGGGGTGTGTCCTCCCGTGTAGGGACGTGTCCTCCCGTGTAGGGGCGTGTCCTCCCATGATGGTCCCTCCAGCACCTCATCATCCTCTGTTCCTCATTGTTTGAGACATTCGATGAGCACGTCATCTGTAGGAGCCTTGTCCTTGTACTTATGGATCTTGGACGTTTTGTCCTGGATAGTGGCTCTGACGCTCACTAGTCCCGCCTCCTTCCTTACGGCTAGTGTACAGTCTCAGGGTGCTAGTGTACAGTCTCAGGGTGCTAGTGTACAGTCTCAGGGTGCTAGTGTACAGTCTCAGGGTGCTAGTGTCCAGTCTCAGGGTGCTAGTGTACAGTCTCAGGGTGCTAGTGTACAGTCTCAGGGTGCTAGTGTGCAGTCTCAGGGTGCTAGTGTACAGTCTCAGGGTGCTAGTGTCCAGTCTCAGGGTGCTAGTGTACAGTCTCAGGGTGCTAGTGTACAGTCTCAGGGTGCTAGTGTGCAGTCTCAGGGTGCTAGTGTACAGTCTCAGGGTGCTAGTGTACAGTCTCAGAGTGCTAGTGTACAGTAGGGTGCTAGTGTCCAGTCTCAAGGTGCTAGTGTACAGTCTCAGAGTGCTAGTGTACAGTCTCAGGGTGCTAGTGTCCAGTCTCAGGGTGCTAGTGTACAGTCTCAGGGTGCTAGTGTACAGTCTCAGGGTGCTAGTGTACAGTCTCAGGGTGCTAGTGTACAGTCTCAGAGTGCTAGTGTACAGTAGGGTGCTAGTGTACAGTCTCAGGGTCCTAGTTTACAGTATCAGAGTGCTAGTGTACAGTAGGGTGCTAGTGTGTCAGGGTGCTGGATTTGGGGTGGAACCCTCCATGGTCAGGAGCAATGTTCCCTCTATTTGTTCTTGAGTCTGGGCAAACACACGAGCTCCCTGGGCACACTGAGGACCACTGTGAGCAGCATCAGATGTGCCCCCTGTGGCCGCACACCAGTTTATTACAAGCAATTTGGCCCACTTAAAATGAAAAATACTAAAATCATGTTGTTGATGGCTTTGTCTGCTTCTTGTTTTGACTTTATGCGCATTAGCTGGTCCAAATGTGCAACTTTAAGACAATGTCAGAAAAAGATGGAAAAGCTGCAATACCTGTTGGCCCAGGGGTTAGAGACACGGATTGTGGTGCAGGTAATTCTAAAAACGACTCCTGCTCTGACCCAACAAAATTATTTTCAGGTTTAATCTTTTTAAACTTATAGATTGCACAGTCTAGTTTGTTTTGGGATGAGTTAGCTACACTCTTGCTAATACAGAGCCATGGCATAAACTTGTTTTAAACACACGGAGTAGGGTTTGGGGTTAAGGTTTGGGTTTGGGGTTAATATATATATTTTTTTCATTTATTTCAATAACAAATGACCATGATGACGATCAATAACACTGTTAGTTCAGGGGTTTGGACAGCATTCTTCTCTAGTCCTCTTTTACTATTATGTAGTTGGAGATGAGGGAACAAAAATGTAAGATTAGGATTTCACGTCGGGAGTCGACCTCAGCACCTCCTTCACCGTGAGCCAAGTCTCTAACACTGGAACAACACGTCAGATGATTTTTTGCAGAGACAGGAAATCTAGTGTCGCGATGACAACTTTCGTATAACCGCACGTTGTCAAACGCTTGCGCTTCCAGCTAGAGTCCCCCTGGTGGCCATTTGTGGTAAATTGTATTTTCTGAGGAGTGCACCATGTGTGAGGAGTGCACTGTGTGCGAAGAGTGCACTATGTGCGAGGAGTGCACTATGTGCAAGGAGTGCACTATGTGCGAGGAGTGCACTATGTGCAAGGGTGTGCCCTGTGTGCGAGGAGTGCACTATGTGCAAGGGTGTGCCCTGTGTGCGAGGAGTGCACTGTGTGCGAGGAGTGCACTATGTGCGAGGAGTGCACTATGTGCGAGGAGTGCACTATGTGTGAGGAGCGCACTATGTGTGAGGAGCGCACTGTGTGCGAGGAGTGCACTATGTGCAAGGGTGTGCCCTGTGTGCGAGGAGTGCACTGTGTGCGAGGAGTGCACTATGTGCGAGGAGTGCACTATGTGCAAGGAGTGCACTATGTGCGAGGAGTGCACTATGTGCGAGGAGCGCACTATGTGTGAGGAGCGCACTATGTGTGAGGAGTGCACTATGTGCGAGGAGCGCACTGTGTGCGAGGAGCGCACTGTGTGCGAGGAGTGCACTATGTGCGAGGAGTGCACTATGTGCGAGGAGTGCACTATGTGTGAGGAGCGCACTATGTGTGAGGAGCGCACTGTGTGCGAGGAGCGAGGAGCGCACTGTGTGCGAGGAGTGCACTGTGTGCGAGGAGTGCACTATGTGTGAGGACTATGTGCGAGGAGTACACTATGTTTGAGGAGTGCACTATGTGTTGTGTGCGAGGAGTGCACTATGTGCGAGGACTGCACTGTGTGTGAGGAGCGCACTATGTGCGAGGAGTGCACTATGTGTGAGGAGTGGACTATGTCTGAGGAGTACACTATGTGTGAGGAGTGCACTATGTGTGAGGAGTACACTGTGTGCTAGGAGTGCACTGTGTGCGAGGAGTGCATTGTGTGCGAGCAGTGCACTATGTGCGAGGACTATGTGCGAGGAGTGCACTATGTTTGAGGAGTGCACTATGTGTTGTGTGCAAGGAGTGCACTATGTGCGAGGACTGCACTGTGTGCGAGGAGCGCACTATGTGCGAGGAGTGCACTATGTGCGAGGCATGCACTATGTCTGAGGAGTACACTATGTGCGAGGAGTGCACTATGTGTGAGGAGTACACTATGTGCGAGCAGTGCACTATGTGTGAGGAGCACACTGTGTGCGAGGAGTGCACTATGTGCAAGGGTGTGCCCTGTGTGCGAGGAGTGCACTGTGTGCGAGGAGTGCACTATGTGCGAGGAGTGCACTATGTGCGAGGAGTGCACTATGTGTGAGGAGCGCACTATGTGTGAGGAGCGCACTGTGTGCGAGGAATGCACTATGTGCAAGGGTGTGCCATGTGTGCGAGGAGTGCACTGTGTGCGAGGAGTGCACTATGTGCGAGGAGTGCACTATGTGCAAGGAGTGCACTATGTGCGAGGAGTGCACTATGTGCGAGGAGCGCACTATTTGTGAGGAGCGCACTATGTGTGAGGAGTGCACTATGTGTGAGGAGTGCACTGTGTGCGAGGAGTGCACTATGTGCGAGGAGTGCACTATGTGCGAGGAGTGCACTATGTGCGAGGAGCGCACTATGTGTGAGGAGCGCACTATGTGCGAGGAGTGCACTATGTGCGAGGAGCGCACTATGTGTGAGGAGCGCACTATGTGTGAGGAGTGCACTATGTGTGAGGAGCGCACTATGTGAGAGGAGCGCACTGTGTGCGAGGAGCGAGGAGCGCACTGTGTGCGAGGAGTGCACTGTGTGCGAGGAGTGCACTATGTGTGAGGACTATGTGCGAGGAGTACACTATGTTTGAGGAGTGCACTATGTGTTGTGTGCGAGGAGTGCACTATGTGCGAGGACTGCACTGTGTGCGAGGAGCGCACTATGTGCGAGGAGTGCACTATGTGTGAGGAGTGGACTATGTCTGAGGAGTACACTATGTGCGAGGAGTGCACTATGTGTGAGGAGTACACTGTGTGCTAGGAGTGCACTGTGTGCGAGGAGTGCATTGTGTGCGAGCAGTGCACTATGTGCGAGAACTATGTGCGAGGAGTGCACTATGTTTGAGGAGTGCACTATGTGTTGTGTGCAAGGAGTGCACTATGTGCGAGGACTGCACTGTGTGCGAGGAGCGCACTATGTGCGAGGAGTTCACTATGTGCGAGGCATGCACTATGTCTGAGGAGTACACTATGTGCGAGGAGTGCACTATGTGTGAGGAGTACACTATGTGCGAGGAGTGCACTATGTGTGAGGAGCACACTGTGTGCGAGGAGTGCACTATGTGCAAGGGTGTGCCCTGTGTGCGAGGAGTGCACTGTGTGCGAGGAGTGCACTATGTGCGAGGAGTGCACTATGTGCGAGGAGTGCACTATGTGTGAGGAGCGCACTATGTGTGAGGAGCGCACTGTGTGCGAGGAATGCACTATGTGCAAGGGTGTGCCCTGTGTGCGAGGAGTGCACTGTGTGCGAGGAGTGCACTATGTGCGAGGAGTGCACTATGTGCAAGGAGTGCACTATGTGCGAGGAGTGCACTATGTGCGAGGAGCGCACTATTTGTGAGGAGCGCACTATGTGTGAGGAGTGCACTATGTGTGAGGAGTGCACTGTGTGCGAGGAGTGCACTATGTGCGAGGAGTGCACTATGTGCGAGGAGTGCACTATGTGTGAGGAGCGCACTATGTGTGAGGAGCGCACTGTGTGCGAGGAGCGAGGAGCGCACTGTGTGCGAGGAGTGCACTGTGTGCGAGGAGTGCACTATGTGTGAGGACTATGTGCGAGGAGTACACTATGTTTGAGGAGTGCACTTTGTGTTGTGTGCGAGGAGTGCACTATGTGCGAGGACTGCACTGTGTGCGAGGAGCGCACTATGTGCGAGGAGTGCACTATGTGTGAGGAGTGCACTATGTGTGAGGAGCACACTGTGTGCGAGGAGTGCACTATGTGCAAGGGTGTGCCCTGTGTGCGAGGAGTGCACTGTGTGCGAGGAGTGCACTATGTGCGAGGAGTGCACTATGTGCGAGGAGTGCACTATGTGTGAGGAGCGCACTATGTGTGAGGAGCGCACTGTGTGCGAGGAATGCACTATGTGCAAGGGTGTGCCATGTGTGCGAGGAGTGCACTGTGTGCGAGGAGTGCACTATGTGCGAGGAGTGCACTATGTGCAAGGAGTGCACTATGTGCGAGGAGTGCACTATGTGCGAGGAGCGCACTATTTGTGAGGAGCGCACTATGTGTGAGGAGTGCACTATGTGTGAGGAGTGCACTGTGTGCGAGGAGTGCACTATGTGCGAGGAGTGCACTATGTGCGAGGAGTGCACTATGTGCGAGGAGCGCACTATGTGTGAGGAGCGCACTATGTGCGAGGAGTGCACTATGTGCGAGGAGCGCACTATGTGTGAGGAGCGCACTATGTGTGAGGAGTGCACTATGTGCGAGGAGCGCACTGTGTGCGAGGAGTGCACTATGTGCGAGGAGTGCACTATGTGCGAGGAGTGCACTATGTGTGAGGAGCGCACTATGTGTGAGGAGCGCACTGTGTGCGAGGAGCGAGGAGCGCACTGTGTGCGAGGAGTGCACTGTGTGCGAGGAGTGCACTATGTGTGAGGACTATGTGCGAGGAGTACACTATGTTTGAGGAGTGCACTATGTGTTGTGTGCGAGGAGTGCACTATGTGCGAGGACTGCACTGTGTGCGAGGAGCGCACTATGTGCGAGGAGTGCACTATGTGTGAGGAGTGGACTATGTCTGAGGAGTACACTATGTGCGAGGAGTGCACTATGTGTGAGGAGTACACTGTGTGCTAGGAGTGCACTGTGTGCGAGGAGTGCATTGTGTGCGAGCAGTGCACTATGTGCGAGAACTATGTGCGAGGAGTGCACTATGTTTGAGGAGTGCACTATGTGTTGTGTGCAAGGAGTGCACTATGTGCGAGGACTGCACTGTGTGCGAGGAGCGCACTATGTGCGAGGAGTTCACTATGTGCGAGGCATGCACTATGTCTGAGGAGTACACTATGTGCGAGGAGTGCACTATGTGTGAGGAGTACACTATGTGCGAGGAGTGCACTATGTGTGAGGAGCACACTGTGTGCGAGGAGTGCACTATGTGCAAGGGTGTGCCCTGTGTGCGAGGAGTGCACTGTGTGCGAGGAGTGCACTATGTGCGAGGAGTGCACTATGTGCGAGGAGTGCACTATGTGTGAGGAGCGCACTATGTGTGAGGAGCGCACTGTGTGCGAGGAATGCACTATGTGCAAGGGTGTGCCCTGTGTGCGAGGAGTGCACTGTGTGCGAGGAGTGCACTATGTGCGAGGAGTGCACTATGTGCAAGGAGTGCACTATGTGCGAGGAGTGCACTATGTGCGAGGAGCGCACTATTTGTGAGGAGCGCACTATGTGTGAGGAGTGCACTATGTGTGAGGAGTGCACTGTGTGCGAGGAGTGCACTATGTGCGAGGAGTGCACTATGTGCGAGGAGTGCACTATGTGTGAGGAGCGCACTATGTGTGAGGAGCGCACTGTGTGCGAGGAGCGAGGAGCGCACTGTGTGCGAGGAGTGCACTGTGTGCGAGGAGTGCACTATGTGTGAGGACTATGTGCGAGGAGTACACTATGTTTGAGGAGTGCACTATGTGTTGTGTGCGAGGAGTGCACTATGTGCGAGGACTGCACTGTGTGCGAGGAGCGCACTATGTGCGAGGAGTGCACTATGTGTGAGGAGTGGACTATGTCTGAGGAGTACACTATGTGCGAGGAGTGCACTATGTGTGAGGAGTACAATATGTGCGAGGAGTGCACTATGTGCGAGGAGTGCACTATGTGTGAGGAGTACACTATGTGTGAGGAGTGCACTATGTGTGAGGAGTGCACTATGTGCGAGGAGTGCACTATGTGTGAGGAGTACACTATGTGCTAGGAGTGCACTGTGTGCGAGGAGTGCATTGTGTGCGAGCAGTGCACTATGTGCGAGGACTATGTGCGAGGAGTGCACTATGTTTGAGGAGTGCACTATGTGTTGTGTGCAAGGAGTGCACTATGTGCGAGGACTGCACTGTGTGCGAGGAGCGCACTATGTGCGAGGAGTGCACTATGTGCGAAGCGTGCACTATGTCTGAGGAGTACACTATGTGCGAGGAGTGCACTATGTGTCAGGAGTACACTATGTGCGAGGAGTGCACTATGTGCGAGGAGTGCACTATGTGTGAGGAGTACACTATGTGCGAGGAGTGCACTATGTCTGAGGAGTACACTATGTGCGAGGAGTGCACTATGTGTGAGGAGTACACTATGTGTGAGGAGTGCACTATGTGCGAGAAGTGCACTATGTGTGAGGAGTACACTATGTGTGAGGAGTGCACTATGTGTGAGGAGCGCACTATGTGCGAGGAGTGCACTATGTGCGAGGAGTGCACTATGTGCGAGGAGTGCACTATGTCTGAGGAGTACACTATGTGCGAGGAGTGCACTATGTGTGAGGAGTACACTATGTGCGAGGAGTGCACTATTTATGAGGAGTACACTATGTGCGAGGAGTGCACTATGTGTGAGGAGAGCACTATGTGCGAGGAGTGCACTATGTGCGAGGAGTGCACTATGTGCGAGGAGTGCACTATGTGCGAGGAGTGCACTATGTCTGAGGAGTGCACTATGTGTGAGGAGTACACTATGTGCGAGGAGTGCACTATGTGCGAGGAGTGCACTATTTATGAGGAGTACACTATGTGCGAGGAGTGCACTATGTGTGAGGAGAGCACTATGTGCGAGGAGTGCACTATGTGCGAGGAGTGCACTATGTGTGAGCAGCGCGCAGCTTAGAGGGAACAGTGCTCATGAACACTGCCTAAGCACTTTGCACTCACTGTTCACTTTTTATTGCACTAGATATTTTATTAATGCACATATCATGTCTATTTTAACTTTCCTATTTTAATATCCGGTAGTTATTTATTGTCCATTGTTTTGTATTAATTGTCCGTGAATCCTGTTCATTGACAAATGTCAATAAACCTTATTCTGATTCTGTTTTACCGTTCATGTGCTCCACAGATGGAAGTGTTCTTGACTTTTTTACCTGATGAATCTAAGTATCTTGACCGTCATGACCAAGGTCACTCCTCCCACCGGCCTCAGCACAGCCGCCTGTGCAGGGTGTGAACTGGATTTTCTGTTGCATCTTCTATTTTTTTCCAGAATCACACAAAGTTGTTATTTTCTTTGGAGAGTTGTTGAGCTCAGACTCCTCAGCTGCCTCCATGTTGTGGCCGGGCTGGAGAAACGCCAAATCCTTCCAATCACTACCAGTTTGACAAAGTCGGGTAAGTGTATATTGTAACATCAAGTGTTACAATATACACGTTCTCCTACCATCTTTGCTTGTAGGATTGTTTCTTTTGCCGACTATGTTGATGAACTGGGTCATCCTTTATATATAATATTTTCGGAACGTTCAGAACAAAATATATAACTTCATTTACCTCAGATTTACAGTTTAGTGCGTCGATTCTAGACTCAGCAGAAGTCGGCAACGTTTCTCAGTCTGTGTTATTTTTATCCTTTCCTCCTAATCCTCCATGTTTGTTTAGACACGAATGGACAATGCGTTTGTCTGATTGGTTGATCCACCTGTCAATCACTCCCTTTGGAACTTAGTGCAACTGGGTTGGATCCCAGACCCTCAGGGTTTGTAAAGTCTGTCAAAACGTGTTGGGAACGGCTGGTCAGGCAACATATACAGTGACTCCTGCTAGTTAGGCCCGAGCGCCACAAGCTGGCGAGAGGCCTATTAATCTCGTAAGGCCGTGCGAAGCACGGCTGCGAAAGTGCGCACGTAGTGCGCACTTACGAAACTTACGAAATCGAGCGCAAAGCGCTCGCCCACTTCCAAACACTCACTAACGCACTCCTTCACTCATGCACGCCCCGTGCATACTAATTAGTAGTAGGAAAATGGAACATTACCGTTGTAAACGGGCGAAGCCCGTGCAAAAGTGCGCACTAAACGAGCACTTTACATTGAGATGACGACCGCTTCGCGGTCGTCATCCCAATATATAAAGCACTCATTTGCGCTAAGTAGCTCACGAATACGTTCCCCATCTCTTGCATGTTCCGTTCATATAAACATGTAATGCAAAAGTTGAACATTATTACTGTATAGAGGGCCAAAAACACAAAGTGGGCGGAGCCCACTCAAAATTAACGAAAGTACCCGTCAGTGACCAGGGACCCACACCATGAGGTAGCGCTTTCCGAAAATGTATAGTTTATGATATTTGAAAAATGGGAAACATTGTTTTCGCATCGGAATATTATTCTTTCTTCTTCTTCTTCTTCTTCTTCTTCTTCTTCTTCTTCTTCTTCTTCTTCTTCTCGGGACCAACCCCCCTATTTTTCACCCAGTGACATTGACGAAAAGTCACAAAAATGTTCACACCTCTAAAAATCGTGCCTCTCTACATTTTGGCTATTTCCCTTTTCTAAAATAAAAAAATTGGCGCGTCAGCGCCCCCAAATGTACCAAAAATGCATTGAGAGATGGGAAATGACCCAAAAAAAATCTGATTGTAGAATCATGAAATTTGGCGCAGAGGTAGATGGTGACAAGAGAAGTAAAAAATATTCTAACGGCAACGCCGTCCGCCCAACCAAATGTCGGCCATAATGCTTCAAAAATGGCTAAACATGACTTCGGAGTTTTTCCAAACGTCGTACTTTTACGAACTCCTCCCAGGGCGTTGGCCCTAAAAAGCTGAAATTTGGTGAAAATGCTACTGAGGAGTGGGACATCAAAAGTTATTCAAGTGACATTGACCCTGTCACGGTCTCTGTGCGGCGAAGCCGCAAACTGTAGCTAGAATTTCAGAAATCTCCCATATTTAAAATTTCTGCCGTTTGCGCAGATAAAGTCCGAATTGCGTCAAATTAGAATCAGTTGTTAAACTCTTTGCCCTAAACCTACTTGAAGTGATATAAATTCATTTGGCGCCACAGCGCCCCCTACAGATTTTATATGGAGGTTAAATGTTTAGTTTTGCGAAATTATATGAGATTTGACACACAACTCAATTTTAGCATCCCCATCAGAAAAGTCAATGAGACCCATGTCATAATTGTTATGGCGTTGCCGTAACGATGACCGAAACCTTTCATGTTATTCCAATGGGGAAATCGCCAGAACATGTTTACACTTTAGACTTTCACAAACTCCTCCCAGGGCGTTAGGCCTATTAACCTGACATTTGGTGAGACTCATCTTCAGGACCATCAAAGGTTATCCACATTTTCATTCAAAGAGTCACGGTGTCTGTGCGGCAAAGCCGCACATTTTGCCAAGTATTCAAAATAAAATAGCTTTTTGATGGTAAAACAAAGGGGAGAAGATGTGACAGCGTCACATATTCAGCAGTAGGCGTAATAAAAGGACAATTGGGGCGCGTTAGCGCCCCCTCCTCTTGATCCGATCATTGCCGCTTGCGGCTATATTTTAACATTACAACTGGTATGCAGACCCGCGGAAGGTGAAGAGGATTGCTCAGGTCATTGTTATGGCTGCCACAAACAGACCTGACAGCGATGACCAATCCATGAGTCTTAAAATGCTCACATGGGATTGGTAGTTATTATGTAGAGTTGCACTGCATTCCTGATGAGCTCGGCACGATGGAAATCACAAAGAGAACATGAGGCTTGCTGACAATGTGGACTGGAAGGTTGTTGTTGTACAGTTACGGTCCGACAAATACGGTGTATATATATATATATATATATATATATATATATATATATATATATATGTATATATATATATACAGATTTTCTTTTAACTTTGATCAAAACTTTAATTTCATCACAATTTATCCTGGTATTATCTTCTATTCACAGCCTCATAGAGACTCACCATTAAGTAGAGTGAGAGGTTAAAAATTGTATGAAAATTGTACCAAAAAAATTGTCTCAGCATCTGATTGTTTTGCTTTTTTAAATTGCCCCGCCCTTTTTACAGTGGCCCTTTTGTATTGTCTGACCACGCCTCATTTCTGCTTGACAACCTTTATGGTCTGGTTGGATTGGTCCAAGTGTCTTTAAAATGCAGAAGAAAGCTCTCCTCAAATATTCTTGCTTTGTTCAGAACACTATCACATTTTACACTAGTATTTACAGCGTTCAGTCCTTCATTGGTCATTGGAAATGTGCTTTCTCAGTCCTTTATTGGACTCATTCAATCCGTCAGAAATCAGTGCGACGCGACATGGTTCAGTCCAGACCAGAACGTAGAGTGTTGTCAAAGCATATGGTTTACATTTTGTTGTTTTAATATTGTCATATTTTGTACCTATTAAAATTAATTCTACATTAATTAATGTAGAATTATTTTCATCTCTAGGTAGCCAAAGAAACTCATGGCCATGTTGGGGCCAATCTGGTTGCTCTGTGCGCTAAAGCTGCTCTGCAGGCCCTCCAAAAGAACATGGACCTGAGCAAACGTAAAGATGATGCAGAGGTCATGAACTCTCCTGTTGTGACTATGGAGGACTTCAAGGTACATTTGACAATGAAAACACTTAAGTTAACATAATAAAGCTCTAAAGCAGGTCTAAAGCAGGACTAAAGCAGGTCTAAAGCAGGACTAAAGCAGGTCTAAGGCAGGTCTAAAGCAGGACTAAAGCAGGACTAAAGCAGGACTAAAGCAGGTCTAAAGCAGGTCTAAAGCAGGACTAAAGCAGGTCTAAAGCAGGTCTAAAGCAGGTCTAAAGCAGGACTAAAGCAGGTCTAAAGCAGGTCTAAAGCAGGACTAAAGCAGGTCTAAAGCAGGTCTAAAGCAGGTCTAAAGCAGGACTAAAGCAGGTCTAAAGCAGGTCTAAAGCAGGTCTAAAGCAGGTCTAAAGCAGGACTAAAGCAGGTCTAAAGCAGGTCTAAAGCAGGTCTAAAGCAGGTCTAAAGCAGGTCTAAAGCAGAACTAAAGCAGGACTAAAGCAGGTCTAAAGCAGGACTAAAGCAGGTCTAAAGCAGGTCTAAAGCAGGACTAAAGCAGGTCTAAAGCAGGACTAAAGCAGGACTAAAGCAGGTTTAAAGCAGGTCTAAAGCAGGACTAAAGCAGGACTAAAGCAGGTCTAAAGCAGGACTAAAGCAGGTCTAAAGCAGGTCTAAAGCAGGAATAAAGCAGGACTAAAGCAGGTCTAAAGCAGGTCTAAAGCAGGACTAAAGCAGGTCTAAAGCAGGACTAAAGCAGGACTAAAGCAGGTCTAAAGCAGGACTAAAGCAGGTCTAAAGCAGGTCTAAAGCAGGAATAAAGCAGGACTAAAGCAGGACTAAAGCAGGTCTAAAGCAGGACTAAAGCAGGTCTAAAGCAGGACTAAAGCAGGTCTAAAGCAGGTCTAAAGCAGGAATAAAGCAGGACTAAAGCAGGACTAAAGCAGGTCTAAAGCAGGTATAAAGCAGGTCTAAAGCAGGACTAAAGCAGGACTAAAGCAGGTCTAAAGCAGGACTAAAGCAGGTCTAAAGCAGGTCTAAAGCAGGAATAAAGCAGGACTAAAGCAGGACTAAAGCAGGTCTAAAGCAGGACTAAAGCAGGTCTAAAGCAGGACTAAAGCAGGTCTAAAGCAGGTCTAAAGCAGGTCTAAAGCAGGTCTAAAGCAGGACTAAAGCAGGTCTAAAGCAGGTCTAAAGCAGGACTAAAGCAGGACTAAAGCAGGTCTAAAGCAGGACTAAAGCAGGTCTAAAGCAGGACTAAAGCAGGTCTAAAGCAGGTCTAAAGCAGGTCTAAAGCAGGACTAAAGCAGGTCTAAAGCAGGTCTAAAGCAGGACTAAAACAGGACTAAAGCTGGACTAAAGCAGGTCTAAAGCAGGACTAACGCAGGTCTAAAGCAGGACTAAAGCAGGTCTAAAGCAGGACTAAAGCAGTCGAGTCAGGTTCCTGGTGAACACTGGCTTTGCCTTGCCTGGGTTTTTAGTGCTTTGGTTCTGTTTTGGTCCGGCCCCTGGACCCTCGCCCTCCGAAGAATCTGGTCTCCAGGAAAATATAATTGGAGACCCCTGGACAAGACCTTGAAGCAGTTCAAGTCTGGGTCTGGGACTGAGGGGGGCAGATTCAAATGACCCCTGACTGTTGAATGGGGCAGAGCTGTGTTTAAGAACGTTCTAGACTCACAGGTTTAAGCCCGATCATGTCATGACTAATGCAGAGTCTGAGGAGCATTTCAAACATCAGCAGCTGCTGTGTGATTGGAGCCCACTCAGGTCTAATGTGGACCATGCACTTGGCAGCATGTGATGGGCTCATTCTGACACTTCTCCTCTGCTTCTTTCTTGGCTTTACTGGACAACTCGCTTTGACAGAAAAACAAGAGATCGGCGCCAATAGTGTATTTCATGCTGAGCACGTGGAAACATCTGTCTGTAGAGTCAGCGAGCAGCACACATCTAATGCAGCATAAACATTTCATTCTGATCACTTGTCTTATATGTATTGTTTAGTTATCGGTACAAGGTCAGATTGACCCCTGCTCCTAACAGGTTTAACCCCAGTACCATTGAAGGGTGGGTCAAATGCAGAGGACAATCAATTATACCTTAAGCAAGGAACTGATGCCATTTAAAAAAACAAAAGAAAAGGAACTTTTGTTCTTTTTTTCTCATTTAGATGTTTTTAAATTAAAGAACATATGAAAAGTAACAGGCACAAAATAAAAGCAGCAGACATACAACAAATAAATGGATTTGAAGTTACCATAGGATAATAGATGCAGAGTTACTGAGTGCAGTATTTGACTTTAGCATCTATGAAATCCAGAGCACTATTATATATATATATATATATATATATATATATATATATATATATATATATATATATATATATATACACATATACACATATATATGAGAAGAGGTGGGCAGGAGACCCCACCCTCTACTCTCTATGCCAGGGGGGCCCACACATTTTTGGCTCACAAGCTACTTTTATATTCGATAAAGCCCAAAGATCTTGGGCCTGTCCTGATCCTATAGATCATTTAGTATTATTTTTATTGTCAGTATCACAGGTTTTTTATGTTTGTTTATGTTATGTCTGCCTCTGCCATCGACCTCACTGCCTCTGCGATCGACCTCACTGCCTCTGCCATCGACCTCACTGCCTCTGCCGTCGACCTCACTGCCTCTGAGATCGACCTCACTGCCTCTGCCATCGACCTCACTGCCTCTGCCATCGACCTCACTGCCTCTGCCATCGACCTCACTGCCTCTGAGATCGACCTCACTGCCTCTGCCATCGACCTCACTGCCTCTGCCATCGACCTCACTGCCTCTGCCATCGACCTCACTGCCTCTTCCATCGACCTCACTGCCTCTGCCATCGACCTCACTGCCTCTGAGATCGACCTCACTGCCTCTGCCATCGACATCAATGCCTCTTCCATCGACCTCACTGCCTCTTCCATCGACCTCACTGCCTCTGCCGTCGACCTCACTGCATCTGCCATCGACCTCACTGCCTCTTCCATCGACATCAATGCCTCTGCCATCGACATCAATGCCTCTGCCATCGACCTCACTGCCTCTTCCATCGACCTCACTGCCTCTTCCATCGACCTCACTGCCTCTGCCATCGACCTCACTGCCTCTGCCATCGACCTCACTGCCTCTTCCATCGACCTCACTCCCTCTGCCATCGACCTCACTGCCTCTGCCATCGACCTCACTGCCTCTGCAATCGACCTCACTGCCATCGACCTCATTGCCTCTTCCATCGACCTCACTGCCTCTGCAATCGACCTCACTGCCATCGACCTCACTGCCTCTTCCATCGACCTCACTGCCTCTTCCATCGACCTCACTGCCTCTTCCATCGACCTCACTGCCTCTGCCATCGACCTCACCGCCTCTGCCATCGACCTCACCGCCTCTTCCATCGACCTCACTGCCTCTGCCATCGACCTCACTGCCTCTGCCATCGACCTCACTGCCTCTTCCATCGACCTCACTGCCTCTGCCATCGACCTCACTGCCTCTGCCATCGACCTCACTGCCTCTGCCATCGACCTCACTGCCTCTGCCATCGACCTCACTGCCTCTGCCATCGACCTCACTGCCTCTTCCATCGACCTCACTGCCTCTTCTATCGACCTCACTGCCTCTGCCATCGACATCACTGCCTCTGCCATCGACCTCACTGCCTCTTCCATCGACCTCACTGCCTCTGCCATCGACCTCACTGCCTCTGCCATCGACCTCACTGCCTCTTCCATCGACCTCACTGCCTCTGCCATCGACCTCACTGCCTCTGAGATCGACCTCACTGCCTCTGAGATCGACCTCACTGCCTCTGCCATCGACCTCACTGCCTCTTCCATCGACCTCACTGCCTCTGCCATCGACCTCACTGCCTCTGAGATCGACCTCACTGCCTCTGAGATCGACCTCACTGCCTCTTCCATCGACCTCACTGCCTCTTCCATCGACCTCACTGCCTCTGAGATCGACCTCACTGCCTCTGCCATCGACCTCACTGCCTCTGAGATCGACCTCACTGCCTCTTCCATCGACCTCACTGCCTCTTCCATCGACCTCACTGCCTCTGCCATCGACCTCACTGCCTCTGAGATCGACCTCACTGCCTCTTCCATCGACCTCACTGCCTCTGCCATCGACCTCACTGCCTCTGAGATTGACCTCTCTCTGTCCTTGAGGCGAGGACACTGCTGTTTCTCATTAGAAGCTGCTCCCGTCAAAAGCCCACTCTGACTGTCTGTGCTTCTGTAAACACAGTATCCAGAGCCCCCGCACCTCTCTCCATCCACACTTACTCACACGTGGAGCTTCCATGCTTCTACAGGAGATTATAGTACAGGCCCCGGCTCATCTTACTGTTAAGTAACTTATTTGCAAGTCCTTGTGATTGTGTTTTGGGGTGTTTGAAGCATCCGTCCTGGCCCCCCGCCGTCTCCGGACAAAAAATATTTGACGGGTATTATGTTTCTCCAAAATTGTTGATTTAGCTTTGATTTAGCTTAATGGCGGACCACACCTACATATCTTAATAGATTCAATTCGCAATTTCAATAGGTAAGTCTTTCTAAAGGTCATTGTTTCTTTTTTTATTCCTGTCATTTTATTGGAGTACGTGTCCGTGTAATCCCTCATTTATCCAGGACTCTTACATTGTAGAGAAATATTTAGTTGTTGTCATTAAGAATTTTGTATTTTTTTGGCGGTTTATTGTCAGTTGCGGCCCGTATATTGAAGTTCTGTTTTCTTCGTAAATATCATGTGCGCGGCTTTTATTCAGTAGCGGTGCATAGCCCGTAAAGTACGGTACACCTCAATTATGTCCAACAGAATGAAACAAATCCTCCCAAACTGAATCCACAAAGATCAGACAGGATTCATGACAAACGACAAACACAAACAACATAAGACCATCTTTACACACAATGAGACACACACAAGACGACATAAGACCATCTTTACACAAAATGAGACACACACAAGACGACATAAGACCATCTTTACACACAATGAGACACACACAAGACGACATAAGACCATCTTTACACACAATGAGACACACACAAGACGACATAAGACCATCTTTACACACAATGAGACACACACAAGACGACATAAGACCATCTTTACACACAATGAGACACACACAAGACGACATAAGACCATCTTTACACACAATGAGACACACACAAGACGACATAAGACCATCTTTACACACAATGAGACACACACAAGAGGACATAAGACCATCTTTACACACAATGAGACACACACAAGACGACATAAGACCATCTTTACACACAATGAGACACACACAAGACGACATAAGACCATCTTTACACACAATGAGACACACACAAGACGACATAAGACCATCTTTACACACAATGAGACACATACAAGAGACATAAGACCATCTTTACACACAATGAGACACACACAAGACGACATAAGACCATCTTTACACACAATGAGACACACACAAGACGACATAAGACCATCTTTACACACAATGAGACACACACAAGACGACATAAGACAATCTTTACACACAATGAGACAAATACAAACACAACTATACAAAGTAGTAATAATTAGTTTGGACGCTGAGATGGCTTTCGATCAATTGACCAAAAGTGATGGGACGAAACATAAAATTCAATTATTTTTTTTATTTTTTTGCCCCCCTCCCCACCCTCCCTCTTCAGGAGGACAACTTTATTTTTAATAAAGTGATTTTACAGAAATGCAATTGTCCTACCTCAACCACATGAAACAGACGGACGAGTGAGACGGAAGACAGACCGACAAACAGACAGACAGTGGGACAGGACGATGACAGAACTGACAGGATGGGACTGAGTAGAAAGGTCTCTAAGTGGTCATGATCGGGTTATGGGAACATGCTATGTTATGAACATATAATTCAATTCAATTCAATTTATTTTTGTAATGGCCAAAATCACAACAGCAGTTGTCTCGGAGGTCTGCTATGCAGACGATGTTCTACTGTATTTGTCCAAACCAGAAATGTTCATACCCAATGTGAAACAATTTCTCAAAAAAATGGTCTGGAAATTAAATGTATAGAAAACCTAAATGATTTACATTCTGGTGCCTCCTACCTTTAGAAAGACCTACCCATTTCAATAGCAAACAGAATTGCTTAGATATTTGGGTGTGGTGCCCCAGAGACCCATCAACATTTCTGCGGAAAAATTATACCCCTCTGTTACCAATACCTTGGATTACCATCCCCAACCGGCTGTTTGAGGAGTGGAATAAAGCAATATCTAGATTCATAGTGCAATGGAATTTTTTTTTTTGTAGAATTCAAAACTTTACGATTATCAAAAGAAAAAGGAGGGGGGGTTTACCTTGTTTAAAAAATGACTTTATTTTAGCTCAAATCAGAGCGTTGCTGATGTGAGCCAGAATATGAAGCTCAATGAGAGTAATGTGGTGCCGGGGGTTCCTGTACAGGTCTTATACTGAGAGTCATGTGGTGCCGGGGGTTCCTGTACAGGTCTTATACTGAGAGTCATGTGGTGCCGGGGGTTCCTGTACAGGTCTTATACTGAGAGTCATGTGGTGCCGGAGGTTCCTGTACAGGTCTTATACTGAGAGTAATGTGGTGCAGGGGGTTCCTGTACAGGTCTTATACTGAGAGTCATGTGGTGCCGGGGGTTCCTGTACAGGTCTTATACTGAGTCATGTGGTGCCGGGGGTTCCTGTACAGGTCTTATACTGAGAGTCATGTGGTGCCGGGGGTTCCTGTGCAGGTCTCATACTGAGAGTCATGTGGTGCAGGGGGTTCCTGTACAGGTCTTATACTGAGAGTCATGTGGTGCCGGGGGTTCCTGTACAGGTCTCATACTGAGAGTCATGTGGTGCAGGGGTTCCTGTACAGGTCTTATACTGAGAGTCATGTGGTGCCGGGGGTTCCTGTGCAGGTCTTATACTGAGAGTCATGTGGTGCCGGGGGTTCCTGTACAGGTCTCATACTGAGAGTCATGTGGTGCCGGGGGTTCCTGTACAGGTCTTAAACTGAGAGTAATGTGGTGCCGGGGGTTCCTGTACGGGTCTCATACTGAGAGTCATGTGGTGCCGGGGGTTCCTGTACAGGTCTTATACTGAGAGTCATGTGGTGCCGGGGGTTCCTGTACAGGTCTTATACTGAGAGTAATGTGGTGCCGGGGGTTCCTGTACAGGTCTTATACTGAGAGTCATGTGGTGCCGGGGGTTCCTGTACAGGTCTTATACTGAGAGTAATGTGGTGCCGGGGGTTCCTGTACAGGTCTCATACTGAGAGTCATGTGGTGCCGGGGGTTCCTGTACAGGTCTTATACTGAGTCATGTGGTGCCGGGGGTTCCTGTACAGGTCTTATACTGAGAGTCATGTGGTGCCGGGGGTTCCTGTGCAGGTCTTATACTGAGAGTCATGTGGTGCCGGGGGTTCCTGTACAGGTCTCATACTGAGAGTCATGTGGTGCCGGGGGTTCCTGTACAGGTCTTATACTGAGAGTCATGTGGTGCCAGGGGTTCCTGTGCAGGTCTTATACTGAGAGTCATGTGGTGCCGGGGGTTCCTGTACAGGTCTTATACTGAGAGTCATGTGGTGCCGGGGGTTCCTGTACAGGTCTTATACTGAGAGTCATGTGGTGCCGGGGGTTCCTGTACAGGTCTTATACTGAGAGTCATGTGGTGCCGGGGGTTCCTGTACAGGCCTTATACTGAGAGTCATGTGGTGCCGGGGGTTCCTGTACAGGCCTTATACTGAGAGTCATGTGGTGCCGGGGGTTCCTGTACAGGTCTTATACTGAGAGTCATGTGGTGCCGGGGGTTCCTGTACATGTCTCATACTGAGAGTCATGTGGTGCCGGGGGTTCCTGTACAGGTCTTATACTGAGAGTCATGTGGTGCCGGGGGTTCCTGTACATGTCTCATACTGAGAGTCATGTGGTGCCGGGGGTTCCTGTACAGGTCTTATACTGAGAGTCATGTGGTGCCGGGGGTTCCTGTACATGTCTCATACTGAGAGTCATGTGGTGCCGGGGGTTCCTGTACAGGTCTTATACTGAGAGTCATGTGGTGCCGGGGGTTCCTGTACATGTCTCATACTGAGAGTCATGTGGTGCCGGGGGTTCCTGTACAGGTCTTACTGGCAGATGAAAGACGCTTGAGTCTGACGGAGGAAGTGAAGAATCCCCGGGTCAAATCTGTGCTTACGACATGGAAGGAGCTGATCAGAACATACAAACTAAACAAAGATGTTACAATCTTAATGAGATTTTGATCATGAAATCTAATGATCAAAATGTCACACTTAACAGCACAGACAGGATTTAAAGTCTTGACAACCAAAGGTCTCTTACCAGATTTTAATAGAGAATCATCTGAAGAGCTTGGATGAGTTGGAAGAATCCTTTGGCTTAGACTAACAGGACTTTTATAGGTATTTACAATAAGAAGTTATTATAACTAAGAAATTAAAAATGATGATGACCATCATAGCCTTTTGACTGAAACATTCATTAAAACTTTTAAATTTGACCTTTAAAGGGGATTCATTCATTCATACATTTTCTACCGCTTGTTCCCTTTTGGGGTCGCGGGTGACTCGAGCCTATCCCAGTGACTTTGGGCCTTAGGCGGGGTACACCCTGGACAGTGGCTAACTCGTCGCAGGGCCAACACAGAGACATAGACATTACAGACAACCATTCACTCTCAGATTCATTCACTAGGGACAATTTATATTTGCATGTGATTGGACGGTGGGAGGAGCCGGAGAACCAGGAGAGAACCCACGATAACACGGGGAGAACATGCAGACTCCACCCAGAGAGTCAAACCCAGGATCTCCTTCTCGGGAGGCTGCTCTGCCACCTTGCACCCACTTTCAAGGTGATTAATATTAAATTACACAAATGTATTAACAATCTGGGCATTCACTCTGATTACATTAAGAGTAAATGAGAAAAAGAGGGTCACTTTGTTCTTGAGGATGAAGAGTGGTAAATATCACATAGTATCACATATTTGGAGGGAATTCTGTTGGAAAGGTGTGTCTTGTTTCTTTAATGAAGATAAGTTTGTTATAGTTCTGGAGCAGGACTATACCCCTGTCATGCCCCTTCCTGAAGCTGCACTATTTAAGCCTTCTGGTCACTCACAGCTGATTCCTTACCTTTTGATGGATCAGCTCGACCTCGTTCCTTCCGATGCATCGGCCTGACCCAGTTCTCACTTCGCCCAGCACAGGAGAGCCATGCCGGGCCATCCTCCACTGGAATCCCGCTGCTCCCAGTCCCATCATTTCAGCTGTTCTCCCAGTTGCAGCTTTCTCCTGCTTCGTCTCACTCTAACCAGTCAGGTAGCTCACTCTACGGGCTCCGACCACCCTCCATGACCAGGCTCCCAACAGCAGACCGGCGCCCCACCACGGATCACCTCTGCTAATCTTGGATTCAGATCCTCCCGCGGCCTCACTTGTTAAGCACCCTCTGTGCGCTCTCGTCATTCCTCTCTAAATGGACTGTCCACATGGATGGCGGCAGGTCTCCAGACCGCGCTTAAGAAGACAGACATTGCCAGCTTGGTAATTTTACCTTGCCGAGAAGGAGGGTCTGACTCACGCTAGCTTCGTCGTGCAAACTCATGCCGCTTAAGCTACTTCCATCATACCTATTTATTCATCCACTGTTTTTGTTTAGTCGTGGATGTTCATCACAGATTGGCTCATATCGGTCTTGTCGTACTATTGGCTGCTATTCCCTATTCATTAATTACCCAGATGCCACCACTGGGCACCGGGATGCGCCCCCTCCAGTGTCGCCCGGCACTGGGATGCCCCCGCCAGTGTCGCCGCCGCCTCCAGACACCGGGATGCCCCCTCAGAGCTGCCGGTCCTTCCACGTTCTGGGAGTTCCCAGGCACCAACCTGAAGCTAAACCGGAGCTCTTTTCTCTGGAACTTCATGCCCTCAACCTCATGCTCCAAACAGCAGCTCTCAACTTGGCCATGCAGATTATGCTCCAGGGGCCAGGCCTTAAGCATCCTGACCCTAGCGTCTTCTGTTCATCTCTCCACAGCGTTGTGATTCTCAAATAGTCCATCAAGTCGCTGCTCCACTTTGATATGCCCTTCCATCAGCCAGTTTTGGGAGTTACTTTAAGGCAAGTGGTTCTCCCCCTTGCTTGACGAGTTCCTCCACCTGTGTTTTTGATCGATCCCGTCGGGACATCCATCTTCATGGCTATCCAGTCCGATGACCCTGCAGTCACTGACACCATCAACAAATACATTCAGAACATTAATTCCCGAGGCGGAACGTCATTGACCCCAGTTCCTCCATCCTTAGCTACCATGTTCCACACCTGAGCCCCGCTCTGACTGACCTCCTCTTCCTACTAGACCACTCAGTACAGCTTCCGCTCCTTCCAAAATGGCTTCAATCTGACTTTCCCGCATTTGACCTACTCCCTCTAACCTTTTACTTCCTGTTTAGCTTTGACTACCAGTCTCTATCAGTACTTAAAGCCTACTTGAGAGGCATCAACATCTTTTAGGCAAACAGCAATGGTCATCAAAAGCTTGCATGTACATGTTCCTTTTTGCCTTCTTCGGTTTCCTCAGCCCCTAAGACGTTGCCCTGTCCATGACCGTTCTCCTAACCCCGTCATCAAGGACCTTCAACCGACACCTTCCCCTCAAACAAGCAAGATCACAGTTGTAGTTCAACCACGATCTACTTGTTCAAGCTAAACTCTGTTTTGAGCTCCTTCACAATCGCCCTGGACTTCTCATACTGGTTGGCACGTGGTGCCTCCACTCAGGATTATCTCCACATTACCGATCAAGGCCAGATTGCATTTTAGATTGTATTGTGAACTTTAAAGGATGAACCAGAACCAGCAAAGCAGGTTCAAAGTTGATCCTCATCTAATCCCCACATTTTCTCCAAGACACTTTTACTGCATTGGCGCTGCTACATCTACCACCAGTCAAGGGGCCATTGACCGCCTCATTAAATCAAAGGACACAAGCTTCATGGCCTTCAAGGTCTACACCCACCATAACCTCCGAGATCTCCAGTCCGCCAAGTGGCACTGCCTCAGTTAAGCTTCTCTCGGGGCCCGGGAGCCGACAGCCCTCATCACCAGAGGCCCCAAAACGGCATTCATTTCTGTTCATTCATGTTGTTCATGTTTCTCACAATAAACACTTTGCATCGTAACCGGGGTCGTGGTCCTTTCTATGAATAACACCATGTGAAAGTGTCCATGACTCACAGGACAATGCAGACTGTTGGAGAGGATGTGGCAGCAGGAGACAGACTGTTGGAGAGGATGTGGCAGCAGGAGAGAGAC
This sequence comes from Eucyclogobius newberryi, assembly GCF_026437365.1. Classification (NCBI taxonomy): domain Eukaryota; kingdom Metazoa; phylum Chordata; class Actinopteri; order Gobiiformes; family Gobiidae; genus Eucyclogobius; species Eucyclogobius newberryi. The sequence goes on from NW_027315835.1 coordinate 31,055,004, forward strand.
TGTTGGAGAGGATGTGGCAGCAGGAGACACACTGTTGGAGAGGATGTGGCAGCAGGAGACAAACTGTTGGAGAGGATGTGGCAGCAGGAGACAGACTGTTGGAGAGGATGTGGCAGCAGGAGACAAACTGTTGGAGAGGATGTGGCAGCAGGAGACAGACTGTTGGAGAGCATGTGGCAGCAGGAGGCAGACTGTTGGAGAGGATATGGCAGCAGGAGGCAGACTGTTAGAGAGCATGTGGCAGCAGGAGGTAGACTGTTGGAGAGGATGTGGCAGCAGGAGACAGACTGTTGGAGAGGATGTGGCAGCAGGAGGCAGACTGTTGGAGAGGATGTGGCAGCAGGAGGTAGACTCTTGGAGAGGATGTGGCAGCAGGAGGCAGACTGTTGGAGAGGATGTGGCAGCAGTAGGCAGACTGTTGGAGAGCATGTGGCAGCAGGAGGTAGACTGTTGGAGAGGATGTGGCAGCAGGAGGCAGACTGTTGGAGAGGATGTGGCAGCAGGAGGCAGACTGTTGGAGAGCATGTGGCAGCAGGAGGTAGACTGTTGGAGAGGATGTGGCAGCAGGAGGGAGACTGTTGGAGAGCATGTGGCAGCAGGAGACAAACTGTTGGAGAGGATGTGGCATCAGGAGACAGACTGTTGGGGAGGATGTGGCAGCAGGAGGCAGACTGTTGGAGAGGATGTGGCAGCAGGAGGCAGACTGTTGGAGAGGATGTGGCAGCAGGAGACAGACTGTTGGAGAGGATGTGGCAGCAGGAGACAGACTGTTGGAGAGGATGTGGCAGCAGGAGGCAGACTGTTGGAGAGGATGTGGCAGCAGGAGGCAGACTGTTGGAGAGCATGTGGCAGCAGGAGGTAGACTGTTGGAGAGGATGTGGCAGCAGGAGGCAGACTGTTGGAGAGGATGTGGCAGCAGGAGGCAGACTGTTGGAGAGCATGTGGCAGCAGGAGGTAGACTGTTGGAGAGGATGTGGCAGCAGGAGGGAGACTGTTGGAGAGGATGTGGCAGCAGGAGACAAACTGTTGGAGAGGATGTGGCATCAGGAGACAGACTGTTGGGGAGGATGTGGCAGCAGGAGGCAGACTGTTGGAGAGGATGTGGCAGCAGGAGGCAGACTGTTGGAGAGGATGTGGCAGCAGGAGACAGACTGTTGGAGAGGATGTGGCAGCAGGAGACAGACTGTTGGAGAGGATGTGGCAGCAGGAGGCACACTGTTGGAGAGCATGTGGCAGCAGGAGGCAGACTGTTGGAGAGGATGTGGCAGCAGGAGACAGACTGTTGGAGAGGATGTGGCAGCAGGAGACAGACTGTTGGAGAGGATGTGGCAGCAGGAGGCAGACTGTTGGAGAGCATGTGGCAGCAGGAGGCAGACTGTTGGAGAGCATGTGGCAGCAGGAGACAGACTGTTGGAGAGGATGTGGAAGCAGGAGGCAGACTGTTGGAGAGGATGTGGCAGCAGGAGACAGACTGTTGGAGAGGGTGTGGCAGCAGGAGGCAGACTGTTGGAGAGGATGTGGCAGCAGGAGACAGACTGTTGGAGAGGATGTGGCAGCAGGAGGGAGACTGTTGGAGAGGATGTGGCAGCAGGAGGCAGACTGTTGGAGAGGATGTGGCAGCAGGAGACAGACTGTTGGAGAGGATGTGGCAGCAGGAGACAGACTGTTGGAGAGGATGTGGCAGCAGGAGGCAGACTGTTGGAGAGGGTGTGGCAGCAGGAGGAAGACTGTTGGAGAGGGTGTGGCAGCAGGAGACAGACTGTTGGAGAGCATGTGGCAGCAGGAGGTAGACTGTTGGAGAGGATGTGGCAGCAGGAGGCAGACTGTTGGAGAGGATGTGGCAGCAGGAGGCAGACTGTTGGAGAGCATGTGGCAACAGGAGGTAGACTGTTGGAGAGGATGTGGCAGCAGGAGGGAGACTGTTGGAGAGGATGTGGCAGCAGGAGACAAACTGTTGGAGAGGATGTGGCATCAGGAGACAGACTGTTGGGCAGGATGTGGCAGCAGGAGGCAGACTGTTGGAGAGGATGTGGCAGCAGGAGGCAGACTGTTGGAGAGGATGTGGCAGCAGGAGACAGACTGTTGGAGAGGATGTGGCAGCAGGAGACAGACTGTTGGAGAGGATGTGGCAGCAGGAGGCACACTGTTGGAGAGCATTTGGCAGCAGGAGGCAGACTGTTGGAGAGCATGTGGCAGCAGGAGGCAGACTGTTGGAGAGGATATGGCAGCAGGAGACAGACTGTTGGAGAGGATGTGGCAGCAGGAGACAGACTGTTGGAGAGGATGTGGCAGCAGGAGGCAGACTGTTGGAGAGCATGTGGCAGCAGGAGACAGACTGTTGGAGAGGATGTGGCAGCAGGAGGCAGACTGTTGGAGAGGATGTGGCAGCAGGAGGCAGACTGTTGGAGAGGATGTGGCAGCAGGAGGCAGACTGTTGGAGAGGATGTGGCAGCAGGAGACAGACTGTTGGAAAGGATTTGGCAGCATGAGGCAGACTGTTGGAGAGGATGTGGCAGCAGGAGGTAGACTGTTGGAGAGGATGTGGCAGCAGGAGGCAGACTGTTGGAGAGGATGTGGCAGCAGGAGCCAAACTGTTGGAGAGGATGTGGCAGCAGGAGGCAGACTGTTGGAGAGGATGTGGCAGCAGGAGGCAGACTGTTGGAGAGCATGTGGCAACAGGAGGTAGACTGTTGGAGAGGGTGTGGCAGCAGGAGGCAGACTGTTGGAGAGGATGTGGCAGCAGGAGGCAGACTGTTGGAGAGTATGTGGCAGCAGGAGACAGACTGTTGGAGAGGATGTGGCAGCAGGAGGCAGACTGTTGGAGAGCATGTGGCAGCAGGAGACAGACTGTTGGAGAGGATGTGGCAGCAGGAGGCAGACTGTTGGAGAGCATGTGGCAGCAGGAGACAGACTGTTGGAGAGGATGTGGCAGCAGGAGGCAGACTGTTGGAGAGCATGTGGCAGCAGGAGACAGACTGTTGGAGAGCATGTGGCAGCAGGAGACAGACTATTGGAGAGGATGTGGCAGCAGGAGACAGACTGTTGGAGAGGATGTGGCAGCAGGAGACAGACTGTTGGAGAGGATGTGGCAGCAGGAGGCAGACTGTTGGAGAGCATGTGGCAGCAGGAGACAGACTGTTGGAGAGGATGTGGCAGCAGGAGGCAGACTGTTGGAGAGCATGTGGCAGCAGGAGACAGACTGTTGGAGAGCATGTGGCAGCAGGAGACAGACTATTGGAGAGCATGTGGCAGCAGGAGACAGACTATTGGAGAGGATGTGGCAGCAGGAGACAGACTGTTGGAGAGGATGTGGCAGCAGGAGACAGACTGTTGGAGAGCATGCATGCTTGTCTTTGGATGGTGGGAGGAGCTGGAGATCCCGGAGAGAACCCACAGCGAGAGAGCTAACCCTACTAGCTAACTACAGCTTTAACATTAGAGTTTAGTAGAATTTTGTGTTTTTCCACCAAAGAGTGAATAGTAAAAGCAGCACTATGTGACAAAACGAGACTGTCTGCATCTAATAATATAGTATTTCATTAATTGCCAACCAGGAAGTAAGAGCTGAAAGCAGCGCTCTGATTAGCCACGTGTGGAGCAGTCAGCACAAGTTTCCCTTTGCGATCTGAAAAAGTAGTTAGCAAAAGCCATGCACTAGTTTGATAATCAAAGTGAAGTGTGCCAAAGGGTTTGAGAGAGCGTGACATGAGTTACACAGATTTAAAAAACATTGTTTTATTTGGTCATTTTTGCTCCAATGTGCTCCATTTAAACAGTAATGGCGCTGGGTGGAGGCCGCTCTGTGTTCCTGCACACACAGTGGTCCTCACTGTTGTGCAGTCAATGTTGTGTATGGTAAGCCATCCTGATGAAGTACCATTCCATCATCTAAAACAACACGCTCTGAAGTACGCTCTGCTTGTGGACTGTTATCAAATGGTTTTCTCAGTAGAGTTAGGTGTGTATTCTGTGTAATATTTCTGAACTTAAATTGAATTTTGCAGGGATGGTTTGCCCAGAAAGCCTTTGTCTGTTCTTCCTTACAACTCATAATTCACACAATAAAATTCCTATATGTAACTGTCCATTGTTCTAATCAGCACCTCTGTATGTCTTATCCAAACAGCTCCAGTCAGTGTTGTCCTCTTCAGTTACCTATCCAAAACCCACATGTATGAATCTTTCTGGCCTTTGAAGTGCAGAGCCTTGCATACTTGAGTGAGATTTCTTCATCTTGCCTCTGCACACTTTGATCAGCCCAGCAGCGCTGCACAGGAGCTGGAGTCAGACGAGTCACGCAGAGGACAGACCCGTATCACACACAACAATATTATTTCACGGTTATTTATGATGCACCGTTGCTATTTCAAATCGCTTTATATTTGAAAAGTGAAATAAAAAAGGCCAGACTGTGCAGACCGTGCAGACTGTGCAGACCGTGCAGACCGGGCAGACTGTGCAGACCGTGCAGACCGTGCAGACCGTGCAAACGGCATGATGCTGGACTTTAGGAGGCACAGGTCACATCTGCAACTTGTAACAATCAAGGACAACACTGTGGAGGCTCCTGGAGGCTCCTGGAGGCTCCTGGAGGCTCCTGGGCCTACATGTCTCTACAGAATGAGATCAGGCTGTACTTTATGAGAAGTTCCTGTTGTTGTTTTACCAGTCCTAAGTGTCCTGGTCATTGCTGTGGTCATTGCGCTGGAAGAAGAACGTCCTACGGCTGGACAAGCTGGTGAGGCACGATCTGTAGTGGGAGCGAAGTTAAGTCTCCAACATTACATTAGTATAGAGTATTTTTAAACATAATCTGCCTTTTGTGTTGGAAAAAGCTACAGCAGATTTATATGATAAAGATTCAACACTTTTGCATCATCTGTTGAAGCGCTGAATAAAGCTGAATAAAGCTGAATAAAGCTGAATAAAGCTGAATAAAGCTGGATAAAGCTGAATAAAGCTGAATAAAGCTGAATAAAGCTGAATGAAGCGCTGAATATAGCTGAATAAAGCTGAATAAAGCTGAATAAAGCTGAATAAAGCTGGATAAAGCTGAATAAAGCTGAATAAAGCTGAATAAAGCTGAATAAAGCTGAATAAAGCTGAATAAAGCTGAATAAAGCTGGATAAAGCTGAATAAAGCTGAATAAAGCTGAATAAAGCCGAATAAAGCTGAATAAAGCTGAATATAGCTGAATAAAGCTGAATGAAGCGCTGAATATAGCTGAATAAAGCTGAATAAAGCTGAATAAAGCTGAATAAAGCGCTGAATAAAGCTGAAAAAAGCTGAATAAAGCTGAATAAAGCTGAATAAAGCTGAATAAAGCTGAATAAAGCGCTGAATAAAGCTGAAAAAAGCTGAATAAAGCTGAATAAAGCGCTGAATATAGCTGAATAAAGCTGAATAAAGCTGAATAAAGCTGAATAAAGCGCTGAATAAAGCTGAATAAAGCTGAATAAAGCTGATTAAAGCTGAATAAAGCTGAATAAAGCGCTGAATAAAGCTGAATAAAGCTGAATAAAGCTGAATAAAGCTGAATAAAGCTGAATAAAGCCGAATAAAGCTGAATAAAGCGCTGAATAAAGCGCTGAATAAAGCTGAATAAAGCTGAATAAAGCTGAATAAAGCTGAATAAAGCTGAATAAAGCTGAAAAAAGCGCTGAATAAAGCTGAATAAAGCTGAATAAAGCTGAATAAAGCTGAATAAAGCTGAATAAAGCTGAATAAAGCTGAATAAAGCTGAATAAAGCTGAATAAAGCTGAATAAAGCTGATTAAAGCTGAATAAAGCTGGATAAAGCTGGATAAAGCTGAATAAAGCTGAATAAAGCTGAATAAAGCTGAATAAAGCGCTGAATAAAGCTGAATAAAGCTGGATAAAGCTGAATAAAGCGCTGAATAAAGCTGAATAAAGCTGGATAAAGCGCTGAATAAAGCTGAATAAAGCTGAATAAAGCTGAATAAAGCTGAATAAAGCTGAATAAAGCTGAATAAAGCTGAATAAAGCTGAATAAAGCTGATTAAAGCTGAATAAAGCTCAATAAAGCTGAATAAAGCTGAATAAAGCTAAATAAAGCTGAATAAAGCTGAATAAAGCGCTGAATAAAGCTGAATAAAGCTGAATAAAGCTGATTAAAGCTGAATAAAGCTGAATAAAGCTGAATAAAGCGCTGAATAAAGCTGAATAAAGCTGAATAAAGCTGAATAAAGCTGATTAAAGCTGAATAAAGCTGAATAAAGCGCTGAATAAAGCTGAATAAAGCTGAATAAAGCTGAATAAAGCTGAATAAAGCTGAATAAAGCTGATTAAAGCTGATTAAAGCTGAATAAAGCGCTGAATATAGCTGAATAAAGCTGAATAAAGCTGAATAAAGCTGAATAAAGCTGAATAAAGCTGAATAAAGCTGAATAAAGCTGATTAAAGCTGAATAAAGCGCTGAATATAGCTGAATAAAGCTGAATAAAGCTGAATAAAGCTGGATAAAGCTGAATAAAGCTGAATAAAGCGCTGAATAAAGCTGAATAAAGCGCTGAATAAAGCTGAATAAAGCTGAATAAAGCTGAATAAAGCTGAATAAAGCTGAATAAAGCTGAATAAAGCCGAATAAAGCTGAATAAAGCTGAATAAAGCTGAATAAAGCTGAATAAAGCCGAATAAAGCTGAATAAAGCTGAATAAAGCTGGATAAAGCTGAATAAAGCTGAATAAAGCGCTGAATAAAGCTGAATAAAGCTGAATAAAGCTGAATAAAGCTGAATAAAGCTGAATAAAGCCGAATAAAGCCGAATAAAGCCGAATAAAGCCGGATAAAGCTGAATAAAGCTGAATAAAGCTGAATAAAGCTGAATAAAGCCGAATAAAGCTGAATAAAGCTGAATAAAGCTGAATAAAGCCGAATAAAGCTAAATAAAGCTGAATAAAGCTGAATAAAGCTGAATAAAGCTGAATAAAGCGCTGAATATAGCTGAAAAAAGCTGAATAAAGCTGAATAAAGCTGGATAAAGCTGAATAAAGCTGAATAAAGCGCTGAATAAAGCTGAATAAAGCTGAATAAAGCCGAATAAAGCTAAATAAAGCTGAATAAAGCTGAATAAAGCTGAATAAAGCTGAATAAAGCGCTGAATAAAGCTGAATAAAGCTGAATAAAGCTGAAAAAAGCTGAATAAAGCTGAATAAAGCTGGATAAAGCTGAATAAAGCTGAATAAAGCTGAATAAAGCTGAATAAAGCGCTGAATATAGCTGAAAAAAGCCGAATAAAGCTGAATAAAGCTGAATAAAGCTGAATAAAGCCGAATAAAGCTAAATAAAGCTGAATAAAGCTGAATAAAGCTGAATAAAGCTGAATAAAGCGCTGAATATAGCTGAATAAAGCTGAATAAAGCTGAATAAAGCTGAATAAAGCTGAATAAAGCTGAATAAAGCTGAATAAAGCTGAATAAAGCTGGATAAAGCTGAATAAAGCTGAATAAAGCTGATTAAAGCTGAATAAAGCGCTGAATATAGCTGAATAAAGCTGAATAAAGCTGAATAAAGCTGGATAAAGCTGAATAAAGCTGGATAAAGCTGAATAAAGCTGAATAAAGCTGAATAAAGCTGAATAAAGCGCTGAATAAAGCTGAATAAAGCTGGATAAAGCTGAATAAAGCTGAATAAAGCTGAATAAAGCGCTGAATAAAGCTGAATAAAGCTGAATAAAGCTGGATAAAGCTGAATAAAGCTGAATAAAGCTGAATAAAGCTGGATAAAGCTGAATAAAGCTGAATAAAGCTGAATAAAGCTGAATAAAGCTGGATAAAGCTGAATAAAGCTGGATAAAGCTGAATAAAGCTGAATAAAGCTGAATAAAGCTGAATAAAGCGCTGAATAAAGCTGAATAAAGCTGGATAAAGCTGAATAAAGCTGAATAAAGCTGAATAAAGCGCTGAATAAAGCTGAATATAGCTGAATAAAGCTGAATAAAGCTGAATAAAGCTGAATAAAGCTGAATATAGCTGAATAAAGCTGAATAAAGCTGAATAAAGCTGAATAAAGCTGAATAAAGCGCTGAATAAAGCTGAATAAAGCTGAATAAAGCTGAATAAAGCGCTGAATAAAGCTGAATATAGCTGAATAAAGCTGAATAAAGCTGAATAAAGCTGAATAAAGCTGAATAAAGCGCTGAATAAAGCTGAATAAAGCTGAATAAAGCTGAATAAAGCGCTGAATAAAGCTGAATAAAGCGCTGAATAAAGCTCAATAAAGCTTAATAAAGCTGAATAAAGCTGAATAAAGCTGGATAAAGCTGAATAAAGCTGAATAAAGCTGAATAAAGCGCTGAATAAAGCTGAATATAGCTGAATAAAGCTGAATAAAGCTGAATAAAGCTGAATAAAGCTGGATAAAGCTGAATAAAGCTGAATAAAGCTGAATAAAGCTGAATAAAGCTGAATAAAGCTGAATAAAGCTGAATAAAGCTGATTAAAGCTGAATAAAGCTGAATAAAGCTGATTAAAGCTGAATAAAGCTGAATAAAGCTGAATAAAGCTGAATAAAGCTGAATAAAGCTGAATAAAGCTGAATAAAGCTTAATAAAGCTGAATAAAGCTGAATAAAGCTGAATAAAGCTGAATAAAGCCGAATAAAGCTGAATAAAGCTGAATAAAGCTGAATAAAGCGCTGAATAAAGCTGAATAAAGCTGAATAAAGCTGAATAAAGCGCTGAATAAAGCTGAATAAAGCGCTGAATAAAGCTGAAAAAAGCGCTGAATAAAGCTGAATAAAGCTGAATAAAGCTGAATAAAGCTGAATAAAGCTGAATAAAGCTGATTAAAGCTGAATAAAGCTGAATAAAGCTGAATAAAGCTGAATAAAGCTGAATAAAGCTGAATAAAGCTGAATAAAGCGCTGAAAAAAGCTGAATAAAGCTGAATAAAGCTGAATAAAGCTGAATAAAGCTGAATAAAGCTGAATAAAGCTGAATAAAGCTGAATAAAGCCGAATAAAGCTGAATAAAGCGCTGAATAAAGCGCTGAATATAGCTGAATAAAGCTGAATAAAGCTGAATAAAGCTGAATAAAGCTGAATAAAGCTGAATAAAGCTGAATAAAGCGCTGAATAAAGCTGAATAAAGCTGAATAAAGCTGAATAAAGCTGAATAAAGCTGAATAAAGCTGAATAAAGCGCTGAATAAAGCTGAATAAAGCTGAATAAAGCTGAATAAAGCTGAATAAAGCTGAATAAAGCTGAATAAAGCTGAATAAAGCCGAATAAAGCTGAATAAAGCTGAATAAAGCGCTGAATAAAGCCGAATAAAGCTAAATAAAGCTGAATAAAGCTGAATAAAGCTGAATAAAGCTGAATAAAGCGCTGAATAAAGCTGAATAAAGCGCTGAATAAAGCTGAATAAAGCTGAATAAAGCTGAATAAAGCTGAATAAAGCTGAATAAAGCTGAATAAAGCTCAATAAAGCGCTGAATAAAGCTGAATAAAGCTGAATAAAGCTGAATAAAGCTGAATAAAGCTGAATAAAGCTGAATAAAGCTGAATAAAGCGCTGAATAAAGCTGAATAAAGCTGAATAAAGCTGAATAAAGCTGAATAAAGCTGAATAAAGCGCTGAATATAGCTGAATAAAGCTGAATAAAGCTGAATAAAGCTGGATAAAGCTGAATAAAGCTGAATAAAGCTGATTAAAGCTGAATAAAGCGCTGAATATAGCTGAATAAAGCTGAATAAAGCTGATTAAAGCTGATTAAAGCTGAATAAAGCGCTGAATATAGCTGAATAAAGCTGAATAAAGCTGAATAAAGCTGAATAAAGCTGAATAAAGCCGAATAAAGCCGAATAAAGCCGAATAAAGCCGGATAAAGCTGAATAAAGCTGAATAAAGCTGAATAAAGCTGAATAAAGCCGAATAAAGCTGAATAAAGCTGAATAAAGCTGAATAAAGCCGAATAAAGCTAAATAAAGCTGAATAAAGCTGAATAAAGCTGAATAAAGCTGAATAAAGCGCTGAATAAAGCTGAATAAAGCTGAAAAAAGCTGAATAAAGCTGAATAAAGCTGAATAAAGCTGGATAAAGCTGAATAAAGCTGAATAAAGCGCTGAATATAGCTGAATAAAGCTGAATAAAGCTGAATAAAGCGCTGAATAAAGCTGAATAAAGCGCTGAATAAAGCTGAATAAAGCTGAATAAAGCTGGATAAAGCTGAATAAAGCTGAATAAAGCGCTGAATAAAGCTGAATAAAGCTGGATAAAGCTGAATAAAGCTGAATAAAGCTGATTAAAGCTGAATAAAGCGCTGAATATAGCTGAATAAAGCTGAATAAAGCTGAATAAAGCTGAATAAAGCTGAATAAAGCTGATTAAAGCTGAATAAAGCTGAATAAAGCTGAATAAAGCTGAATAAAGCTGAATAAAGCTGGATAAAGCTGAATAAAGCGCTGAATAAAGCTGAATAAAGCTGAATAAAGCTGAATAAAGCTGAATAAAGCTGAATAAAGCTGAATAAAGCGCTGAATAAAGCTGAATAAAGCTGGATAAAGCTGGATAAAGCTGAATAAAGCTGAATAAAGCTGAATAAAGCGCTGAATAAAGCTGAATATAGCTGAATAAAGCTGAATAAAGCTGAATAAAGCTGAATAAAGCTGAATAAAGCTGAATAAAGCGCTGAATAAAGCTGAATAAAGCTGAATAAAGCTGAATAAAGCTGAATAAAGCTGAATAAAGCTGAATAAAGCTGAATAAAGCTGAATAAAGCTGAATAAAGCCGAATAAAGCCGGATAAAGCTGAATAAAGCTGAATAAAGCTGAATAAAGCTGAATAAAGCTGAATAAAGCTGAATAAAGCTGAATAAAGCTGAATAAAGCTGAATAAAGCGCTGAATAAAGCTGAATAAAGCTGAATAAAGCTGAATAAAGCTGAATAAAGCTGAATAAAGCTGAATAAAGCTGAATAAAGCTGAATAAAGCTGAATAAAGCTGAATAAAGCTGAATAAAGCTGAATAAAGCGCTGAATAAAGCTGAATAAAGCTGAATAAAGCTGAATAAAGCTGAATAAAGCTGAATAAAGCGCTGAATATAGCTGAATAAAGCTGAATAAAGCTGAATAAAGCTGGATAAAGCTGAATAAAGCTGAATAAAGCTGATTAAAGCTGAATAAAGCGCTGAATATAGCTGAATAAAGCTGAATAAAGCTGATTAAAGCTGATTAAAGCTGAATAAAGCGCTGAATATAGCTGAATAAAGCTGAATAAAGCTGAATAAAGCTGAATAAAGCTGAATAAAGCCGAATAAAGCCGAATAAAGCCGAATAAAGCCGGATAAAGCTGAATAAAGCTGAATAAAGCTGAATAAAGCTGAATAAAGCCGAATAAAGCTGAATAAAGCTGAATAAAGCTGAATAAAGCCGAATAAAGCTAAATAAAGCTGAATAAAGCTGAATAAAGCTGAATAAAGCTGAATAAAGCGCTGAATAAAGCTGAATAAAGCTGAAAAAAGCTGAATAAAGCTGAATAAAGCTGAATAAAGCTGGATAAAGCTGAATAAAGCTGAATAAAGCGCTGAATATAGCTGAATAAAGCTGAATAAAGCTGAATAAAGCGCTGAATAAAGCTGAATAAAGCGCTGAATAAAGCTGAATAAAGCTGAATAAAGCTGGATAAAGCTGAATAAAGCTGAATAAAGCGCTGAATAAAGCTGAATAAAGCTGGATAAAGCTGAATAAAGCTGAATAAAGCTGAATAAAGCTGATTAAAGCTGAATAAAGCGCTGAATATAGCTGAATAAAGCTGAATAAAGCTGAATAAAGCTGAATAAAGCTGAATAAAGCTGATTAAAGCTGAATAAAGCTGAATAAAGCTGAATAAAGCTGGATAAAGCTGAATAAAGCGCTGAATAAAGCTGAATAAAGCTGAATAAAGCTGAATAAAGCTGAATAAAGCTGAATAAAGCTGAATAAAGCGCTGAATAAAGCTGAATAAAGCTGGATAAAGCTGGATAAAGCTGAATAAAGCTGAATAAAGCTGAATAAAGCGCTGAATAAAGCTGAATATAGCTGAATAAAGCTGAATAAAGCTGAATAAAGCTGAATAAAGCTGAATAAAGCTGAATAAAGCGCTGAATAAAGCTGAATAAAGCTGAATAAAGCTGAATAAAGCTGAATAAAGCTGAATAAAGCTGAATAAAGCTGAATAAAGCTGAATAAAGCTGAATAAAGCCGAATAAAGCCGGATAAAGCTGAATAAAGCTGAATAAAGCTGAATAAAGCTGAATAAAGCTGAATAAAGCTGAATAAAGCTGAATAAAGCTGAATAAAGCTGAATAAAGCGCTGAATAAAGCTGAATAAAGCTGAATAAAGCTGAATAAAGCTGAATAAAGCTGAATAAAGCGCTGAATAAAGCTGAATAAAGCTGAATAAAGCTGAATAAAGCTGGATAAAGCTGAATAAAGCTGAATAAAGCTGAATAAAGCTGAATAAAGCTGAATAAAGCTGAATAAAGCTGAATAAAGCTGAATAAAGCTGATTAAAGCTGAATAAAGCTGAATAAAGCTGAATAAAGCGCTGAATAAAGCTGAATAAAGCTGATTAAAGCTCAATAAAGCTGAATAAAGCTGAATAAAGCTGAATAAAGCTGGATAAAGCTGAATAAAGCGCTGAATAAAGCTGAATAAAGCTGATTAAAGCTGAATAAAGCTGAATATAGCTGAATAAAGCTTAATAAAGCTGAATATAGCTGAATAAAGCTGAATAAAGCTGAATAAAGCTGAATAAAGCTGAATATAGCTGAATAAAGCTGAATAAAGCTGAATAAAGCTGAATAAAGCTGAATAAAGCGCTGAATAAAGCTGAATAAAGCTGAATATAGCTGAATAAAGCTGAATAAAGCTTAATAAAGCTGAATATAGCTGAATAAAGCTGAATAAAGCTGAATAAAGCTGAATAAAGCTGAATAAAGCTGAATAAAGCTGAATAAAGCTGAATAAAGCTGAATAAAGCTGAATAAAGCTGAATAAAGCTGAATAAAGCTGATTAAAGCTGAATAAAGCTGAATAAAGCGCTGAATAAAGCTGAATAAAGCGCTGAATAAAGCTGAATAAAGCTGAATAAAGCTGAATAAAGCTGAATAAAGCTGAATAAAGCTGATTAAAGCTGAATAAAGCTGAATAAAGCTGAATAAAGCTGAATAAAGCTGAATAAAGCTGAATAAAGCTGAATAAAGCTGAATATAGCTGAATAAAGCTGAATAAAGCTGAATAAAGCGCTGAAAAAAGCTGAATAAAGCTGAATAAAGCTGAATAAAGCTGAATAAAGCTGAATATAGCTGAATAAAGCTGAATAAAGCTGAATAAAGCGCTGAAAAAAGCTGAATAAAGCTGAATAAAGCTGAATAAAGCTGGATAAAGCTGAATAAAGCTGAATAAAGCTGAATAAAGCGCTGAATAAAGCTGAATAAAGCTGAATAAAGCTGAATAAAGCTGAATAAAGCTGAATAAAGCGCTGAATAAAGCTGAATAAAGCTGAATAAAGCTGAATAAAGCTGAATAAAGCTGAATAAAGCTGAATAAAGCTGAATAAAGCCGAATAAAGCTGAATAAAGCTGAATAAAGCGCTGAATAAAGCCGAATAAAGCTAAATAAAGCTGAATAAAGCTGAATAAAGCTGAATAAAGCTGAATAAAGCGCTGAATAAAGCTGAATAAAGCGCTGAATAAAGCTGAATAAAGCTGAATAAAGCTGAATAAAGCTGAATAAAGCTGAATAAAGCTGAATAAAGCTCAATAAAGCGCTGAATAAAGCTGAATAAAGCTGAATAAAGCTGAATAAAGCTGAATAAAGCTGAATAAAGCTGAATAAAGCGCTGAATAAAGCTGAATAAAGCTGAATAAAGCTGAATAAAGCTGAATAAAGCTGAATAAAGCGCTGAATAAAGCTGAATAAAGCTGAATAAAGCTGAATAAAGCTGAATAAAGCTGAATAAAGCTGAATAAAGCTGGATAAAGCTGAATAAAGCTGGATAAAGCTGAATAAAGCTGAATAAAGCTGGATAAAGCTGAATAAAGCTGAATAAAGCTGATTAAAGCTGAATAAAGCGCTGAATAAAGCTGAATAAAGCTGAATAAAGCTGAATAAAGCCGAATAAAGCTGAATAAAGCTGAATAAAGCGCTGAATAAAGCCGAATAAAGCTAAATAAAGCTGAATAAAGCTGAATAAAGCTGAATAAAGCTGAATAAAGCGCTGAATAAAGCTGAATAAAGCGCTGAATAAAGCTGAATAAAGCTGAATAAAGCTGAATAAAGCTGAATAAAGCTGAATAAAGCTGAATAAAGCTCAATAAAGCGCTGAATAAAGCTGAATAAAGCTGAATAAAGCGCTGAATAAAGCTGAATAAAGCTGAATAAAGCTGAATAAAGCGCTGAATAAAGCTGAATAAAGCTGAATAAAGCTGAATAAAGCTGAATAAAGCTGAATAAAGCGCTGAATATAGCTGAATAAAGCTGGATAAAGCTGAATAAAGCTGGATAAAGCTGAATAAAGCTGAATAAAGCTGAATAAAGCTGAATAAAGCTGGATAAAGCTGAATAAAGCTGGATAAAGCTGAATAAAGCTGAATAAAGCTGAATAAAGCTGAATAAAGCTGAATAAAGCTGAATAAAGCTGGATAAAGCTGAATAAAGCTGAATAAAGCTGAATAAAGCTGAATAAAGCTGAATAAAGCTGAATAAAGCTGATTAAAGCTGAATAAAGCTGAATAAAGCTGAATAAAGCTGAATATAGCTGAATAAAGCTGAATAAAGCTGAATAAAGCTGAATAAAGCTGAATAAAGCTGAATAAAGCGCTGAATAAAGCTGAATAAAGCGCTGAATAAAGCTGAATAAAGCTGAATAAAGCTGAATAAAGCTGAATAAAGCTGAATAAAGCTGAATAAAGCGCTGAATAAAGCTGAATAAAGCTGAATAAAGCTGAATAAAGCTGAATAAAGCTGAATAAAGCTGGATAAAGCTGAATAAAGCTGAATAAAGCGCTGAATAAAGCTGAATAAAGCTGAATAAAGCTGAATAAAGCTGAATAAAGCTGAATAAAGCTGAATAAAGCTGAATAAAGCTGAATAAAGCTGAATAAAGCTGGATAAAGCTGAATAAAGCTGAATAAAGCGCTGAATAAAGCTGAATAAAGCTGAATAAAGCGCTGAATAAAGCTGAATAAAGCTGAATAAAGCTGAATAAAGCTGAATAAAGCTGGATAAAGCTGAATAAAGCTGAATAAAGCTGAATAAAGCGCTGAATAAAGCTGAATAAAGCTGAATAAAGCTGAATAAAGCTGAATAAAGCTGAATAAAGCTGAATAAAGCTGAATAAAGCGCTGAATAAAGCTGAATAAAGCTGAATAAAGCTGAATAAAGCGCTGAATAAAGCTGAATAAAGCTGAATAAAGCTGAATAAAGCTGAATAAAGCGCTGAATAAAGCTGAATAAAGCTGAATAAAGCTGATTAAAGCTGAATAAAGCTGAATAAAGCGCTGAATAAAGCTGAATAAAGCTGAATAAAGCTGAATAAAGCTCAATAAAGCGCTGAATAAAGCTGAATAAAGCTGAATAAAGCTGAATAAAGCTGAATAAAGCTGAATAAAGCGCTGAATAAAGCTGAATAAAGCTGAATAAAGCTGAATAAAGCCGAATAAAGCTGAATAAAGCTGAATAAAGCTGGATAAAGCTGAATAAAGCTGAATAAAGCTGAATAAAGCTGAATAAAGCTGAATAAAGCTGAATAAAGCTGAATAAAGCGCTGAATAAAGCTGAATAAAGCTGAATAAAGCTGAATAAAGCTGAATAAAGCTGGATAAAGCTGAATAAAGCTGAATAAAGCTGAATAAAGCTGAATAAAGCTGAATAAAGCTGGATAAAGCTGAATAAAGCTGAATAAAGCTGAATAAAGCTGAATAAAGCTGAATAAAGCTGAATAAAGCTGAATAAAGCTGAATAAAGCTGAATAAAGCTGAATAAAGCGCTGAATAAAGCTGAATAAAGCTGAATAAAGCTGAATAAAGCTGAATAAAGCGCTGAATAAAGCTGAATAAAGCTGAATAAAGCTGAATAAAGCTGAATAAAGCTGAATATAGCTGAATAAAGCTGAATAAAGCTGAATAAAGCTGAATAAAGCTGAATAAAGCTGAATAAAGCGCTGAATAAAGCTGAATATAGCTGAATAAAGCTGAATAAAGCTGAATAAAGCTGAATAAAGCTGGATAAAGCTGGATAAAGCTGAATAAAGCTGAATAAAGCTGAATAAAGCTGGATAAAGCTGAATAAAGCTGAATAAAGCTGAATAAAGCTGAATAAAGCGCTGAATAAAGCTGAATAAAGCTGGATAAAGCTGAATAAAGCTGAATAAAGCGCTGAATAAAGCTGAATAAAGCTGAATAAAGCTGAATAAAGCTGAATAAAGCTGAATAAAGCTGAATAAAGCTGAATAAAGCTGAATAAAGCGCTGAATAAAGCTGAATAAAGCTGGATAAAGCTGAATAAAGCTGAATAAAGCTGAATAAAGCTGGATAAAGCTGGATAAAGCTGGATAAAGCTGAATAAAGCTGGATAAAGCTGGATAAAGCTGAATAAAGCTGAATAAAGCTGAATAAAGCTGAATAAAGCTGAATAAAGCTGAATAAAGCTGAATAAAGCTGAATAAAGCTGAATAAAGCTGAATAAAGCTGAATAAAGCTGAATAAAGCTGAATAAAGCTGAATAAAGCCGAATAAAGCTGAATAAAGCGCTGAATAAAGCGCTGAATATAGCTGAATAAAGCTGAATAAAGCTGAATAAAGCTGAATAAAGCTGAATAAAGCTGAATAAAGCTGAATAAAGCGCTGAATAAAGCTGAATAAAGCTGAATAAAGCTGAATAAAGCTGAATAAAGCTGAATAAAGCGCTGAATAAAGCTGAATAAAGCGCTGAATAAAGCTGAATAAAGCTGAATAAAGCTGAATAAAGCTGAATAAAGCTGAATAAAGCTGAATAAAGCTGAATAAAGCGCTGAATAAAGCTGAATAAAGCTGAATAAAGCTGAATAAAGCTGAATAAAGCTGAATAAAGCTGAATAAAGCGCTGAATAAAGCTGAATAAAGCTGGATAAAGCTGAATAAAGCTGAATAAAGCTGATTAAAGCTGAATAAAGCGCTGAATATAGCTGAATAAAGCTGAATAAAGCTGAATAAAGCTGAATAAAGCTGAATAAAGCTGATTAAAGCTGAATAAAGCTGAATATAGCTGAATAAAGCTGAATAAAGCTGAATAAAGCTGAATAAAGCTGAATAAAGCTGAATAAAGCGCTGAATAAAGCTGAATAAAGCTGAATAAAGCTGAATAAAGCGCTGAATAAAGCTGAATAAAGCGCTGAATAAAGCTGAATAAAGCTGAATAAAGCTGAATAAAGCTGAATAAAGCTGGATAAAGCTGAATAAAGCTGAATAAAGCTGAATAAAGCGCTGAATAAAGCTGAATAAAGCTGAATAAAGCTGAATAAAGCGCTGAATAAAGCTGAATAAAGCTGAATAAAGCTGAATAAAGCTGAATAAAGCTGGATAAAGCTGAATAAAGCTGAATAAAGCTGAATAAAGCTGAATAAAGCTGAATAAAGCTGAATAAAGCTGAATAAAGCTGAATAAAGCTGAATAAAGCTGAATAAAGCTGAATAAAGCTGAATAAAGCGCTGAATAAAGCTGAATAAAGCTGAATAAAGCTGAATAAAGCCGAATAAAGCTGAATAAAGCTGAATAAAGCTGGATAAAGCTGAATAAAGCTGAATAAAGCTGAATAAAGCTGAATAAAGCTGAATAAAGCTGAATAAAGCGCTGAATAAAGCTGAATAAAGCTGAATAAAGCTGAATAAAGCTGAATAAAGCTGGATAAAGCTGAATAAAGCTGAATAAAGCTGAATAAAGCTGAATAAAGCTGAATAAAGCTGAATAAAGCTGAATAAAGCTGGATAAAGCTGAATAAAGCTGAATAAAGCTGAATAAAGCTGAATAAAGCTGAATAAAGCTGGATAAAGCTGAATAAAGCTGAATAAAGCTGAATAAAGCGCTGAATAAAGCTGAATAAAGCTGAATAAAGCTGAATAAAGCTGAATAAAGCTGAATATAGCTGAATAAAGCTGAATAAAGCTGAATAAAGCTGAATAAAGCTGAATAAAGCGCTGAATAAAGCTGAATAAAGCTGAATAAAGCTGAATAAAGCTGAATAAAGCTGGATAAAGCTGAATAAAGCGCTGAATAAAGCTGAATAAAGCTGAATAAAGCGCTGAATAAAGCTGAATAAAGCTGAATAAAGCTGAATAAAGCTGATTAAAGCTGAATAAAGCTGAATAAAGCTGAACAAAGCTGAATAAAGCGCTGAAAAAAGCTGAATAAAGCTGAATAAAGCGCTGAATAAAGCTGAATAAAGCTGAATAAAGCTGAATAAAGCTGAATAAAGCTGAATAAAGCTGAATAAAGCTGAATAAAGCTGAATAAAGCTGATTAAAGCTGAATAAAGCTGAATAAAGCTGAATAAAGCTGAATAAAGCTGAATAAAGCTGAATAAAGCGCTGAATAAAGCTGAATAAAGCTGAATAAAGCTGAATAAAGCTGAATAAAGCTGAATAAAGCTGAATAAAGCTGAATAAAGCTGAATAAAGCTGAATAAAGCTGAATAAAGCTGAATAAAGCTGGATAAAGCTGAATAAAGCTGAATAAAGCTGAATAAAGCTGGATAAAGCTGGATAAAGCTGAATAAAGCTGAATAAAGCTGAATAAAGCTGAATAAAGCTGAATAAAGCGCTGAATAAAGCTGAATAAAGCTGGATAAAGCTGAATAAAGCTGAATAAAGCTGAATAAAGCTGAATAAAGCTGGATAAAGCTGAATAAAGCTGAATAAAGCTGAATAAAGCTGAATAAAGCTGAATAAAGCTGGATAAAGCTGGATAAAGCTGAATAAAGCTGAATAAAGCTGAATAAAGCTGAATAAAGCGCTGAATAAAGCTGAATAAAGCTGGATAAAGCTGAATAAAGCTGAATAAAGCGCTGAATAAAGCTGAATAAAGCTGAATAAAGCTGAATAAAGCTGAATAAAGCTGAATAAAGCTGAATAAAGCTGGATAAAGCTGAATAAAGCTGAATAAAGCTGAATAAAGCTGAATAAAGCTGAATAAAGCTGAATAAAGCTGAATAAAGCTGAATAAAGCTGAATAAAGCTGAATAAAGCTGGATAAAGCTGAATAAAGCTGAATAAAGCTGAATAAAGCTGGATAAAGCTGAATAAAGCTGAATAAAGCTGAATAAAGCGCTGAATAAAGCTGAATAAAGCTGGATAAAGCTGAATAAAGCTGAATAAAGCTGAATAAAGCTGAATAAAGCTGAATAAAGCTGAATAAAGCTGAATAAAGCGCTGAATAAAGCTGAATAAAGCTGGATAAAGCTGAATAAAGCTGGATAAAGCTAGATAAAGCGGTGAATCAGGAGCAACAGAACGAGCTGGTGTTGAATGCAGCAAAGACTAGTTGTAGGTCAAAGGTCTTCACTTAAATCCAGAGTTACAATTAATGATAAATCATGAGTATATTAAATAAGTGCATGAAACTAAACTGCTTGACATTGCAATAGATAATAACTCACATGGAAACAGCACTTACATAAGATCTGTACCATAATGTGTGATCTATTAGCTTCAGTTAATATTTGTGCATCTACTAAAGCTGATCGCTCAAACACTGCTGTATGTCACTCCTTTATCGTCCCACAAATGCTGCACTCACAGAACTGAAAATGAATTAAGCAAATGTGAAACAAATGCATAAAGACTTATTATTTGTGAAGGATTCTCTGTCTTACTTTTATTGGAAATCTTTTGGAAACGTTGACTACATTCAAGCACCAGGCGTGCAATGGGAAGGAACTTATATTCATCTTTAGAAGTCATATTTAGAAGTACAAGTGGAATCAAATTCCAAAACAAATTGAAATTGGTTGAAAAATATGATGTGAGTCAAGAATAAAAGCAGAACAGGTTTAGTGATGAAAGTGTCGGATTATTCGTATGTACAAAGTGCTTTTATCATTATTGCCATTTAATGCAATGTTTCTGTAAATGTATAGAACTTATGATGAACATTTATGATACAATTGTACATTTTTTCTTTTAAAACATCATGAACATTTAATCATTTTTTCACTGTTGCTCCTTGAAGCAGCTGCTGTTGTGATTTTGGGCGTTACAAAAATAAACTGAATTGTTCCCGGACGTTGGCCACATAATTCATCCGTCTGTATTCTGTCCATATTACATATATATATATATATATATATATATATATATATATATATATATTATATATGGTTATTATATATATGCCGAGGTGGCCCCCACCTCAGCACCGGCCCCCAACAGGCACCGCCCCCCACCTCAGCACCAACCTGGGGGCCAACCACCATCCTCAGCTCTTGTATCTTGAGTCATGTGACCTGACCACAAAAGAGAGACTCAGGAGACTTTAGAGACTTGTCTTCTGAAGGTCTGAGGACTCTTGTGTTTGGACGGCTCTGATGTGTCGGCTCTTCTCGTTCCACAAACGACATGAATGGTTTCCATGGAGCTACTTTAGACAAGTGTTAGCGCTCAAACCTCCTTTAGTCTTTAGATTGACTCCAGAACGGTCAGATTTATGTTTGTTTGGGTTAGTCCTCCCTGATTGACCATTTGAACTCGTCCCAAGTCCCAAGTCCCAAGTCCCAAGTCCCAAGTCCCAAGTCCCGCCCTCAGGACTCTTTCTGGAGCCACCGCAGGTTGATTTACTTGTTTTGTCATATTTTATTATATATATATATATATATATATATATATATATATATATATATATATATATATATATATGTTATTTGGATCAAAAAAACAAAGAGTTTCTGTCCATCGCTTTAAGACGACGTTGTGATTTGCAGATTTTCATTTATGGTGTTTTTGTTTTTGAAAAGACAAATATATAGAAATGTGGCTATTATAAAGGCTGATCAAAGTCAACTATTAAAAAAACATTAAACTATTAAAGACCATAAAAAATACTAACATTGGTTACGTTAGTTAAGTCATCAATGCCTTCTGAATTGAAGGAGTCTAAGGCCCTGTTTTTTAAAACCACAGGTAAAAAAGGGTGAGCAGTGAATTAAAAAACTAAAACATAAAATGTATTTGAATATATTACAATCAAATGTTCAAATCCCAAAGTAAAATAGGATGTCCAAGGCTAAAAAGTTAAAATGCTATATATAAAAAGATGTAAATGGTAAACTGTGTTGGCGGGCTCCTTGGGCAGCCCCGCCCCCTCACGCCTGCTGCAGGCTCCACCTCTGAGGGGAGAAGAGGGCGTGGCTGACTCCCCGCTTCTGGAAGGCTTTCAGCAGCGTCCACTTCCTGAACCACTCAGTGACCCTTTGTCAGCCGCTCGGGGGCCTCTACGTCTATGCGCCGTGTGAGAGCCAGTGTGGCATTCTGGTCCTTCTCTGCTCTGTGCGCTCTGTTACCCGTCCATGTCACCTGCCATGTCACCTGCCATGTCACCTGCCATGTCACCTGCCATGTCACCTGGCTGCCCGTTTTCACTGCTCCATCTGCTTCTCCACATCCTGAACTGTCTCAGTTTGCGCTCCACCCATGTCCACTGGCTGGGGAAGTGGGTGGAGGTTTTCCAACACAGACGACATACAAGGGAATCAGCACAAATAACATGCAAATGATCAGGAAAATGAGCACATGGCTACGTAGTGCTAGCTCTATGTGTCCAGTCCAGCTGAGGACTGGACACGTGTCATTTCTCCTTGACGTGTATGATTTAATGAATGCCACAGTGAGTTTCCTCAGAACTTCTGTGAGGTGGAGGAAATCAAAGAGTCAGGCTGAGGTTATATTTAACAGGGCTCAGGTGTTAACTGGAGCCCTTAAAACAAATGCCTGCTTCTGGTCTCTGACAGACAGGTCGTACTGGGAAAGTGGCCGTGTGCAGCGAAGAGGGATCAAGAGCTTAGAGAGACCCTAGGGCCCGGCTCAGCTCAGACCCACCAGAGGAGGCCTAATTCTCCACAGTCAGGGTTTGTTCCTAACCTTGCTAGCAAGAAGAATGGTGTGAGTTCTGTCTATAAGTTCTAGTTCCAATTAGAAATAGCATCTTTTAGTGTTAATGGCATATTAGTCACACCTTCAGTTTTACTGTAAGAAACCTTGGGGTCTTATTTGAACAGGAGCTCTCATTTAAAGCTCATATAAATCAAGCCTGTAAAACAGACTATTTCCATCTGTGCAACATAGATACAATCAGAACAAATCTTGCTTAAAAGTGAAGCTGAAATTTGTAACGTCTAGATTCTCCTGTAACTCCTGCTCACAGCAGGTCCTAAAAGCTCCATAAAAAGCTTTAACTGGTTCAAAATGCAGCAGCAAGATTACTAACAGGAACTAAAAGAAGAGAGCACTTTACGCCGGTGCTGGAGTCTCTTCACTGGCTCCTGTCCAGTTTAGAATCACATTTAAACTCCTCCTCCTGATTTACAAAGCCATAAATGACATGGCCCCTCCCACCTCAAAGATGCTACAGAACCATATCATCCAATCAGAGCTCTTCACTCTCAATGCTGGACTTCTGGTGGTGCCAAGAGTATCTAAAAGCACAGTAGGAGGTAGAGCTCCTGTGTTATGGAATCAGTTCCTGTCCATGTTAAAGAGGCGACACAGTCGCTTCATCTAAGTCCAGGCTTAAACGTTCCTCTATGGCCCCCACCTATGCAGAGGTGGAGTGAGGTTGCTGACAGAGAACCTGCTCCACGCTCTGAGGCATTGGACTGGGCCTGGACAGGGTCCTGAGCAGATAGTTAGAGAAGAGAGGAATGAGAGAAGAATTCCTGCTCCATCAGCCAGAGACCGAGCCAATGTTTCAACATCAAAAGCACCACAACCTCAGCCTCCACCAAAGGATTCATCAGCAGCTGCTCCACCACCACCAGCAAAGGATTCAGCTCCAGCTGCTCCACATTCACCTCCACCGCCTCCAGCAAAGGAACAATCTTCAAAGGCCTTGGACCCATCTGTGACAAGCCCAACAACATCCCTGTCATCGCCCCTGCCTTCACACCAGCCCTGGGTTCCCCCTGCAACATCTACTCCCACTAAAGATTCATCATTCTCCTTCTCATCTCCACTCTCACCCATGGGCCTTCCCAGCCATTTTGAAAGTCTGATCAAATCAGGCATTAAGATGGCTCCACTCACGCCCAATATAGCAAGGGCTATGCCGACTACACCAACAAAAACCCCACCACCCATCCCCCCTCGCCTCTCACCTGGTCCCAAACTCTCCTTGGCTACAAAAGCCCCACCACCCATCCAACCTCGCCTTTTACCTGGTATCTCCCATAGCTAGGATGCACTGGGTCTCATCGTTGCCGGGACTTATTGTCACATTAAAAATCAAACCAACCCGGGGCCCTATGTAAAAAGAGCCCCCCCTAGTGCTATTTCTGTAGTCACATCATCACACAGATGGAAAAATAAAATGCGAGTCAGGCCCAATCTGAGAAATGTGATTCATATTCCCTGTGAAAAGATAAAGCCCAGTCCCACTGAAACTAGTCTGAAACTTGCTGTGCTAAATGTCAGATCCTTATGTAACAAATCTCTCTTAATTAATAATTTTATTTCTTCTTATAATCTTGATTTTATGTTTTTAACTGAAACATGGCTTGACAAAAACACAGGAAATGTAGTTCTGATAGAATCTGCTCCACCCAACTTTAAGTTTGAATCTGAAACACGAGAAAACAAAAAAGGGGGTGGAGTCTGTGCTGTCTTTAGAGATGAAATAATTACCCGCAGGTTGCCTTTTGGGGTGTTTTCATCATTTGAGTATGTATCCTTTAAAATGGAGCTAAAACGGTCTCCATCCATTCTCTTCATTGTTTTATACAAGCCTCCCCAGCACTGCCAAAGTTTTACTGATGATTTTACTGAGATGTTTCAGTCGTATGCACAGACTTTGATGGTTTGGTCATTACAGGTGATTTCAATGTGCATGTTGATAATATTTGTGACAGAAACGCTAAAGAGCTTGATGCTGTCCTTGAAACCTTCAGTCTTACTCAGCATGTGAGAGGCCCCACCCACAGCAAAGGACACACTCTAGATCTCATAATTACAAAGGGGGTAAATATTTCAAATGTTAATGTGATCGATGTTGCTCTGTCTGATCATTTCTGTGTCTTCTTTGACCTGTCTGTTTCTCCCAAACCTCCGGTTGGTCCTGCAGTTGTTCAGAGGAGACACATAAGTGATGGCACAGGTGCACTGTTTATGGAAATGATAAACTTTGAAAATGTCTCATGTTCTAATGTAAATGATTTGTTGAACTCTGTTACATCTAGTGTTTTGAATGTTCTGGACACCATCGCCCCTATAAAGGCTAAAATGGTTAAAAATAAGCAGAAGGCGCCGTGGAGAAATGATGATTCGGTCAGGGCACAGAAAAGGGAGTGCCGCAGGGCCGAACGGAAATGGCGCAAGTCAAAGCTCCAGGTTCAAAAAGAGATTTACAAAGAAAAGCTGAACATGTACAACCTAATCTTATGTAGAACTAGGGAAAGATATTTTTCTGAAATAATTGGAAGCTGCAGTAACAACTCGCGTGTCCTGTTTGCCACAGTAAACAGATTAACAAACCCTCCAGCTCAGCTGCCGTTAGAACTCATTTCCACATCCAAGTGTAATGAGTTTGCATTATTCTTTAATGACAAAGTTCAGGGCATTAAAAATGCTATAAATCCCACAATGCAAAAAATTACCCTAAAACCACCAAGACACTTAGAGCTAACTCACTTTGCACCAGTAACTGACAAAACTGTCCATGAGATCACCAGTCTGAGTTCATCTACATGCTGCCTCGATGTGTTACCCACCAGATTTCTAAAGTCCGTGCTGAACAGTTTGTTAGCACCATTCACTCACATAATTAACATGTCGCTTCAATCTGGAACATTCCCAATGTCTTTGAAAACTGCGGTCATAAAGCCTCTCCTAAAGAAGAGCAGTCTTGATGCCGCAGTACTGAGTCATTACCGGCCCTTGGGCAAAGTCCTTGAAAAGGTTGTTTACCAACAGCTCACAGATTTCCTCTTAATAAACAACTCATTTGATGTTTTTCAGTCAGGTTTTAGACCTCATCACAGCACTGAGACTGCTCTTGTCAAGGTGACAAATGACATCCGCCTGAACACTGACACGGGCAAAGCCTCAGTCTTAATTCTGTTAGATCTGAGAGCTGCTTTTGACACTGTCGATCATGGAATCCTCTTACAGAGACTAGAGGACTGGGTGGGCATCACTGGCACTGCCCTAAACTGGTTAAGGTCCTATCTGGAAGACAGGAAGTACTTTGTTGAAATTGGTAGCTGTGTCTCAGACCACATGACCCTGACCTGTGGAGTGCCCCAAGGGTCAGTCCTGGGTCCCCTTCTGTTCAACCTCTACATGCTGCCGTTGGGTCAGTTGATACGCAGTGAAAATGTGTCCTATCACAATTATGCAGACGACACTCAGATCTATGTTTCACTGTCGGCAGGTGACTATGGACCAGTAGATTCACTCTGTCACTGCATCCAACAGATCAGTTTGTGGATGCAAAACAACTTTCTCCAGCTGAACTCAGACAAGACTGAAATAATCGTTTTTGGCCCACAGAAACAAAGAGAAAGTGTTAGCGGTCACCTCCAGAGTCTCGCTCTAAAACCTACAAACCAAATTAGAAATCTGGGGGTAATAATGGACTCAGACTTGAACTTTAATAGCCACGTCAAATCAATAACATCAGCAGCTTTTTACCATCTAAAAAACATTGCCAAAATCAAAAATATAGTGTCAAAACCAGATTTAGAGAGACTTATCCATGCGTTTGTCTCCAGTAGATTAGACTACTGTAACGGCCTGCTCACTGGTCTCTCCAAACGAGTTGTAAAACAGCTGCAGTACATCCAGAACGCTGCTGCTCGGGTCCTGACTAGAACCAGGAAGTATGATCACATTAGTCCTGTTCTCAGGTCTCTGCACTGGCTCCCTGTGGCTCAGAGAATAGACTTTAAAGCAGCTCTGCTTGTGTACAAGTCTCTCCATGGCCTAGCACCAAAGTACATCTTGGATATGTTAGTGCCATATGAACCATCTCGGACTCTGAGGACCTCAGGGACCGGCCTCCTGCTGGTGCCCAGAGTCAGGACAAAACATGGGGAATCTGCGTTTCAGTTTTATGCAGCTAAAATCTGGAACAGTCTTCCTGAAGATGTGAGACAGGCTTCTACTCTGACAATGTTCAAATCTAAGCTAAAAACAGTTTTGTTTAGCTGCGCATATGACTGAAAGGATTTTTTCTTTGCACTCTTCTCTTTTGTTTGTGATTTTATTAGTTTAGAAAATCAGTTGGATTGATAATTTTTAATTTAGTTAATTTTATTGTATTTCTGTTTCTGTTTTGTGATTTGAATGCATTTTTCCTGCTGTGAAGCACTTTGAATTGCCTTGTGTATGAAATGTGCTCTACAAATAAACTTGCCTTGCCTTGCCTTGCCTTTGAAATGACATATGGTCAGGCCAGTTAGGAACAGAAATATAAAGCTACAGTTTCAGCTCCGCTGCCCTAGGAGCAACTCTGGGGGAAGTATGGCAGCTATCAACAATATTTAATATTTCAGTTCACCTTGACTTAATGGCATAAACACAGCATTATATGGGCCACAGAGTTCAAAGTGTGTGAAAAGAAAGCAGCAGCTTGAAGTCCAAAAAGTACGGTAAAGATCTCCTTAAATCACAAAGAATATTTCATATAAAAACTAAAACGATCCTTGATCAGAGCTGGAGACAGTCCACTGGTACAGAGTCTTCTACACAACACACTCCTGTCCTCAATCTCTCAGATCTCCCTGTGCGTGGAGACTCCTATGCATTTAAAGCACCGTAAACTGTTTGGACATGTTGCTATGTCATACAAAGTCCACAAATTAGCACAGAGGCCACCATCAGACCCCCAGTCCAGTTCTGACCAGCAGACAGATTGGACAGTACCAGGAAGCATGTCTGCCAGCGTCCCTCTGCACACACAATCCCAAAGTAAACCATGCAGTGTTGTATAGCTAACAGGAGAGCATGTTTATTTAACATGTGTGCACGCTGACTTAAGAGCTAGGGCGACGACTCCACTGCCCTGATGTTTATTTGAATTTTCCATTTTATATTGCCATGTGTCGCAGGCTTGTTTGGAGCGAGTGGAGAGATGGATCAGCGTGAGGGCGGAGTCATGCTGTGAGTCCTGTTCTCACTTGATGGATGTAGCTGGTACTTGTCTCTCTTAATGGGCAGTGGAGCTGTCCAAAAATATGAACCAATGGTAAATATTGTATGGAAACTAATTTGAACAATTCTTTTTGAAAATATCACTGTGAACAGGACAAATTTAGATGTTCCTTGTGTAGTCTTAGACTTACCTTGATCTAGAAAAAAAAACATGTGGAGATATTACAGTTTTTTACGATTGAAAAAACACAATTTTCATTGTTTTGTTTTATTTAGATAAACCCTGAGCACAATTAGCCCAACCACAAACCCAAGAAAGTGTCTGCGTCTCTCCCTCTCATGTCAAAAAGCAGAAAATAAAACACATTTGGTGAAAACATGTTTGTGTCTGTTTCGAAAAATTGTAAAGGCAAAAGTAATGTACGTCCTCTGGACAAGCGCCGCTTAGAGTTATTATTATTATTATCTTTATTCTTTAGACTTTATTCTTTATTCTTGTAGTCTCACTTCATTGTTGTAGTTCCTCCACTTTATTTTCCTGCCTCTGGACGGGCGAAGAATAAAGTCTCTTTATTTATATTCACGAGTAAACGTGATTATTTTACATAATCACATTCAGTAAACAATTATATCATTAGAGTAAATATATTACATCGATGTATTTAAAACACAAGATAATCTTACCTGTTGTTGACAGATTCCCAAACTACTAAAGAATAAAGTCTCTCTCCCCCCCTCTCTCCCTCTCTCTCTCCCCCTCTCCCCCCTCTCTCTCTCTCCCTCTCCCCCCCTCTCTCCCTCTCTCTCCCTCTCCCTCCCCCCTCCCCCTCTCTCCCTCTCTCTCCCTCCCTCCCTCTCCCTCGCTCTCTCAAAAGTAATAGCACACGTACTACTGTGAGAGCGATCGTAATGAGGTATAACATGTTGAAATCGGTTGAAGCGTTAAGGAGTTGAAACTGGCTAAATATAATAATGAAAAATAGGTGAAATACAGGAACATATAGTGTCTGTGTGACATCATCAGACGCTCAATGAGCCAAACACTTTAGCTCCTGCAAAATGAAACACTCTTGTAAAAACTACACAATAACTGATCAAAACCATCTTTTTTTATCATATGAAACACACACGGTGCATATGACCTAACTATGTTTGCACCAGTTACACACCAGTTACACACCAGTTACACACCAGTTACACACCAGTTACACACAGTTACACACCAGTTAAACACCAGCTATACACCAGTTACACACCAGATACACACCAGCTACACACCAGATACACACCAGCTACACACCAGATACACACCAGTTACACACCAGCTACACACCAGTTACACACCAGTTACACACCAGATACACACCAGCTACACACCAGTTACACACCAGCTACACACCAGCTACACACCAGTTACACAGAGTTACACACCAGTTAAACACCAGCTATACACCAGTTAAACACCAGATACACACCAGTTACACACCAGCTACACACCAGTTACACACCAGTTACACACCAGATACACACCAGCTACACACCAGATACACACCAGTTACACACCAGCTACACACCAGTTACACACCAGTTACACACCAGATACACACCAGCTAGATACCAGTTACACACCAGTTACACACCAGCTACACACCAGTTACACACCAGATACACACCAGCTACACACCAGTTACACACAGTTACAAACAGTTACACATAGTTACACACCAGTTACACACCAGCTACACACCAGTTACACTCCAGATACACACCAGTTAAACACCAGTTACACACCAGTTACACACCAGCTACACACCAGTTACACACCAGCTACACACCAGTTACTCACCACTTACATACCAGCTACACACCAGTTACACACCAGTTACACACCAGATAAACACCAGTTACACACCAGTTACACACCAGTTACAAACCAGTTACACACCAGCTACACACCAGTTACACACCAGTTACACAGTTACTCACCAGTTACACAGAGTTACACACAGTTACACACCAGTTACACACAGTTACACACTAGTTACACAGAGTTACACACCAGTTACACACAGTTACACACAGTTACACACCAGTTACACAAAGTTACACACAGTTACACACAGTTACACACCAGTTACACACAGCTACAAACCAGTTACACACAGTTAGACACCAGCTACACACCAGTTACACACAGTTACACACCAGTTACACAAAGTTACACACAGTTACACACCAGTTACACACAGTTACACACCAGTTAAACAAAGTTACACACCAGTTACTCACAGTTACACACCAGTTACACACAGTTACACACCAGATACACACCAGATACACACAGTTACACACAGCTACACACCAGTTACACACCAGTTACACAAAGTTACACACAGTTACACACCAGTTACACACAGTTACACACAGTTACACACCAGTTACACACAGTTACACACAGTTACACACCAGTTACACATAGTTACACATAGTTACACACCAGTTACACAGAGTTAAAAACCAGTTACACACAGTTACACACCAGTTACACACAGTTACACACAGCTTATCACCAGTTACACACAGTTAGACACCAGCTACACACCAGTTACACAGTTACACTCCAGTTACACTCCAGTTACACACAGTTACACACAGTTACACACCAGTTACACACCAGTTAAACAAAGTTACACACAGTTACACACCAGTTACTCACAGTTACACACCAGATACACACCAGATACACACAGTTACACACAGCTACACACCAGTTACACACCAGTTACACAAAGTTACACACAGTTACACACCAGTTACACACGGTTACACACCAGTTACACACAGTTACACAAAGCTACACACCAGTTACAAACAGTTACATACCAGCTACACACCAGTTACACAACAGTTACACAAAGTTACACACAGTTACACACAGTTACACACCAGTTACACACAGTTACACACAGTTACATATCAGTTACACACAGTTACACACAGTTACACACCTGTTACACACAGTTACACACCAGTTACACAAAGTTACACACAGTTACACACAGTTACACACAGTTACACACAGTTACACACCAGTTACACACCTGTTACACACCAGTTACACACCAGTTACACACAGTTAGACACCAGATACAGACCAGCTACACACCAGTTACACACCAGTTACACACCAGATACACACCAGTTACACACCAGTTACACACCAGATACACACCAGTTACACACCAGTTACACACAGTTACACACAGTTACACACCAGTTACACACAGTTACACACCAGTTACACACAGTTACACACAGTTACACACCAGTTACACAAAGTTACACACAGTTACACACCAGTTACACACCAGATACACACCAGTTACACAGTTACTCACCAGTTACACACAGTTACACACAGTTACACACAGTTACACACAGTTACACACAGTTACACACCAGTTACACAGTTACACACCAGTTACACACAGTTACACACAGTTACACACCAGCTACACACCAGTTACACACAGTTACACACCAGTTACACACCAGATACACACCAGTTACACAGTTACTCACCAGTTACACACAGTTACACACAGTTACACACAGTTACACACAGTTACACACCAGTTACACAGTTACACACCAGTTACACACAGTTACACACAGTTACACACAGTTACACACAGTTACACACAGTTACACACCAGTTACACAGTTACTCACCAGTTACACACAGTTACACACAGTTACACACCAGTTACACACAGTTACACACCAGTTACACACAGTTACATACCAGTTACACACAGTTACACACCAGTTACACAAAGTTACACACAGTAACACACCAGTTACACACCAGCTACACACCAGTTACACACAGTTACACACAGTTACACACCAGTTACACACAGTTACACACCAGATACACACAGGACAACACACACAGTGAACACTAAACACACTTGTATCATGACACACACAGGACAACACACACAGTGAACACTACACACACTTGTATCATGACACACACAGGACAACACACACAGTGAACACTACACACACTTGTATCATGACACACACAGGACAACACACACAGTGAACACTACACACACTTGTATAATGACACACACAGGACAACACACACAGAACACTACACACACTTGTATCATGACACACACAGGACAACACACACAGTGAACACTACACACACTTGTATCATGACACACACAGAACAATACACACAGTGAACACTACACACACTTGTATCATGACACACACAGGACAACACACACAGTGAACACTACACACACTTGTATCATGACACACACAGGACAACACACACAGTGAACACTACACACACTTGTATCATGACACACACAGGACAACACACACAGTGAACACTACACACACTTGTATCATGACACACACAGGACAACACACACAGTGAACACTACACACTTGTATCATGACACACACAGGACAACACACACAGTGAACACTATACACACTTGTATCATGACACACACAGGACAACACACACAGTGAACACTATACACACTTGTATCATGACACACACAGGACAACACACACAGTGAACACTATACACACTTGTATCATGACACACACAGGACAACACACACAGTGAACACTACACACACTTGTATCATGACACACACAGAACAACACACACAGTGAACACTACACACACTTGTATCATGACACACACAGGACAACACACACAGTGAACACTACACACACTTGTATCATGACACACACAGGACAACACACACAGTGAACACTACACACACTTGTATCATGACACACACAGGACAACACACACAGTGAACACTACACACACTTGTATCATGACACACACAGGACAACACACACAGTGAACACTACACACTTGTATCATGACACACACAGGACAACACACACAGTGAACACTATACACACTTGTATCATGACACACACAGGACAACACACACAGTGAACACTACACACACTTGTATCATGACACACACAGGACAACACACACAGTGAACACTACACACACTTGTATCATGACACACACAGGACAACACACACAGTGAACACTACACACACTTGTATCATGACACACACAGGACAACACACACAGTGAACACTACACACACTTGTATCATGACACACACAGGACAACACACACAGTGAACACTACACACACTTGTATCATGACACACACAGGACAACACACACAGTGAACACTACACACACTTGTATCATGACACACACAGGACAACACACACAGTGAACACTACACACACTTGTATCATGACACACACAGAACAATACACACAGTGAACACTACACACACTTGTATCATGACACACACAGGACAACACACACAGTGAACACTACACACACTTGTATCATGACACACACAGGACAACACACACAGTGAACACTACACACTTGTATCATGACACACACAGGACAACACACACAGTGAACACTACACACACTTGTATCATGACACACACAGGACAACACACACAGTGAACACTACACACTTGTATCATGACACACACAGGACACAAGACTCATGCTCTTGACAATGTCATTCTTTTTTTTCCCATAAACTCAAGACAACTTGACAAAATAAAAGAAAAAATCCCCAGTTTTCATGAACATCACATTTTATCCAGTACAAAAAATAACCCCCCAAACTCCTGCTTGAAGCCTTCCTCTTCCTCCACCTCCACCTCCACCTCCACCTGCTCCTCCTTCGATTCCCCGTCTCATCTTCACTCTTCCTCTTCCTCTTCCTCTTCCTCTTCCTCTTCCTCTTCCTTCCATTTTGGTTCAGTTTGATGAACTCACCTGATGCATTTTTATCGTGCTTAAACCTGATTGGTGTGTCTACAATTGAGCGATCTTGTGTTTGTGCCTGATGACAGTGTTCTATGGATTGGCACATGGGTGTGGTCATTTGGCACATGGGTGTGGTCATTTGGCACATGGGTGTGGTCATTTGGCACATGGGTGTGGTCATTTGGCACATGGATGTGGTCATTTGGCACATGGGTGTGGTCATTTGGCACATGGGTGTGGTCATTTGGCACATGGGTGTGGTCATTTGGATCATGGGCGCGGTCATTTGGATCATGGGCGTGGTCATTTGGCACATGGGTGTGGTCATTTGGCACA
This sequence comes from Eucyclogobius newberryi, assembly GCF_026437365.1. Classification (NCBI taxonomy): domain Eukaryota; kingdom Metazoa; phylum Chordata; class Actinopteri; order Gobiiformes; family Gobiidae; genus Eucyclogobius; species Eucyclogobius newberryi. The sequence goes on from NW_027315835.1 coordinate 31,088,533, forward strand.
TGGGTGTGGTCATTTGGCACATGAGTGTGGTCATTTGGCACATGGGTGTGGTCATTTGGCACATGGGTGTGGTCATTTGGCACATGGATGTGGTCATTTGGCACATGGGTGTGGTCATTTGGCACATGGGTGTGGTCATTTGGCACATGGGTGTGGTCATTTGGATCATGGGCGCGGTCATTTGGATCATGGGCGTGGTCATTTGGCACATGGGTGTGGTCATTTGGCACATGGGTGTGGTCATTTGGCACATGGGTGTGGTCATTTGGCACATGGGTGTGGTCATTTGGCACATGGGTGTGGTCATTTGGCACATGGATGTGGTCATTTGGCACATGGGTGTGGTCATTTGGATCATGGGCGCGGTCATTTGGATCATGGGCGTGGTCATTTGGCACATGGGTGTGGTCATTTGGCACATGGGCGTGGTCATTTGGCACATGGGTGTGGTCATTTGGCACATGGGCGTGGTCATTTGGCACATAGGCGTGGTAATTTGGCACATGGGTGTGGTCATTTGGCACATGGGTGTGGTCATTTGGCACATGGGTGTGGTCATTTTGGACATAGGCGTGGTCATTTGGCACATGGGCGTGGTCATTTGGCACATGGGTGTGGTCATTTGGCACATGGGTTTGGTCATTTGGCACATAGATGTGGTCATTTGGCACATGGGCGTGGTCATTTGGCACATGGGTGTGGTCATTTGGCACATGGGCGTGGTCATTTGGCACATGGGTGTGGTCATTTGGATCATGGGCGCGGTCATTTGGATCATGGGCGTGGTCATTTGGCACATGGGTGTGGTCATTTGGCACATGGGTGTGGTCATTTGGCACATGGGTGTGGTCATTTGGCACATGGGTGTGGTCATTTGGCACATGGGTGTGGTCATTTGGCACATGGATGTGGTCATTTGGCACATGGGTGTGGTCATTTGGATCATGGGCGCGGTCATTTGGATCATGGGCGTGGTCATTTGGCACATGGGTGTGGTCATTTGGCACATGGGCGTGGTCATTTGGCACATGGGTGTGGTCATTTGGCACATGGGCGTGGTCATTTGGCACATAGGCGTGGTAATTTGGCACATGGGTGTGGTCATTTGGCACATGGGTGTGGTCATTTGGCACATGGGTGTGGTCATTTTGGACATAGGCGTGGTCATTTGGCACATGGGCGTGGTCATTTGGCACATGGGTGTGGTCATTTGGCACATGGGTTTGGTCATTTGGCACATAGATGTGGTCATTTGGCACATGGGCGTGGTCATTTGGCACATGGGTGTGGTCATTTGGCACATGGGCGTGGTCATTTGGCACATGGGTGTGGTCATTTGGCACATGGGCGTGGTCATTTGGCACATGGGCGTGGTCATTTGGCACATGGGTGTGGTCATTTGGCACATGGGTGTGGTCATTTGACGGTCAGTACTTTAGAATTGCAGAAGTGACATATTGATGTACTTTTGTGTCTAAATGCACAAGTGTGTTCAGTGTTGCACTTCACTGTGTGTGTTGTGTGTGTTACACTGTGTGTGTTGTGTGCGTTACACTGTGTGTGTTGTGTGTGTTACACTGTGTGTGTTGTGTGTGTTACACTGTGTGTGTTGTGTGCGTTACACTGTGTGTGTTGTGTGTGTTACACTGTGTGTGTTGTGTGTGTTACACTGTGTGTGTTGTGTGTGTTACACTGTGTGTGTTGTGTGTGTTACACTGTGTGTGTTGTGTGCGTTACACTGTGTGTGTTGTGTGTGTTACACTGTGTGTGTTGTGTGCGTTACACTGTGTGTGTTGTGTGTGTTACACTGTGTGTGTTGTGTGTGTTACACTGTGTGTGTTGTGTGCGTTACACTGTGTGTGTTGTGTGTGTTACACTGTGTGTGTTGTGTGTGTTACACTGTGTGTGTTGTGTGCGTTACACTGTGTGTGTTGTGTGCGTTACACAGTGTGTGTTGTGTGTGTTACACTGTGTGTGTTGTGTGCGTTACACTGTGTGTGTTGTGTGTGTTACACTGTGTGTGTTGTGTGTGTTACACTGTGTGTGTTACACTGTGTGTGTTGTGTGTGTTACACTGTGTGTGTTGTGTGTGTTTCACTGTGTGTGTTGTGTGTGTTACACTGTGTGTGTTACACTGTGTGTGTTGTGTGTGTTACACTGTGTGTCTTGTGTGTCTTACACTGTGTGTGTTGTGTGTGTTTCACTGTGTGTGTTGTGTGTGTTACACTGTGTGTGTTGTTGTGCACAAAGTGTGAACTTTACATCGGTGCAGATCTGAGTTTTTCTCTTGAGTGTGAGGTTTTGATAATTGGGCAAAACTTTAGATTTGAGGTTTATTTAATCATAAAAACTGTAAGAAACGCGGGTTCTGTGCTGGAGCCAGAATGGAGTAATGTCAGGCCCAGAGTCGGGCCGGCTCATGTCACGCTAACACCGCTGTGATTTTGAGTCATGATGTGAAATTAAAATATTGCGCTAACTTTTGGATGAAGGGCCCTTGTTTTCTTGGAGAGCGTATGGAGCTGAGCAGATCGACTGATACAGACCAACCAGGATTTGTAGGTTTTGGGCTTATATTACATTATTACAGCAAAACCACTTTTGTACCAGCCCCACAACACGGGACAGGAGCTACAGTCTTCTCACTGTAAATATAACAGGTTTATCTGAAAGGTTTTCACTGCAACACCCTCATTAGGGCTGCACACGTTGGACATGGGCTGGACTTGGTGAGGATCACCGGGAAGGGCATTCCGCTGACCGGCAACAGATCTTGAGGTGGCAACAAAGCCGGTATTCAATAGTGAAGATGAGATACTGTGAGCCAAATTGCATGAAAAAGGTGAGATTGAATATCCAATTGATGCTGTAGCAAGCATGAGGCCTCAAGAGCCAAATAACTGGACCACACGAGCTGCTTCTCCTTTAAACGGATCACAGTCCAGCAAAACCTGGTGCAAGTGCAGACACAAACTATAGGCACATTCCACCAACTCCAACTCTCTGTGACTGTGAAGACCAACACAATGAATGAGTGGGATTCACTGACAAACACTGCCACGCACCGTCCCTCTGAGCTGCACATGCTCAAACCTCTGCACACACAACATTTGCACTGCACAAACAACATTTGCACTGCACAGAGAACATTTGCACTGCACACAGAACATTTGCACTGCACACACAACATTTGCACTGCACACAGAACATTTGCACTGCACACACAACATTTGCACTGCACACACAACCTTTGCACTGCACACAGAACATTTGCACTGCACACACAACATTTGCACTGCACACAGAACATTTGCACTGCACACACAACATTTGCACTGCACACACAACCTTTGCACTGCACACAGAACATTTGCACTGCACACACAACATTTGCACTGCACACAGAACATTTGCACTGCACACACAACATTTGCACTGCACACACAACCTTTGCACTGCACACAGAACATTTGCACTGCACACACAACATTTGCACTGCACACACAGAACATTTGCACTGCACACACAACATTTGCACTGCACACACAGAACATTTGCACTGCACACACAACATTTGCACTGCACACACAGAACATTTGCACTGCACACACAGAACATTTGCACTGCACACACAGAACATTTGCACTGCACACACAGAACATTTGCACTGCACACAGAACATTTGCACTGCACACAGAACATTTGCACTGCACACACAACATTTGCACTGCACACACAACATTTGCACTGCACACACAACATTTGCACTGCACACAGAACATTTGCACTGCACACACAACATTTGCACTGCACACACAACATTTGCACTGCACACACAACATTTGCACTGCACACACAACATTTGCACTGCACACAGAACATTTGCACTGCACACACAACATTTGCACTGCACACACAGAACATTTGCACTGCACACACAGAACATTTGCACTGCACACACAGAACATTTGCACTGCACACAGAACATTTGCACTGCACACACAACATTTGCACTGCACACACAACATTTGCACTGCACACACAACATTTGCACTGCACACACAACATTTGCACTGCACACAGAACATTTGCACTGCACACACAGAACATTTGCACTGCACACACAGAACATTTGCACTGCACACACAGAACATTTGCACTGCACACACAGCACACAGAACATTTGCACTGCACACACAGAACATTTGCACTGCACACACAGAACATTTGCACTGCACACACAGAACATTTGCACTGCACACAGAACATTTGCACTGCACTCACAACATTTGCACTGCACACACAACATTTGCACTGCACACACAACATTTGCACTGCACACACAACATTTGCACTGCACACAGAACATTTGCACTGCACACACAGAACATTTGCACTGCACACAGAACATTTGCACTGCACTCACAACATTTGCACTGCACACACAGAACATTTGCACTGCACACACAGAACATTTGCACTGCACACACAGAACATTTGCACTGCACACACACAACATTTGCACTGCACACACAACATTTGCACTGCACACACAACATTTGCACTGCACACACAACATTTGCACTGCACACAGAACATTTGCACTGCACACACAGAACATTTGCACTGCACACAGAACATTTGCACTGCACTCACAACATTTGCACTGCACACACAGAACATTTGCACTGCACACACAGAACATTTGCACTGCACACACAGAACATTTGCACTGCACACACACAACATTTGCACTGCACACACAACATTTGCACTGCACACACAACATTTGCACTGCACACAGAACATTTGCACTGCACACACAACATTTGCACTGCACACACAACATTTGCACTGCACACAGAACATTTGCACTGCACACACAGAACATTTGCACTGCACACAGAACATTTGCACTGCACTCACAACATTTGCACTGCACACACAGAACATTTGCACTGCACACACAGAACATTTGCACTGCACACACAGAACATTTGCACTGCACACACACAACATTTGCACTGCACACACAACATTTGCACTGCACACACAACATTTGCACTGCACACACAACATTTGCACTGCACACAGAACATTTGCACTGCACACACAGAACATTTGCACTGCACACAGAACATTTGCACTGCACTCACAACATTTGCACTGCACACACAGAACATTTGCACTGCACACACACAACATTTGCACTGCACACACAACATTTGCACTGCACACACAACATTTGCACTGCACACAGAACATTTGCACTGCACACACAACATTTGCACTGCACACACAACATTTGCACTGCACACAGAACATTTGCACTGCACACACAGAACATTTGCACTGCACACACACAACATTTGCACTGCACACACAACATTTGCACTGCACACACAACATTTGCACTGCACACAGAACATTTGCACTGCACACACAGAACATTTGCACTGCACACAGAACATTTGCACTGCACTCACAACATTTGCACTGCACACACAGAACATTTGCACTGCACACACAGAACATTTGCACTGCACACACAGAACATTTGCACTGCACACACACAACATTTGCACTGCACACACAACATTTGCACTGCACACACAACATTTGCACTGCACACACAACATTTGCACTGCACACACAACATTTGCACTGCACACACAACATTTGCACTGCACACAGAACATTTGCACTGCACACACAACATTTGCACTGCACACAGAACATTTGCACTGCACACACAACATTTGCACTGCACACACAACATTTGCACTGCACACAGAATACAAATACAACCTGAATGATGATTAAAAAACACATAAAAATGTATACAATGTCATTCCCAAAGGGCTGATGGGTAAAAAGGCCTGATGCATGCGTGAGAGCATGTGACCACTCACTGTGACAAACAACCAATTAGGTGGAGACGAGGACGAGGAGAGCTCTATTTTCAGATCTGTTTTTGTTGGGGCAGGTCCCACAGACACTTCAGGAGTAAATGTCATTTTTCAGCCAGTTCTTCAGGTAATGAAAGTGTGTATGACATGATTTTATACTTTTCTCATTTTGACTTTATTTGGTGTACTTATAGTTGCTGTTTGTGGAGAAAGGTTCAAAACTCTGTAGAAAATAACAAGAAGTAAATTATAATTCAACAAAATAAAGGCGCTCTCATATATTTGTATTTGTCACAAAAATAATTGGCAAATAATACTTTTGGTTACCCAGTGGTTATTGCTAATATCCTAGTGTGTTGTCACCTGCAGTGTACAGTTATACAGCTAAAACATTTGCAATTCTGGCATTTTGCAAATATTTTTTGGTGTAAAGATGGTCTTATGTCGTCTTGTGTGTGTCTCATTGTGTGTAAAGATGGTCTTATGTCGTCTTGTGTGTGTCTCATTGTGTGTAAAGATGGTCTTATGTCGTCTTGTGTGTGTCTCATTGTGTGTAAAGATGGTCTTATGTCGTCTTGTGTCTGATCTTTGTGGATTCAGTTTGGGAGGATTTGTTCCATTCTTTTGGACATAATTAAGGTGAATAAACGTCACATTCAGAATAGAAATAGTCTCTATGAGGCACAGTCCAGTCGCTCCTTCATGTCTTTTGGTCTCAGGGACATGATGGACTCTTTCACACGAGGAGGGGAGTTTTATTAAGTCCAGTTAAAAGATACCAAAATGGAAGTGTGTCTTTAGAGCTTTATACACTCTGAGGTGTGTCTTTAGAGCTTTATACACTCTGAGGTGTGTCTTTAGAGCTTTATATACTCTGAGGTGTGTCTTTAGAGCACGGTCAGGGTTCCCTCAGAGTGGTTCAGGGTCAGGTCCATGACATCAGCAGAGACAGTGATATCGCCCCCTGGTGGAGCATTAAAAGAGTGAAAACCTTTCCATTAATATTCTCCTTCACCAGTTCATATCTGCCTCTTTATCCTTACAACTCCCTTTTTAAAAAATATATAATTTCATTTGTTTTTTTTTATATTCCTCATCATTCAAATGTGTCTCTTGTAAATATACAAGGTCTATTTGTTATTTTTTCTTTCATTTTTGTTGTGAAAAATCTTTTGTTTGTTTGATTGGTTCAGTGTCATTCACATTGAAGGATGCGACGTTTAACACTTCTGATTTCATTGGGTTGATTTTATTGAGTAGATGTATTAGTCAGTCAAATGTATCACCATGGTGACCACAACCTGAGCTCACATGCCCCACACTGGTGGCTCCATCTCTCCTAAGGAGCACCTTAGCTTCTCCTGGTGTTCTGAGGAGCACCTCTGCTTCTCCTGATGTTCTGAGGAGCACCTCTGCTTCTCCTGGTGTTCTGAGGAGCACCTCAGATTCTCCTGGTGTTCTGAGGAGCACCTCTGCTTCTCCTGGTGTTCTGAGGAGCACCTCAGATTCTCCTGGTGTTCTGAGGAGCACCTCTGCTTCTCCTGGTGTTCTGAGGAGCACATCTGCTTCTCCTGGTGTTCTGAGGAGCACCTCTGCTTCTCCTGGTGTTCTGAGGAGCACATCTGCTTCTCCTGGTGTTCTGAGGAGCACCTCTGCTTCTCCTGGTGTTCTGAGGAGCACCTCTGCTTCTCCTGGTGTTCTGAGGAGCACATCTGCTTCTCCTGGTGTTCTGAGGAGCACCTCTGCTTCTCCTGGTGTTCTGAGGAGCACCTCTGCTTCTCCTGGTGTTCTGAGGAGCACCTCTGCTTCTCCTGGTGTTCTGAGGAGCACCTCTGCTTCTCCTGGTGTTCTGAGGAGCACCACTGCTTCTCCTGGTGTTCTGAGGAGCACCTCTGCTTCTCCTGGTGTTCTGAGGAGCACCTCTGCTTCTCCTGGTGTTCTGAGGAGCACCTCTGCTTCTCCTGGTGTTCTGAGCACGTGTTTTTTTACCTTCTCAAGTCACAGAAGAGTCACAGAGAAAGAAAACCCATGTCTTTTCTTTTCCTTTTTGGCGAACCTTGTATGGAATATCTGGAGCACAGAATACACACTTGCCTTTGTACTGGAGGTCTCCTTTAACCCAGGAGGTCTCCTTTAACACTGGAGGTCTCCTTTAACCCTGGAGAACTCCTTTAACACTGGAGGTCTCCTTTAACCCTGGAGAACTCCTTTAACCCTGGAGATCTCATTTAACCCTGGAGGTCTCCTTTAACCCTGGAGATCTCCTTTAACCCTGGAGGTCTCCTTTAAACCTGGAGGTCTCCTTTAACCCTGGAGGTCTGCTTTAACCCTGGAGGTCTGCTTTAACCCTGGAGGTCTGCTTTAACCCTGGAGGTCTGCTTTAACCCTGGAGGTCTCCTTTAACCCTGGAGATCTCCTTTAAACCTGGAGGTCTCCTTTAACCCTGGAGGTCTCCTTTAACCCTGGAGGTCTCCTTTCACCCTGGAGGTCTCCCCTTTCTGATGTAAAGAAGTCGTGAGAGTCTTTATCTGGGCCGGCGGGAGCCCGTTTCTCTGGTGAGGAGGGACTGCGGTTCTCCCCCTCAGTTAGCCATGTTAGCGTCATTAGCTTCGTTCATGTGAGCCGTCAGCTCTGTTTGCTTTGGTCCCGTAGTGTTGCCAGACTTGTGCCTTCTGTGTTTGGGATTAGGGGGTCAAACTATGATTTTAAATAGCTCAAAGCGCCACCTTAACCTGGAAGTCCCCATAATGTCTTTAATATGTTGATCTGCTCCTCCCACTTTCCGCTCGTTATGTCTGATGTGATTTGGTCAGACTCTGTCATGTCCTGCTCTCATCTCAGCTCTCAATGACGCCATGTCACTCTGCATTTCACGCAAAATAAGGGCCACCTGTTGTAACGATACCCTCTCTTTCTTCCAGAAGGGATGATCCTGGAGACTCCACGCTGGGGATGGTGGAGCGGTGGTGGAGGGCTGCCATATTGTGAGGCGGACTCTTCCACTGAGGCCATGGACCGCCAGCTTTGATCGTTTGGTTCCAGTAGCAGCACTTGTCTTGTGTTTGCAGTGTTTACACATTTCTCGCTCCTCATTTCTGGGATTACGTGGGTGAAACGTGATTTTGAAGACATATTTCGGCAGCAGCAAGTTCATGTCTCCAGGCCAACGTCATGAAAAGGAGTCTTGGTTTACATCCATTCTCCTCCGCCTTGATTCAACAGGGGCATTTGATACGACCTCCCACAGCATCTCATCCACAGGCTCATTTCGATTGGCCTCTCACACACTCTCCTGGTTCACTCCATATCTCACTTCACTTCCACACACCTCTTACCCTCATGTCTGCAACAAACCAATTCTTACTTCTCCAATATTCTCAAACTCCACAGTCATAAGACTTAAGCCCTCCTCCTTTTCTTTCCTTTTCCACATTACATCTCCCATTACTGTTTTCTTTCACCTCACTCGTCTCCACCCTTCTCTCACCCCCCCTCCCCACAGGACACCCTCACACCCATCACCACATCATCGTCATCCTCCAACAACTTCATTGGCTCCACATGAAAAAACTTAAAAATGATATGTATATGTTTGCCACTTTCAGAGCGATCCATAATGTGGCTCCTCCGCAAGGCTCCTCCTCCTCTCCATCTCCCTCTGTGATGTCAGTAGAGGGAGGAGACCACCTCCTGACCCCCACAACATAGACTCCCTTCCTCTATTATTGAAAGGCGCTTACTAAACAATGTTTTTAATTATTATTATTATCAACAATGTTTATCTCAAAAATGCCTTTACACTATGACTTCCTTAGGTCCCTTGGCTCTGGTAGAAGACTTGGAGAATGGATGAGAGATGTAGGCGGAGGGTGGGAGAGAAATACATTCATAACAATAGAGAAAAGGCTTTTAGCTGTAAACTCTGCAGCAGCGACATCATCATGAGCCTCTCACTGCACCGACAGTGAAGAACTCCTCTGTAACTCAACACTCTGATGCTGGCGTCATGACGCTGGCTCAGTCAGCAGTGATGTAGCCTCAGCTGAATGGGAGAGTAATACAGAGACATATATAGTTTCATCTGGAACATGGAAACATAAACAACACTCACATTTACTGAGAAACTGGAGAAGAACAACCTTTAGTGCTTTAGTGCTTTCTCTCCTCAGACACCTCGTTTTTTTCGTCCTTTGTGGTTGTTGTGTTGCTTTTAAAGGTGCATTTACCTTCTCTAGTAGTAGTCTACTAGTCTTCAAAGTATGTGTTTTATACTATACCATAAAAAAATAAAATAAAAAAATAAAATATATATATATATATATATATATATATATAGAGAGAGAGAGAGAGAGAGAGAGAGAGAGAGAGAGAGAGAGAGAGAGAGAGAGAGAGAGACATGCTTCACGTGCAGGACGTCAGAACCTCATCTCTTGGATACAAAGCTGTTTAATATATAACTATACTATTCCTATACTATAACTATACCTATACCTATACTATAACTATACTAAAACTATACTATAACTATAACTATACTATATACTATATACTATGACTATTATTATAACTATACTATAACTATTCTGTAACTATACTTATACCTATACTATAACTATACTAAAACTATACTATACATATACTATAACTATACAATAACTATACTATAACTATACTGTAACTATAACTATACTATAACTATACTATACCTATACTATAACTATACTATACTATACTATGCAATACTATAACTATACTATATCTTTACTATACCTATACTGTAACTATAACTACACTATAACTATACTATACCTATACTATAACTATACTATACTATACTATGCAATACTATAACTATACTATAACTATACTGTAACTATACTGTAACTATACTATAACTATACTATAACTATACTATAACTATACTATAACTATACTGTAACTATACCTATACTGTCGGTGTAATCCCTCATTCGTCCAGGCGTGTTCCATAGTAGAAAAAGCTTCAGTTGTAGTCATCTGGACTCAGTTTGAAAAAATAGACGTTTCGACTCTCATCCAAGAGTCATTGTCAATAACAGAATTTAGGTCGAGAACTCCGATATTAATACTGTTCTGTGGTAAGACCCGCCCATTGGGAGGAGCCTTCCTGAAGTAGAAAGAGTTGTTTGTTTCAACAGAAACTCCCTCCTTGTATCTACCGAGCCTATTCAGAATCTTAATGGTCTATTAGAATCCTCTTTGTCTTTGTGAGACCCTGGCTCAACCACCCTGAGTACCTGATTAGCATCTAAATGTCCTGGTCCTCTACCTTTCCAGGGGTTCAGTAACCCATTATAAATAACAGGAAGATTAAACCTAAGCCCTCCATTTCTGTTTAAAGAAGGTCTTTCTTTTTTAACAAAAATAGCTTCCTTGACTCCTCTTTCAAACCATCTTTTCTCCTGCTTAAAACCTTCACCTCACCGTCTTCAAACGAGTGATTAGAGGCTTCAAGATGGAGATGCACGGCAATTTGAGGTCCTGAACTTGTATTTCTTCTGTGCTGATAAAGCCTCTTGTGTAGAGGCTGTTTTGTCTCACCTATGTAACGTTCTTTACAGCTTTCTTCACTGCATTGGATCGAATAAACTACATTGCTCTGTTTTTGAGTCGGCAACTTGTCCTTAGGATGAACCAGTTTTTGTCTTAAAGTGTTTCCTGGTTTAAAATAAACGGGTGGGTCTTACCACAGAACAGTATTAATATCGGAGTTCTCGATCTAAATTCTTTTATTGACAATGACTCTTGGATGAGAGTCGAAACGTCTATTTTTTCAAACTGAGTCCAGATGAAACAACTGAAGCTTTTTCTACTATATACCTATACTATAACTATACTATATCTATACTATAACTATACTATACAATACTATAACTATACTATAGCTTTACTATAACTATACTATATCTATACTATAACCATACTATAACTATACTAAAACTATACTATAACTATACTATACAATACTATAACTAAGATAAGATAAGATATTCCTTTATTGTCCCACATGGGGAAATTTCATTGGTGCAACGCAGGTAGATACAGAGGTAGATCCAGAAGAACAGATCACTTATAGGAAGTCTGAAAAACACTTTCAGTAGAAGATCTCCTATAAATAAATAAAAAAAACTATACTATAGCTTTACTATACCTATACTATAACTATACGATAACTATACTGTAATTATACTATAACTATACTATAACTATACTATAACTATACTATAACTATACAATACTATAACTATACTATAACTATACTATACCTATACTAAAACTATACTATAACTATACTATACTAAACTATAACTATACTATAACTATACAATAACTATACTGTAATTATACTATAACTATACTATAACTTTACTATAACTAAACTATAACTATACTGTAACTATACCTATACTATACTATATCTATACTATAACTATAACTATACTATAACTATATTATAACTTTACTATAACTATACTGTAACTAAACTTATACTATAACTATACTGTAACTATACTATAAATAATACTGTGGGTCAGACCATAAACTGCACATTCTTCTGGTGAAGGTGAGTTCTGCTTTGAACAGTTTAAAATGGGAATGTTACATTTTTCCTACAACTATTTACTGTGGAGGAGTGCACGAGCGGAGGAGTGCACGAGCGGAGGAGTGCACGAGCGGAGGAGTGCACGAGCGGAGGAGTGCACGAGCGGTGGAGTGGAGGAATGCACGGGCGGAGGAGTGAACGAGCGGAGGAGTGCAAGAGCGGAGGAGTGCACGAGCGGAGGAGTGCACGAGCGGAGGAGTACAAGAGCGGAGGAGTGCACGAGCGGAGGAGTGCACGAGCGGAGCAGTAGAGGAGTGCACGAGCGGAGGAGCGCACGAGCGGAGGAGCGCACGGGCGGAGGAGTTTACGGGCGGAGGAGTGGAGGAATGCATGGGCGGAGGAGTGCACGAGCGGAGGAGTGCACGAGCGGAGCAGTAGAGGAGTGCACGAGCGGAGGAGCGCACGAGCGGAGGAGTGCACGAGCGGTGGAGTGGAGGAATGCACGGGCGGAGGAGTGCACGAGCGGAGGAGTGCAAGAGCGGAGGAGTGCACGAGCGGAGGAGTGCACGAGCGGAGCAGTAGAGGAGTGCACGAGCGGAGGAGCGCACGAGCGGAGGAGCGCACGGGCGGAGGAGTTTACGGGCGGAGGAGTGGAGGAATGCACGGGCGGAGGAGTGCACGAGCGGAGGAGTGCACGAGCGGAGCAGTAGAGGAGTGCACGAGCGGAGGAGCGCACGAGCGGAGGAGTGGAGGAATGCACGGGCGGAGGAGTGCACGAGCGGAGGAGTGCACGAGCGGAGGAGTGCACGAGTGGAGGAGTGCACGAGCGGAGCAGTAGAGGAGTGCACGAGCGGAGGAGCGCACGAGCGGAGGAGCGCACGGGCGGAGGAGTTTACGGGCGGAGGAGTGGAGGAATGCACGGGCGGAGGAGTGCACGAGCGGAGGAGTGCACGAGCGGAGTAGTGCACGAGCGGAGGAGTGCACGAGCGGAGGAGTGCACGAGCGGAGGAGTTTACGGGCGGAGGAGTGGAGGAATGCACGGGCGGAGGAGTGCACGAGCGGAGGAGTGCACGAGCGGAGGAGCGCACGAGCGGAGGAGTGGAGGAATGCACGGGCGGAGGAGTGCACGAGCGGAGGAGTGCACGAGCGGAGGAGTGCAAGAGCGGAGGAGTGGAGGAGTGCACGAGCGGAGGAGTGCACGAGCGGAGGAGCGGAGGAGTGCACGAGCGGAGGAGTGCACGAGCGGAGGAGTGCACGAGCGGAGGAGTGCACGAGCAGAGGAGTGTCGAACGGAGAAGTGCACGAGCGGAGGAGTGCAAGAGCAGAGGAGTGGAGGAGTGCACGAGCGGAGGAGTGCACGAGCGACGGAGTTTACGGGCGGAGGAGTGGAGGAATGCACGGGCGAAGGAAAGGAGTGCACGAGCGGAGAAGTGGAGGAATGCACGGGCGGAGCAGTAGAGGAGTGCACGAGCAGAGGAGTGCACGAGCGGAGGAGTGCACGAGCGGAGGAGTGGAGGAGTGCACGAGCAGAGGAGTGCACGAGCGGAGGAGTGCACGAGTGGAGGGATGCACGAGCGGAGGAGTTCACGAGCGGAGAAGTGAACGAGCGGAGGAGTGTACGAGCGGAGGAATGGAGGAGTGCATGAGCGGAGGAGTGCATGAGCGGAGGAGTGCACGAGCGGAGGAGTGGAGGAGTGCACGAGCGGAGGAGTGTCGAACGGAGCAGTGCAAGAGCGGAGGAGTGGAGGAGTGCACGAGCGGAGGAGTGCACGAGCGGAGGAGTGTCGAACGGAGAAGTGCACGAGCGGAGGAGTGCACGAGCGGAGGAGTGCACGAGCGGAGGAGTGCAAGAGCAGAGGAGTGGAGGAGTGCACGAGCGGAGGAGTGCACGAGCGCAGGAGCGTACGAGCGGAGGAGCGCACGAGCGGAGAAGCGCACGAGCGGAGGAGCGCACGAGCGAAGGAGTTTACGGGCGGAGGAGTGGAGGAATGCACGGGCGGAGGAGTGCACGAGCGGAGGAGTGTACGAGAGGAGGAGCGCACGAGCGGAGGAGCGCATGAGCGGAGGAGCGCATGAGCGGAGGAGTGCACGAGCGAAGGAGTTTACGGGCGGAGGAGTGGAGGAATGCACGGGCGGAGGAGTGCACGAGCGGAGGAGTGCACGAGCGGAGCAGTAGAGGAGTGCACGAGCGGAGGAGCGCACGAGCGGAGGAGTGCACGAGCGGAGGAGTGGAGGAATGCACGGGCGGAGGAGTGCACGAGTGGAGGAGTGCACGAGCGGAGGAGTGCACGAGCGGAGCAGTGGAGGAGTGCACGGGCGGAGGAGTGGAGGAGTGCACGAGCGGAGGAGTGGAGGAATGCACGGGCGGAGGAGTGCACGAGTGGAGGAGTGCACGAGCGGAGGAGTGCATGAGCAGAGGAGTGGAGGAGTGCACGGGCGGAGGAGTGGAGGAGTGCACGAGCGGATGAGTGCACGAGCGGAGGAGTGGAGGAGTGCACGAGCGGAGGATCGACGAGCGCAGGAGTGCACGAGCGGAGGAGTGGAGGAGTGCACGAGCGGAGGAGTGCACGAGCGGAGGAGTGCACGAGCGGAGGAGTGCACGGGTAGAGGAGTGGAGGAGTGCACGAGCGGAGGAGTGCATGAGCGGAGGAGTGCACGAGCGGAGGATTGGAGGAGTGCACGAGCGGAGGAGTGCACGAGTGGAGGGGTGCACGAGCGGAGGAGTGCACGAGTGGAGGAGTTCACGAGCGGAGGAGTGCACGAGCGGAGGAGTGCACGAGAAGAGGAGCGGAGGAGTGCACGAGCGGAGGAGTGCACGAGCGGAGGAGTGCACGAGCGGAGGAGTGCACGAGCGGAGGAGCAGAGGAGTGCACGAGCGGAGGAGTAGAGGAGTGCACTAGCGGAGGAATGTACGAGCGGATGAGTGGAGGAGTGCACGAGCGGAGGAGTGCACGAGCGGAGGAGCAGAGGAGTGCACGAGCGGAGGAGCAGAGGAGTGCACGAGCGGAGGAGTGCACGAGCGGAGGAGTGGAGGAGTGCACGAGCGGAGGAGTGCACGAGCGGAGGAGCGGAGGAGTGCACGAGCGGAGGAGTGCAAGAGCGGAGGAGTGCACGAGCGGTGGAGTGCACGAGCGGAGGAGTGTACGAGCGGAGGAGTGCACGAGCGGAGGAGCGCACGAGCGGAGGATTGCACGAGCGGAGGAGTGCACGAGCGGAAAAGTGAACGAGCGGAGGAGTGCAGGAGCGGAGGAATGGAGGAGTGCACGAGCGGAGGAGTGCAAGAGTGGAGGAGTGCACGAGCGGAGGAGTGGAGGAGTGCACGAACGGAGAAGTGCACGAGCGGAGGAGTGCAAGAGCTAAGGAGTGGAGGAGTGCACGAGCGGAGGAGTGCACGAGCGGAGGAGTGTCGAACGGAGGAGTGCACGGGCGGAGGAGTGGAGGAGTGCACGAGCGGAAGAGTGGAGGGGTGCACGAGCGGAGGAGTGGGGGAGTGCACGAGCGAAGGAGTGCACGGGCGGAGGAGCGGAGGAGTGCACGAGCGGAGGAGCGGAGGAGTGCAGGAGCGGAGGAGTGCACGAGCGGAGGAGTGCACGGGCGGAGGAGTGCATGAGCGGAGGAGTGCACGAGCGGAGGAGTGCACGAGCGGAGAAGTGAACGAGCGGAGGAGTGCACGAGCGGAGGAATGGAGGAGTGCACGAGCGGAGGAGTGCACGAGCGGAGGAGTGCACGAGCGGAGGAGTGCAAGAGCGGAGGAGTGCACGAGCGGAGGAGTGCACGAGCGGAGGACTGTACGAGCGGAGGAGTGCACGAGCGGAGGAGCGCACGAGCGGAGGATTGCACGAGCGGAGGAGTGAACGAGCGGAGGAGTGCAAGAGCTGAGGAATGGAGGAGTGCACGAGCGGAGAAGTGCACTAGCGGAGGAGTGCACGAGCGGAGGAGTGGAGGAGTGCACGAGCGGAGTAGTGTCGAACGGAGAATTGCACGAGCGGAGGAGTGCACGAGCGGAGGAGTGCACGAGCGGAGGAGTGTCGAACGGAGGAGTGCACGGGCGGAGGAGTGGAGGAGTGCACGAGCGGAAGAGTGGGGGAGTGCACGAGCGAAGGAGTGCACGGGCGGAGGAGCGGAGGAGTGCACGAGCGGAGGAGTGCACGAGTGGAGGAGTGGAGGAATGCACGGGCGGAGGAGTGGAGGAGTGCACGAGCGGAGCAGTAGAGGAGTGCACGAGCAGAGGAGTGCACGAGCGGAGGAGTGCACGAGCGGAGGAGTGGAGGAGTGCACGAGCAGAGGACTGCACGAGCGGAGGAGTGCACGAATGGAGGGATGCACGAGCGGAGGCGTTCACGAGCGGAGGAGTGCACGAGCGGAGGAGTGCACGAGTGGAGGGATGCAAGAGCGGAGGAGTGCACGAGCGGAGGAGTGCACGAGTGGAGGAGTGCACGAGCGGAGGAGTGCACGAGCGGAGGAGTGTCGAACGGAGGAGTGCACGGGCGGAGGAGTGGAGGAGTGCACGAGCGGAAGAGTGGGGGAGTGCACGAGCGAAGGAGTGCACGGGCGGAGGAGCGGAGGAGTGCACGAGCGGAAGAGTGCACGAGCGGAGGAGTGGAGGAATGCACGGGCGGAGGAGTGGAGGAGTGCACGAGCGGAGCAGTAGAGGAGTGCACAAGCAGAGGAGTGCACGAGCGGAGGAGTGCACGAGCGGAGGAGTGGAGGAGAGCACGAGCAGAGGAGTGCACGAGCGGAGGGATGCACGAGCGGAGGAGTTCACAAGCGGAGGAGTGCATGAGCGGAGGAGTGCACGAGCGGAGAAGTGAACGAGCGGAGGAGTGCACGAGCGGAGGAGTGGAGGAGTGCACGAGCGGAGGAGTGCACGAGTGGAGGAGTGCACGAGCGGAGGAGTGCACGAGCGGAGGAGTGGGGGAGTGCATGAGCGGAGGAGTGCACGAGCGGAGGAGTGCACGAGCGGAGGAGTGCACGAGCGGAGGAGCAGAGGAGTGCACGAGCGGAGGAGCAGAGGAGTGCACTAGCGGAGGAATGTACGAGCGGATGAGTGGAGGAGTGCACGAGCGGAGGAGTACACGAGCGGAGGAGCAGAGGAGTGCACGAGCGGAGGAGCAGAGGAGTGCACGAGCGGAGGAGTGCACGAGCGGAGGAGTGGAGGAGTGCACGAGCGGAGGAGTGCACGAGCGGAGGAGCGGAGGAGTGCACGAGCGGAGGAGTGCAAGAGCGGAGGAGTGCACGAGCGGTGGAGTGCACGAGCGGAGGAGTGTACGAGCGGAGGAGTGCACGAGCGGAGGAGCGCACGAGCGGAGGATTGCACGAGCGGAGGAGTGCACGAGCGGAAAAGTGAACGAGCGGAGGAGTGCAGGAGCGGAGGAATGGAGGAGTGCACGAGCGGAGGAGTGCAAGAGTGGAGGAGTGCACGAGCGGAGGAGTGGAGGAGTGCACGAACGGAGAAGTGCACGAGCGGAGGAGTGCAAGAGCTAAGGAGTGGAGGAGTGCACGAATGGAGGGATGCACGAGCGGAGGCGTTCACGAGCGGAGGAGTGCACGAGCGGAGGAGTGCACGAGTGGAGGGATGCAAGAGCGGAGGAGTGCACGAGCGGAGGAGTGCACGAGTTGAGGAGTGCACGAGCGGAGGAGTGCTTGAGCGGAGGAGTGTCGAACGGAGGAGTGCACGGGCGGAGGAGTGGAGGAGTGCACGAGCGGAAGAGTGGGGGAGTGCACGAGCGAAGGAGTGCACGGGCGGAGGAGCGGAGGAGTGCACGAGCGGAAGAGTGCACGAGCGGAGGAGTGGAGGAATGCACGGGCGGAGGAGTGGAGGAGTGCACGAGTGGAGCAGTAGAGGAGTGCACAAGCAGAGGAGTGCACGAGCGGAGGAGTGCACGAGCGGAGGAGTGGAGGAGTGCACGAGCAGAGGAGTGCACGAGCGGAGGAGTGCACGAGTGGAGGGATGCACGAGCGGAGGAGTTCACAAGCGGAGGAGTGCATGAGCGGAGGAGTGCACGAGCGGAGAAGTGAACGAGCGGAGGAGTGCACGAGCGGAGGAATGGAGGAGTGCACGAGCGGAGGAGTGCACGAGCGGAGGAGTGCACGAGCGGAGGAGTGGAGGAGTGCACGAGCGGAGGAGTGTCGAACGGAGAAGTTCAAGAGCGGAGGAGTGCAAGAGCGGAGGAGTGCACGAGCGGAGGAGTGCACGAGCGGAGGAGTGTCGAACGGAGAAGTGCACGAGCGGAGGAGTGCACGAGCGGAGGAGTGCACGAGTGGAGGGATGCACGAGCGGAGGAGTGCACGAGTGGAGGAGTGCACGAGCGGAGGAGTGCACGAGCGGAGGAGTGGGGGAGTGCATGAGCGGAGGATGCACGAGCGGAGGAGTGCACGAGCGGAGGAATGGAGGAGTGCACGAGCGGAGGAGTGCACGAGCGGAGGAGTGCACGAGCAGAGGAGTGGAGGAGTGCACGAGCGGAGGAGTGCACGAGTGGAGGAGTGCACGAGCGGAGGAGTGCACGAGCGGAGGAGTGGGGGAGTGCATGAGCGGAGGAGTGCACGAGCGGAGGAGGGCACGAGCGGAGGAATGGAGGAGTGCACGAGCGGAGGAGTGCACGAGCGGAGGAGTGCACGAGCAGAGGAGTGGAGGAGTGCACGAGCGGAGGAGTGCACGAGTGGAGGAGTGCACGAGCGGAGGAGTGCACGAGCGGAGGAGTGGGGGAGTGCATGAGCGGAGGAGTGCACGAGCGGAGGAGTGCACGAGCGGAGGAATGGAGGAGTGCACGAGCGGAGGAGTGCACGAGCGGAGGAGTGCACGAGCAGAGGAGTGGAGGAGTGCACGAGCGGAGGAGTGCACGAGTGGAGGAGTGCACGAGCGGAGGAGTGCACGAGCGGAGGAGTGGGGGAGTGCATGAGCGGAGGAGTGCACGAGCGGAGGAGTGCACGAGCGGAGGAATGGAGGAGTGCACGAGCGGAGGAGTGCACGAGCGGAGGAGTGCACGAGCAGAGGAGTGGAGGAGTGCACGAGCGGAGGAGTGCACGAGTGGAGGAGTGCACGAGCGGAGGAGTGCACGAGCGGAGGAGTGGGGGAGTGCATGAGCGGAGGAGTGCACGAGCGGAGGAGTGCACGAGCGGAGGAATGGAGGAGTGCACGAGCGGAGGAGTGCACGAGCAGAGGAGTGGAGGAGTGCACGAGCGGAGGAGTGCACGAGTGGAGGAGTGCACGAGCGGAGGAGTGCACGAGCGGAGGAGTGGGGGAGTGCATGAGCGGAGGAGTGCACGAGCGGAGGAGTGCACGAGCGGAGGAATGGAGGAGTGCACGAGCGGAGGAGTGCACGAGCGGAGGAGTGCACGAGCAGAGGAGTGGAGGAGTGCACTATCGGAGGAGTGCACGAGTGGAGGAGTGCACGAGCGGAGGAGTGCACGAGCGGAGGAGTGGGGGAGTGCATGAGCGGAGGAGTGCACGAGCGGAGGAGTGCACGAGCGGAGGAATGGAGGAGTGCACGAGCGGAGGAGTGCACGAGCAGAGGAGTGCACGAGTGGAGGAGTGCACGAGCGGAGGAGTGCACGAGCGGAGGAGTGGGGGAGTGCATGAGCGGAGGAGTGCACGAGCGGAGGAGTGCACGAGCGGAGGAATGGAGGAGTGCACGAGCGGAGGAGAGGAGGAGTGCACGAGCGGAGGAGTGCAAGAGCGGAGGAGTGCACGAGCGGTGGAGTGCACGAGCGGAGGAGTGTACGAGCGGAGGAGTGCACGAGCGGAGGAGCGCACGAGCGGAGGATTGCACGAGCGGAGGAGTGCACGAGCGGAAAAGTGAACGAGCGGAGGAGTGCAGGAGCGGAGGAATGGAGGAGTGCACGAGCGGAGGAGTGCAAGAGTGGAGGAGTGCACGAGCGGAGGAGTGTCGAACGGAGGAGTGCACGGGCGGAGGAGTGGAGGAGTGCACGAGCGGAAGAGTGGGGGAGTGCACGAGCGAAGGAGTGCACGGGCGGAGGAGCGGAGGAGTGCACGAGCGGAGGAGTGCACGAGTGGAGGAGTGGAGGAATGCACGGGCGGAGGAGTGGAGGAGTGCACGAGCGGAGCAGTAGAGGAGTGCACGAGCAGAGGAGTGCACGAGCGGAGGAGTGGAGGAGTGCACGAGCAGAGGACTGCACGAGCGGAGGAGTGCACGAATGGAGGGATGCACGAGCGGAGGCGTGCACGAGCGAAGGAGTGCACGGGCGGAGGAGCGGAGGAGTGCACGAGCGGAGGAGTGCACGAGTGGAGGAGTGGAGGAATGCACGGGCGGAGGAGTGGAGGAGTGCACGAGCGGAGCAGTAGAGGAGTGCACGAGCAGAGGAGTGCACGAGCGGAGGAGTGGAGGAGTGCACGAGCAGAGGACTGCACGAGCGGAGGAGTGCACGAGTGGAGGGATGCAAGAGCGGAGGAGTGCACGAGCGGAGGAGTGCACGAGTGGAGGAGTGCACGAGCGGAGGAGTGCACGAGCGGAGGAGTGTCGAACGGAGGAGTGCACGGGCGGAGGAGTGGAGGAGTGCACGAGCGGAAGAGTGGGGGAGTGCACGAGCGAAGGAGTGCACGGGCGGAGGAGCGGAGGAGTGCACGAGCGGAAGAGTGCACGAGCGGAGGAGTGGAGGAATGCACGGGCGGAGGAGTGGAGGAGTGCACGAGCGGAGCAGTAGAGGAGTGCACAAGCAGAGGAGTGCACGAGCGGAGGAGTGCACGAGCGGAGGAGTGGAGGAGAGCACGAGCAGAGGAGTGCACGAGCGGAGGAGTGCACGAGTGGAGGGATGCACGAGCGGAGGAGTTCACAAGCGGAGGAGTGCATGAGCGGAGGAGTGCACGAGCGGAGAAGTGAACGAGCGGAGGAGTGCACGAGCGGAGGAATGGAGGAGTGCACGAGCGGAGGAGTGCACGAGCGGAGGAGTGCACGAGCGGAGGAGTGGAGGAGTGCACGAGCGGAGGAGTGTCGAACGGAGAAGTTCAAGAGCGGAGGAGTGCAAGAGCGGAGGAGTGCACGAGCGGAGGAGTGCACGAGCGGAGGAGTGTCGAACGGAGAAGTGCACGAGCGGAGGAGTGCACGAGCGGAGGAGTGCACGAGTGGAGGGATGCACGAGCGGAGGAGTGCACGAGTGGAGGAGTGCACGAGCGGAGGAGTGCACGAGCGGAGGAGTGCACGAGCGGAGGAGTGGGGGAGTGCATGAGCGGAGGAGTGCATGAGCGGAGGAGTGCACGAGCGGAGGAGTGCACGAGCGGAGGAATGGAGGAGTGCACGAGCGGAGGAGTGCACGAGCGGAGGAGTGCACGAGCAGAGGAGTGGAGGAGTGCACGAGCGGAGGAGTGCACGAGTGGAGGAGTGCACGAGCGGAGGAGTGCACGAGCGGAGGAGTGGGGGAGTGCATGAGCGGAGGAGTGCACGAGCGGAGGAGTGCACGAGCGGAGGAATGGAGGAGTGCACGAGCGGAGGAGTGCACGAGCGGAGGAGTGCACGAGCAGAGGAGTGGAGGAGTGCACGAGCGGAGGAGTGCACGAGTGGAGGAGTGCACGAGCGGAGGAGTGCACGAGCGGAGGAGTGGGGGAGTGCATGAGCGGAGGAGTGCACGAGCGGAGGAGTGCACGAGCGGAGGAGTGCACGAGCGGAGGAGCAGAGGAGTGCACGAGCGGAGGAGCAGAGGAGTGCACTAGCGGAGGAATGTACGAGCGGATGAGTGGAGGAGTGCACGAGCGGAGGAGTACACGAGCGGAGGAGCAGAGGAGTGCACGAGCGGAGGAGCAGAGGAGTGCACGAGCGGAGGAGTGCACGAGCGGAGGAGTGGAGGAGTGCACGAGCGGAGGAGTGCACGAGCGGAGGAGCGGAGGAGTGCACGAGCGGAGGAGTGCAAGAGCGGAGGAGTGCACGAGCGGTGGAGTGCACGAGCGGAGGAGTGTACGAGCGGAGGAGTGCACGAGCGGAGGAGCGCACGAGCGGAGGATTGCACGAGCGGAGGAGTGCACGAGCGGAAAAGTGAACGAGCGGAGGAGTGCAGGAGCGGAGGAATGGAGGAGTGCACGAGCGGAGGAGTGCAAGAGTGGAGGAGTGCACGAGCGGAGGAGTGGAGGAGTGCACGAACGGAGAAGTGCACGAGCGGAGGAGTGCAAGAGCTAAGGAGTGGAGGAGTGCACGAATGGAGGGATGCACGAGCGGAGGCGTTCACGAGCGGAGGAGTGCACGAGCGGAGGAGTGCACGAGTGGAGGGATGCAAGAGCGGAGGAGTGCACGAGCGGAGGAGTGCACGAGTGGAGGAGTGCACGAGCGGAGGAGTGCTTGAGCGGAGGAGTGTCGAACGGAGGAGTGCACGGGCGGAGGAGTGGAGGAGTGCACGAGCGGAAGAGTGGGGGAGTGCACGAGCGAAGGAGTGCACGGGCGGAGGAGCGGAGGAGTGCACGAGCGGAAGAGTGCACGAGCGGAGGAGTGGAGGAATGCACGGGCGGAGGAGTGGAGGAGTGCACGAGTGGAGCAGTAGAGGAGTGCACAAGCAGAGGAGTGCACGAGCGGAGGAGTGCACGAGCGGAGGAGTGGAGGAGTGCACGAGCAGAGGAGTGCACGAGCGGAGGAGTGCACGAGTGGAGGGATGCACGAGCGGAGGAGTTCACAAGCGGAGGAGTGCATGAGCGGAGGAGTGCACGAGCGGAGAAGTGAACGAGCGGAGGAGTGCACGAGCGGAGGAATGGAGGAGTGCACGAGCGGAGGAGTGCACGAGCGGAGGAGTGCACGAGCGGAGGAGTGCACGAGCGGAGGAGTGGAGGAGTGCACGAGCGGAGGAGTGTCGAACGGAGAAGTTCAAGAGCGGAGGAGTGCAAGAGCGGAGGAGTGCACGAGCGGAGGAGTGCACGAGCGGAGGAGTGTCGAACGGAGAAGTGCACGAGCGGAGGAGTGCACGAGCGGAGGAGTGCACGATTGGAGGGATGCACGAGCGGAGGAGTGCACGAGTGGAGGAGTGCACGAGCGGAGGAGTGCACGAGCGGAGGAGTGGGGGAGTGCATGAGCGGAGGAGTGCACGAGCGGAGGAGTGCACGAGCGGAGGAATGGAGGAGTGCACGAGCGGAGGAGTGCACGAGCGGAGGAGTGCACGAGCAGAGGAGTGGAGGAGTGCACGAGCGGAGGAGTGCACGAGTGGAGGAGTGCACGAGCGGAGGAGTGCACGAGCGGAGGAGTGGGGGAGTGCATGAGCGGAGGAGTGCACGAGCGGAGGAGGGCACGAGCGGAGGAATGGAGGAGTGCACGAGCGGAGGAGTGCACGAGCGGAGGAGTGCACGAGCGGAGGAGTGCACGAGCAGAGGAGTGGAGGAGTGCACGAGCGGAGGAGTGCACGAGTGGAGGAGTGCACGAGCGGAGGAGTGCACGAGCGGAGGAGTGGGGGAGTGCATGAGCGGAGGAGTGCACGAGCGGAGGAGTGCACGAGCGGAGGAATGGAGGAGTGCACGAGCGGAGGAGTGCACGAGCGGAGGAGTGCACGAGCAGAGGAGTGGAGGAGTGCACGAGCGGAGGAGTGCACGAGTGGAGGAGTGCACGAGCGGAGGAGTGCACGAGCGGAGGAGTGGGGGAGTGCATGAGCGGAGGAGTGCACGAGCGGAGGAGTGCACGAGCGGAGGAATGGAGGAGTGCACGAGCGGAGGAGTGCACGAGCGGAGGAGTGCACGAGCAGAGGAGTGGAGGAGTGCACGAGCGGAGGAGTGCACGAGTGGAGGAGTGCACGAGCGGAGGAGTGCACGAGCGGAGGAGTGGGGGAGTGCATGAGCGGAGGAGTGCACGAGCGGAGGAGTGCACGAGCGGAGGAATGGAGGAGTGCACGAGCGGAGGAGTGCACGAGCAGAGGAGTGGAGGAGTGCACGAGCGGAGGAGTGCACGAGTGGAGGAGTGCACGAGCGGAGGAGTGCACGAGCGGAGGAGTGGGGGAGTGCATGAGCGGAGGAGTGCACGAGCGGAGGAGTGCACGAGCGGAGGAATGGAGGAGTGCACGAGCGGAGGAGTGCACGAGCGGAGGAGTGCACGAGCAGAGGAGTGGAGGAGTGCACGAGCGGAGGAGTGCACGAGTGGAGGAGTGCACGAGCGGAGGAGTGCACGAGCGGAGGAGTGGGGGAGTGCATGAGCGGAGGAGTGCACGAGCGGAGGAGTGCACGAGCGGAGGAATGGAGGAGTGCACGAGCGGAGGAGTGCACGAGCAGAGGAGTGGAGGAGTGCACGAGCGGAGGAGTGCACGAGCGGAGGAGTGCACGAGCGGAGGAATGGAGGAGTGCACGAGCGGAGGAGTGCACGAGCGGAGGAGTGCACGAGCGGAGGAGTGCACGAGCGGAGGAGTGGAGGAGTGCACGAGCGGAGGAGTGTCGAACGGAGAAGTTCAAGAGCGGAGGAGTGCAAGAGCGGAGGAGTGCACGAGCGGAGGAGTGCACGAGCGGAGGAGTGTCGAACGGAGAAGTGCACGAGCGGAGGAGTGCACGAGCGGAGGAGTGCACGATTGGAGGGATGCACGAGCGGAGGAGTGCACGAGTGGAGGAGTGCACGAGCGGAGGAGTGCACGAGCGGAGGAGTGGGGGAGTGCATGAGCGGAGGAGTGCACGAGCGGAGGAGTGCACGAGCGGAGGAATGGAGGAGTGCACGAGCGGAGGAGTGCACGAGCGGAGGAGTGCACGAGCAGAGGAGTGGAGGAGTGCACGAGCGGAGGAGTGCACGAGTGGAGGAGTGCACGAGCGGAGGAGTGCACGAGCGGAGGAGTGGGGGAGTGCATGAGCGGAGGAGTGCACGAGCGGAGGAGTGCACGAGCGGAGGAATGGAGGAGTGCACGAGCGGAGGAGTGCACGAGCAGAGGAGTGGAGGAGTGCACGAGCGGAGGAGTGCACGAGTGGAGGAGTGCACGAGCGGAGGAGTGCACGAGCGGAGGAGTGGGGGAGTGCATGAGCGGAGGAGTGCACGAGCGGAGGAGTGCACGAGCGGAGGAATGGAGGAGTGCACGAGCGGAGGAGTGCACGAGCGGAGGAGTGCACGAGCAGAGGAGTGGAGGAGTGCACGATCGGAGGAGTGCACGAGTGGAGGAGTGCACGAGCGGAGGAGTGCACGAGCGGAGGAGTGGGGGAGTGCATGAGCGGAGGAGTGCACGAGCGGAGGAGTGCACGAGCGGAGGAATGGAGGAGTGCACGAGCGGAGGAGTGCACGAGCAGAGGAGTGCACGAGTGGAGGAGTGCACGAGCGGAGGAGTGCACGAGCGGAGGAGTGCACGAGCGGAGGAGTGGGGGAGTGCATGAGCGGAGGAGTGCACGAGCGGAGGAGTGCACGAGCGGAGGAATGGAGGAGTGCACGAGCGGAGGAGAGGAGGAGTGCACGAGCGGAGGAG
Source organism: Eucyclogobius newberryi (assembly GCF_026437365.1). Lineage (NCBI taxonomy): Eukaryota > Metazoa > Chordata > Actinopteri > Gobiiformes > Gobiidae > Eucyclogobius > Eucyclogobius newberryi. The sequence continues at coordinate 31,114,372 of NW_027315835.1, forward strand.
TGCAAGAGCGGAGGAGTGCACGAGCGGTGGAGTGCACGAGCGGAGGAGTGTACGAGCGGAGGAGTGCACGAGCGGAGGAGCGCACGAGCGGAGGATTGCACGAGCGGAGGAGTGCACGAGCGGAAAAGTGAACGAGCGGAGGAGTGCAGGAGCGGAGGAATGGAGGAGTGCACGAGCGGAGGAGTGCAAGAGTGGAGGAGTGCACGAGCGGAGGAGTGGAGGAGTGCACGAACGGAGAAGTGCACGAGCGGAGGAGTGCAAGAGCTAAGGAGTGGAGGAGTGCACGAATGGAGGGATGCACGAGCGGAGGCGTTCACGAGCGGAGGAGTGCACGAGCGGAGGAGTGCACGAGTGGAGGGATGCAAGAGCGGAGGAGTGCACGAGCGGAGGAGTGCACGAGTGGAGGAGTGCACGAGCGGAGGAGTGCACGAGCGGAGGAGTGCTTGAGCGGAGGAGTGTCGAACGGAGGAGTGCACGGGCGGAGGAGTGGAGGAGTGCACGAGCGGAAGAGTGGGGGAGTGCACGAGCGAAGGAGTGCACGGGCGGAGGAGCGGAGGAGTGCACGAGCGGAAGAGTGCACGAGCGGAGGAGTGGAGGAATGCACGGGCGGAGGAGTGGAGGAGTGCACAAGCAGAGGAGTGCACGAGCGGAGGAGTGCACGAGCGGAGGAGTGGAGGAGTGCACGAGCAGAGGAGTGCACGAGCGGAGGAGTTCACAAGCGGAGGAGTGCATGAGCGGAGGAGTGCACGAGCGGAGAAGTGAACGAGCGGAGGAGTGCACGAGCGGAGGAATGGAGGAGTGCACGAGCGGAGGAGTGCACGAGCGGAGGAGTGCACGAGCGGAGGAGTGCACGAGCGGAGGAGTGGAGGAGTGCACGAGCGGAGGAGTGTCGAACGGAGAAGTTCAAGAGCGGAGGAGTGCAAGAGCGGAGGAGTGCACGAGCGGAGGAGTGCACGAGCGGAGGAGTGCAAGAGCGGAGGAGTGCACGAGCGGAGGAGTGCAAGAGCGGAGGAGTGCACGAGCGGAGGAGTGCACGAGCGGAGGAGTGTCGAACGGAGAAGTGCACGAGCGGAGGAGTGCAAGAGCGGAGGAGTGCACGAGCGGAGGAGTGCACGAGCGGAGGAGTGTCGAACGGAGAAGTGCACGAGCGGAGGAGTGCACGAGCGGAGGAGTGCACGAGTGGAGGGATGCACGAGCGGAGGAGTGCACGAGTGGAGGAGTGCACGAGCGGAGGAGTGCAAGAGCGGAGGAGTGCACGAGCGGAGGAGTGCACGAGCGGAGGAGTGCACGAGCGGAGGAGTGTCGAACGGAGAAGTGCACGAGCGGAGGAGTGCACGAGCGGAGGAGTGCACGAGTGGAGGGATGCACGAGCGGAGGAGTGCACGAGTGGAGGAGTGCACGAGCGGAGGAGTGCACGAGCGGAGGAGTGGGGGAGTGCATGAGCGGAGGAGTGCACGAGCGGAGGAGTGCACGAGCGGAGGAATGGAGGAGTGCACGAGCGGAGGAGTGCACGAGCGGAGGAGTGCACGAGCAGAGGAGTGGAGGAGTGCACGAGCGGAGGAGTGCACGAGTGGAGGAGTGCACGAGCGGAGGAGTGCACGAGCGGAGGAGTGGGGGAGTGCATGAGCGGAGGAGTGCACGAGCGGAGGAGTGCACGAGCGGAGGAATGGAGGAGTGCACGAGCGGAGGAGTGCACGAGCGGAGGAGTGCACGAGCAGAGGAGTGGAGGAGTGCACGAGCGGAGGAGTGCACGAGTGGAGGAGTGCACGAGTGGAGGAGTGCACGAGCGGAGGAGTGCACGAGCGGAGGAGTGGGGGAGTGCATGAGCGGAGGAGTGCACGAGCGGAGGAGTGCACGAGCGGAGGAATGGAGGAGTGCACGAGCGGAGGAGTGCACGAGCAGAGGAGTGGAGGAGTGCACGAGCGGAGGAGTGCACGAGTGGAGGAGTGCACGAGCGGAGGAGTGCACGAGCGGAGGAGTGGGGGAGTGCATGAGCGGAGGAGTGCACGAGCGGAGGAGTGCACGAGCGGAGGAATGGAGGATTGCTCGAGCGGAGGAGTGCACGAGCGGAGGAGTGCACGAGCAGAGGAGTGGAGGAGTGCACGAGCGGAGGAGTGCACGAGTGGAGGAGTGCACGAGCGGAGGAGTGCACGAGCGGAGGAGTGGGGGAGTGCATGAGCGGAGGAGTGCACGAGCGGAGGAGTGCACGAGCGGAGGAATGGAGGAGTGCACGAGCGGAGGAGTGCACGAGCGGAGGAGTGCACGAGTGGAGGAGTGCACGAGCGGAGGAGTGCACGAGCGGAGGAGTGGGGGAGTGCATGAGCGGAGGAGTGCACGAGCGGAGGAGTGCACGAGCGGAGGAATGGAGGAGTGCACGAGCGGAGGAGTGCACGAGCGGAGGAGTGCACGAGCGGAGGAGTGGGGGAGTGCATGAGCGGAGGTGTGCACGAGCGGAGGAGTGCACGAGCGGAGGAATGGAGGAGTGCACGAGCGGAGGAGTGCACGAGCAGAGGAGTGGAGGAGTGCACGAGCGGAGGAGTGCACGAGTGGAGGAGTGCACGAGCGGAGGAGTGCACGAGCGGAGGAGTGGGGGAGTGCATGAGCGGAGGAGTGCACGAGCGGAGGAGTGCACGAGCGGAGGAATGGAGGATTGCTCGAGCGGAGGAGTGCACGAGCGGAGGAGTGCACGAGCAGAGGAGTGGAGGAGTGCACGAGCGGAGGAGTGCACGAGTGGAGGAGTGCACGAGCGGAGGAGTGCACGAGCGGAGGAGTGGGGGAGTGCATGAGCGGAGGAGTGCACGAGCGGAGGAGTGCACGAGCGGAGGAATGGAGGAGTGCACGAGCGGAGGAGTGCACGAGCGGAGGAGTGCACGAGTGGAGGAGTGCACGAGCGGAGGAGTGCACGAGCGGAGGAGTGGGGGAGTGCATGAGCGGAGGAGTGCACGAGCGGAGGAGTGCACGAGCGGAGGAATGGAGGAGTGCACGAGCGGAGGAGTGCACGAGCGGAGGAGTGCACGAGCAGAGGAGTGGAGGAGTGCACGAGCGGAGGAGTGCACGAGTGGAGGAGTGCACGAGCGGAGGAGTGCACGAGCGGAGGAGTGGGGGAGTGCATGAGCGGAGGAGTGCACGAGCGGAGGAGTGCACGAGCGGAGGAATGGAGGAGTGCACGAGCGGAGGAGTGCACGAGCGGAGGAGTGCACGAGCAGAGGAGTGGAGGAGTGCACGAGCGGAGGAGTGCACGAGTGGAGGAGTGCACGAGCGGAGGAGTGCACGAGCGGAGGAGTGGGGGAGTGCATGAGCGGAGGAGTGCACGGGCGGAGGAGTGGAGGAGTGCATGAGCGGAGGAGTGCACGAGCGGAGGAGTGGAGGAGTGCACGAGCGGAGGAGTGCACGAGCGGAGGAGTGCACGGGGTGAGGAGTGGGGGAGTGCACAAGCGGAGGAGCGCACGAGCGGAGGAGTGCACGAGCGGAGGAGTGCACGAGCGGAGGAGTGCACGAGCGGAGAAGTGAACGAGCGGAGGAGTGTACGAGCGGAGGAATGGAGGAGTGCATGAGCGGAGGAGTGCACGAGCGGAGGAGTGCACGAGCGGAGGAGTGGAGGAGTGCACGAGCGGAGGAGTGTCGAACGGAGAAGTGCACGAGCGGAGGAGTGCACGAGCGGAGGAGTGCACGAGCAGAGGAATGGAGGAGTGCACGAGTGGAGGAGTGCACGAGCGGAGGAGTGCATGAGCGGAGGAGTGCACGAGAGGGAGAGTGCACGAGCGGAGAAGTGCACAAGCGGAGGAGTGTACGAGCGGAGGAGTGCACGAGCATAGGAGCACACGAGCGGAGGAGTGCACGAGCGGAGAAGTGAACGAGCGGAGGAGTGCACGAGGGAAGGAGTGCACGGGCGGGGGAGTGGAGGAGTGCACGAGCGGAGGAGCGGAGGAGTGCACTAGTTGAGTAGTGCACAAGCGGAAGAGTGGAGGAGTGCACAAGCGGAGGAGTGCACGAGCGGAGGAGTGCACTAGCGGAGAAGTGCACTAGCGGAGGAGTGCACGAGCGGAGGAGTGGAGGAGGGCACTAGTGCACGAGCGGAGGAGTGCACGAGCGGAGGAGTGGAGGAGTGGAGGAGTGGGGGAGTGCATGAGCGGAGGAGTGCACGAGCGGAGGAGTGCACGAGCGGAGGAATGGAGGAGTGCACGAGCGGAGGAGTGCACGAGCGGAGGAGTGCACGAGCAGAGGAGTGGAGGAGTGCACGAGCGGAGGAGTGCACGAGTGGAGGAGTGCACGAGCGGAGGAGTGCACGAGCGGAGGAGTGGGGGAGTGCATGAGCGGAGGAGTGCACGAGCGGAGGAGTGCACGAGCGGAGGAATGGAGGAGTGCACGAGCGGAGGAGTGCACGAGCGGAGGAGTGCACGAGCAGAGGAGTGGAGGAGTGCACGAGCGGAGGAGTGCACGAGTGGAGGAGTGCACGAGCGGAGGAGTGCACGAGCGGAGGAGTGGGGGAGTGCATGAGCGGAGGAGTGCACGGGCGGAGGAGTGGAGGAGTGCATGAGCGGAGGAGTGCACGAGCGGAGGAGTGGAGGAGTGCACGAGCGGAGGAGTGCACGAGCGGAGGAGTGCACGGGGTGAGGAGTGGGGGAGTGCACAAGCGGAGGAGCGCACGAGCGGAGGAGTGCACGAGCGGAGGAGTGCACGAGCGGAGGAGTGCACGAGCGGAGAAGTGAACGAGCGGAGGAGTGTACGAGCGGAGGAATGGAGGAGTGCATGAGCGGAGGAGTGCACGAGCGGAGGAGTGCACGAGCGGAGGAGTGGAGGAGTGCACGAGCGGAGGAGTGTCGAACGGAGAAGTGCACGAGCGGAGGAGTGCACGAGCGGAGGAGTGCACGAGCAGAGGAATGGAGGAGTGCACGAGTGGAGGAGTGCACGAGCGGAGGAGTGCATGAGCGGAGGAGTGCACGAGAGGGAGAGTGCACGAGCGGAGAAGTGCACAAGCGGAGGAGTGTACGAGCGGAGGAGTGCACGAGCATAGGAGCACACGAGCGGAGGAGTGCACGAGCGGAGAAGTGAACGAGCGGAGGAGTGCACGAGGGAAGGAGTGCACGGGCGGGGGAGTGGAGGAGTGCACGAGCGGAGGAGCGGAGGAGTGCACTAGTTGAGTAGTGCACAAGCGGAAGAGTGGAGGAGTGCACAAGCGGAGGAGTGCACGAGCGGAGGAGTGCACTAGCGGAGAAGTGCACTAGCGGAGGAGTGCACGAGCGGAGGAGTGGAGGAGGGCACTAGTGCACGAGCGGAGGAGTGCACGAGCGGAGGAGTGGAGGAGTGCACGAGCGGAGGAGTGGAGGAGTGCCCGAGCGGAGGAGTGGAGGAGGGCACTAGTGGAGGAGTGCACGAGCGGAGGAGTGCACGAGCGGAGGAGTGCACGAGCGGAGGAATGGAGGAGTGCACGAGCGGAGGAGTGCACGAGCGGAGGAGTGCACGAGCAGAGGAGTGGAGGAGTGCACGAGCGGAGGAGTACACGAGTGGAGGAGTGCACGAGCGGAGGAGTGCACGAGCGGAGGAGTGCACGAGCGGAGGAGCAGAGGAGTGCACAAGCAGAGGAGTGCACGAGCGGAGGAGTGCACGAGCGGAGGAGTGGAGGAGTGCACGAGCAGAGGAGTGCACGAGCGGAGGAGTGCACGAGTGGAGGGATGCAAGAGCGGAGGAGTTCACAAGCGGAGGAGTGCATGAGCGGAGGAGTGCACGAGCGGAGAAGTGAACGAGCGGAGGAGTGCACGAGCGGAGGAATGGAGGAGTGCACGAGCGGAGGAGTGCACGAGCGGAGGAGTGCACGAGCGGAGGAGTGCACGAGCGGAGGAGTGGAGGAGTGCACGAGCGGAGGAGTGTCGAACGGAGAAGTTCAAGAGCGGAGGAGTGCAAGAGCGGAGGAGTGCACGAGCGGAGGAGTGTTGAACGGAGAAGTGCACGAGCGGAGGAGTGCACGAGCGGAGGAGTGCACGAGTGGAGGGATGCACGAGCGGAGGAGTGCACGAGTGGAGGAGTGCACGAGCGGAGGAGTGCACGAGCGGAGGAGTGGGGGAGTGCATGAGCGGAGGAGTGCACGAGCGGAGGAGTGCACGAGCGGAGGAATGGAGGAGTGCACGAGCGGAGGAGTGCACGAGCGGAGGAGTGCACGAGCAGAGGAGTGGAGGAGTGCACGAGCGGAGGAGTGCACGAGTGGAGGAGTGCACGAGCAGAGGAGTGGAGGAGTGCACGAGCGGAGGAGTGGGGGAGTGCATGAGCGGAGGAGTGCACGAGCGGAGGAGGGCACGAGCGGAGGAATGGAGGAGTGCACGAGAGGAGGAGTGCACGAGCGGAGGAGTGGAGGAGTGCACGAGCGGAGGAGTGCACGAGTGGAGGAGTGCACGAGCGGAGGAGTGCACGAGCGGAGGAGTGGGGGAGTGCATGAGCGGAGGAGTGCACGAGCGGAGGAGTGCACGAGCGGAGGAATGGAGGAGTGCACGAGCGGAGGAGTGCACGAGCGGAGGAGTGCACGAGCGGAGGAATGGAGGAGTGCACGAGCGGAGGAGTGCACGAGCGGAGGAGTGCACGAGCAGAGGAGTGGAGGAGTGCACGAGCGGAGGAGTGCACGAGTGGAGGAGTGCACGAGCGGAGGAGTGCACGAGCGGAGGAGTGGGGGAGTGCATGATCGGAGGAGTGCACGAGCGGAGGAGTGCACGAGCGGAGGAATGGAGGAGTGCACGAGCGGAGGAGTGCACGAGCGGAGGAGTGCACGAGTGGAGGAGTGCACGAGCGGAGGAGTGCACGAGCGGAGGAGTGGGGGAGTGCATGAGCGGAGGAGTGCACGAGCGGAGGAGTGCACGAGCGGAGGAATGGAGGAGTGCACGAGCGGAGGAGTGCACGAGCGGAGGAGTGCACGAGCAGAGGAGTGGAGGAGTGCACGAAGCGGAGGAGTGCACGAGTGGAGGAGTGCACGAGCGGAGGAGTGCACGAGCGGAGGAGTGGGGGAGTGCATGAGCGGAGGAGTGCACGAGCGGAGGAGTGCACGAGCGGAGGAATGGAGGAGTGCACGAGCGGAGGAGTGCACGAGCGGAGGAGTGCACGAGCAGAGGAGTGGAGGAGTGCACGAGCGGAGGAGTGCACGAGTGGAGGAGTGCACGAGCGGAGGAGTGCACGAGCGGAGGAGTGGGGGAGTGCATGAGCGGAGGAGTGCACGGGCGGAGGAGTGGAGGAGTGCATGAGCGGAGGAGTGTACGAGCGGAGGAGTGGAGGAGTGCACGAGCGGAGGAGTGCACGAGCGGAGGAGTGCACGGGGTGAGGAGTGGGGGAGTGCACGAGCGGAGGAGCGCACGAGCGGAGGAGTGCATGAGCGGAGGAGTGCACGAGCGGAGGAGTGGAGGAGTGCACGAGCGGAGGAGTGCACGAGCGGAGGAGTGCACGGGGTGAGGAGTGGGGGAGTGCACGAGCGGAGGAGCGCACGAGCGGAGGATTGCACGAGCGGAGGAGTGCACGAGCGGAGGAGTGCACGAGCGGAGAAGTGAACGAGCGGAGGAGTGTACGAGCGGAGGAATGGAGGAGTGCATGAGCGGAGGAGTGCACGAGCGGAGGAGTGCACGAGCGGAGGAGTGGAGGAGTGCACGAGCGGAGGAGTGTCGAACGGAGAAGTGCACGAGCGGAGGAGTGCATGAGCGGAGGAGTGCACGAGAGGGAGAGTGCACGAGCGGAGAAGTGCACAAGCGGAGGAGAGTACGAGCGGAGGAGTGCACGAGCATAGGAGCACACGAGCGGAGGAGTGCACGAGCGGAGAAGTGAACGAGCGGAGGAGTGCACGAGCGAAGGAGTGCACGGGCGGGGGAGTGGAGGAGTGCACGAGCGGAGGAGCGGAGGAGTGCACTAGTTGAGTAGTGCACAAGCGGAAGAGTGGAGGAGTGCACAAGCGGAGGAGTGCACGAGCGGAGGAGTGCACTAGCGGAGGAGTGCACTAGCGGAGGAGTGCACGAGCGGAGGAGTGGAGGAGGGCACTAGTGCACGAGCGGAGGAGTGCACGAGCGGAGGAGTGGAGGAGTGCACGAGCGGAGGAGTGGAGGAGCGGAGGAGTGGAGGAGTGCCCGAGCGGAGGAGTGGAGGAGGGCACTAGTGGAGGAGTGCACGAGCGGAGGAGTGCACGAGCGGAGGAGTGCACGAGCGGAGGAATGGAGGAGTGCACGAGCGGAGGAGTGCACGAGCGGAGGAGTGCACGAGCAGAGGAGTGGAGGAGTGCACGAGCGGAGGAGTGCACGAGTGGAGGAGTGCACGAGCGGAGGAGTGCACGAGCGGAGGAGTGCACGAGCGGAGGAGCAGAGGAGTGCAAGAGCGGAGGAGTGCACGAGCGGAGGAGTGCAGGAGCGGAGGAGTGCACGAGCGGAGGAGTGGGGGAGTGCATGAGCGGAGGAGTGCACGGGCGGAGGAGTGGAGGAGTGCATGAGCGGAGGAGTGCACGAGCGGAGGAGTGGAGGAGTGCACGAATGGAGGAGTGCACGAGCGGAGGAGTGGAGGAGTGCACGAGCGGAGGAGTGTCGAACGGAGAAGTTCAAGAGCGGAGGAGTGCAAGAGCGGAGGAGTGCACGAGCGGAGGAGTGCACGAGCGGAGGAGTGCAAGAGCGGAGGAGTGCACGAGCGGAGGAGTGCAAGAGCGGAGGAGTGCACGAGCGGAGGAGTGCACGAGCGGAGGAGTGTCGAACGGAGAAGTGCACGAGCGGAGGAGTGCAAGAGCGGAGGAGTGCACGAGCGGAGGAGTGCACGAGCGGAGGAGTGTCGAACGGAGAAGTGCACGAGCGGAGGAGTGCACGAGCGGAGGAGTGCACGAGTGGAGGGATGCACGAGCGGAGGAGTGCACGAGTGGAGGAGTGCACGAGCGGAGGAGTGCAAGAGCGGAGGAGTGCACGAGCGGAGGAGTGCACGAGCGGAGGAGTGCACGAGCGGAGGAGTGTCGAACGGAGAAGTGCACGAGCGGAGGAGTGCACGAGCGGAGGAGTGCACGAGTGGAGGGATGCACGAGCGGAGGAGTGCACGAGTGGAGGAGTGCACGAGCGGAGGAGTGCACGAGCGGAGGAGTGGGGGAGTGCATGAGCGGAGGAGTGCACGAGCGGAGGAGTGCACGAGCGGAGGAATGGAGGAGTGCACGAGCGGAGGAGTGCACGAGCGGAGGAGTGCACGAGCAGAGGAGTGGAGGAGTGCACGAGCGGAGGAGTGCACGAGTGGAGGAGTGCACGAGCGGAGGAGTGCACGAGCGGAGGAGTGGGGGAGTGCATGAGCGGAGGAGTGCACGAGCGGAGGAGTGCACGAGCGGAGGAATGGAGGAGTGCACGAGCGGAGGAGTGCACGAGCGGAGGAGTGCACGAGCAGAGGAGTGGAGGAGTGCACGAGCGGAGGAGTGCACGAGTGGAGGAGTGCACGAGTGGAGGAGTGCACGAGCGGAGGAGTGCACGAGCGGAGGAGTGGGGGAGTGCATGAGCGGAGGAGTGCACGAGCGGAGGAGTGCACGAGCGGAGGAATGGAGGAGTGCACGAGCGGAGGAGTGCACGAGCAGAGGAGTGGAGGAGTGCACGAGCGGAGGAGTGCACGAGTGGAGGAGTGCACGAGCGGAGGAGTGCACGAGCGGAGGAGTGGGGGAGTGCATGAGCGGAGGAGTGCACGAGCGGAGGAGTGCACGAGCGGAGGAATGGAGGATTGCTCGAGCGGAGGAGTGCACGAGCGGAGGAGTGCACGAGCAGAGGAGTGGAGGAGTGCACGAGCGGAGGAGTGCACGAGTGGAGGAGTGCACGAGCGGAGGAGTGCACGAGCGGAGGAGTGGGGGAGTGCATGAGCGGAGGAGTGCACGAGCGGAGGAGTGCACGAGCGGAGGAATGGAGGAGTGCACGAGCGGAGGAGTGCACGAGCGGAGGAGTGCACGAGTGGAGGAGTGCACGAGCGGAGGAGTGCACGAACGGAGGAGTGGGGGAGTGCATGAGCGGAGGAGTGCACGAGCGGAGGAGTGCACGAGCGGAGGAATGGAGGAGTGCACGAGCGGAGGAGTGCACGAGCGGAGGAGTGCACGAGCGGAGGAGTGGGGGAGTGCATGAGCGGAGGTGTGCACGAGCGGAGGAGTGCACGAGCGGAGGAATGGAGGAGTGCACGAGCGGAGGAGTGCACGAGCAGAGGAGTGGAGGAGTGCACGAGCGGAGGAGTGCACGAGTGGAGGAGTGCACGAGCGGAGGAGTGCACGAGCGGAGGAGTGGGGGAGTGCATGAGCGGAGGAGTGCACGAGCGGAGGAGTGCACGAGCGGAGGAATGGAGGATTGCTCGAGCGGAGGAGTGCACGAGCGGAGGAGTGCACGAGCAGAGGAGTGGAGGAGTGCACGAGCGGAGGAGTGCACGAGTGGAGGAGTGCACGAGCGGAGGAGTGCACGAGCGGAGGAGTGGGGGAGTGCATGAGCGGAGGAGTGCACGAGCGGAGGAGTGCACGAGCGGAGGAATGGAGGAGTGCACGAGCGGAGGAGTGCACGAGCGGAGGAGTGCACGAGTGGAGGAGTGCACGAGCGGAGGAGTGCACGAGCGGAGGAGTGGGGGAGTGCATGAGCGGAGGAGTGCACGAGCGGAGGAGTGCACGAGCGGAGGAATGGAGGAGTGCACGAGCGGAGGAGTGCACGAGCGGAGGAGTGCACGAGCAGAGGAGTGGAGGAGTGCACGAGCGGAGGAGTGCACGAGTGGAGGAGTGCACGAGCGGAGGAGTGCACGAGCGGAGGAGTGGGGGAGTGCATGAGCGGAGGAGTGCACGAGCGGAGGAGTGCACGAGCGGAGGAATGGAGGAGTGCACGAGCGGAGGAGTGCACGAGCGGAGGAGTGCACGAGCAGAGGAGTGGAGGAGTGCACGAGCGGAGGAGTGCACGAGTGGAGGAGTGCACGAGCGGAGGAGTGCACGAGCGGAGGAGTGGGGGAGTGCATGAGCGGAGGAGTGCACGGGCGGAGGAGTGGAGGAGTGCATGAGCGGAGGAGTGCACGAGCGGAGGAGTGGAGGAGTGCACGAGCGGAGGAGTGCACGAGCGGAGGAGTGCACGGGGTGAGGAGTGGGGGAGTGCACAAGCGGAGGAGCGCACGAGCGGAGGAGTGCACGAGCGGAGGAGTGCACGAGCGGAGGAGTGCACGAGCGGAGAAGTGAACGAGCGGAGGAGTGTACGAGCGGAGGAATGGAGGAGTGCATGAGCGGAGGAGTGCACGAGCGGAGGAGTGCACGAGCGGAGGAGTGGAGGAGTGCACGAGCGGAGGAGTGTCGAACGGAGAAGTGCACGAGCGGAGGAGTGCACGAGCGGAGGAGTGCACGAGCGGAGGAGTGCACGAGCAGAGGAATGGAGGAGTGCACGAGTGGAGGAGTGCACGAGCGGAGGAGTGCATGAGCGGAGGAGTGCACGAGAGGGAGAGTGCACGAGCGGAGAAGTGCACAAGCGGAGGAGTGTACGAGCGGAGGAGTGCACGAGCATAGGAGCACACGAGCGGAGGAGTGCACGAGCGGAGAAGTGAACGAGCGGAGGAGTGCACGAGGGAAGGAGTGCACGGGCGGGGGAGTGGAGGAGTGCACGAGCGGAGGAGCGGAGGAGTGCACTAGTTGAGTAGTGCACAAGCGGAAGAGTGGAGGAGTGCACAAGCGGAGGAGTGCACGAGCGGAGGAGTGCACTAGCGGAGAAGTGCACTAGCGGAGGAGTGCACGAGCGGAGGAGTGGAGGAGGGCACTAGTGCACGAGCGGAGGAGTGCACGAGCGGAGGAGTGGAGGAGTGCACGAGCGGAGGAGTGGAGGAGTGCCCGAGCGGAGGAGTGGAGGAGGGCACTAGTGGAGGAGTGCACGAGCGGAGGAGTGCACGAGCGGAGGAGTGCACGAGCGGAGGAATGGAGGAGTGCACGAGCGGAGGAGTGCACGAGCGGAGGAGTGCACGAGCAGAGGAGTGGAGGAGTGCACGAGCGGAGGAGTGCACGAGTGGAGGAGTGCACGAGCGGAGGAGTGCACGAGCGGAGGAGTGCACGAGCGGAGGAGCAGAGGAGTGCACAAGCAGAGGAGTGCACGAGCGGAGGAGTGCACGAGCGGAGGAGTGGAGGAGTGCACGAGCAGAGGAGTGCACGAGCGGAGGAGTGCACGAGTGGAGGGATGCAAGAGCGGAGGAGTTCACAAGCGGAGGAGTGCATGAGCGGAGGAGTGCACGAGCGGAGAAGTGAACGAGCGGAGGAGTGCACGAGCGGAGGAATGGAGGAGTGCACGAGCGGAGGAGTGCACGAGCGGAGGAGTGCACGAGCGGAGGAGTGCACGAGCGGAGGAGTGGAGGAGTGCACGAGCGGAGGAGTGTCGAACGGAGAAGTTCAAGAGCGGAGGAGTGCAAGAGCGGAGGAGTGCACGAGCGGAGGAGTGTTGAACGGAGAAGTGCACGAGCGGAGGAGTGCACGAGCGGAGGAGTGCACGAGTGGAGGGATGCACGAGCGGAGGAGTGCACGAGTGGAGGAGTGCACGAGCGGAGGAGTGCACGAGCGGAGGAGTGGGGGAGTGCATGAGCGGAGGAGTGCACGAGCGGAGGAGTGCACGAGCGGAGGAATGGAGGAGTGCACGAGCGGAGGAGTGCACGAGCGGAGGAGTGCACGAGCAGAGGAGTGGAGGAGTGCACGAGCGGAGGAGTGCACGAGTGGAGGAGTGCACGAGCAGAGGAGTGGAGGAGTGCACGAGCGGAGGAGTGGGGGAGTGCATGAGCGGAGGAGTGCACGAGCGGAGGAGGGCACGAGCGGAGGAATGGAGGAGTGCACGAGAGGAGGAGTGCACGAGCGGAGGAGTGGAGGAGTGCACGAGCGGAGGAGTGCACGAGTGGAGGAGTGCACGAGCGGAGGAGTGCACGAGCGGAGGAGTGGGGGAGTGCATGAGCGGAGGAGTGCACGAGCGGAGGAGTGCACGAGCGGAGGAATGGAGGAGTGCACGAGCGGAGGAGTGCACGAGCGGAGGAGTGCACGAGCGGAGGAATGGAGGAGTGCACGAGCGGAGGAGTGCACGAGCGGAGGAGTGCACGAGCAGAGGAGTGGAGGAGTGCACGAGCGGAGGAGTGCACGAGTGGAGGAGTGCACGAGCGGAGGAGTGCACGAGCGGAGGAGTGGGGGAGTGCATGATCGGAGGAGTGCACGAGCGGAGGAGTGCACGAGCGGAGGAATGGAGGAGTGCACGAGCGGAGGAGTGCACGAGCGGAGGAGTGCACGAGTGGAGGAGTGCACGAGCGGAGGAGTGCACGAGCGGAGGAGTGGGGGAGTGCATGAGCGGAGGAGTGCACGAGCGGAGGAGTGCACGAGCGGAGGAATGGAGGAGTGCACGAGCGGAGGAGTGCACGAGCGGAGGAGTGCACGAGCAGAGGAGTGGAGGAGTGCACGAAGCGGAGGAGTGCACGAGTGGAGGAGTGCACGAGCGGAGGAGTGCACGAGCGGAGGAGTGGGGGAGTGCATGAGCGGAGGAGTGCACGAGCGGAGGAGTGCACGAGCGGAGGAATGGAGGAGTGCACGAGCGGAGGAGTGCACGAGCGGAGGAGTGCACGAGCAGAGGAGTGGAGGAGTGCACGAGCGGAGGAGTGCACGAGTGGAGGAGTGCACGAGCGGAGGAGTGCACGAGCGGAGGAGTGGGGGAGTGCATGAGCGGAGGAGTGCACGGGCGGAGGAGTGGAGGAGTGCATGAGCGGAGGAGTGTACGAGCGGAGGAGTGGAGGAGTGCACGAGCGGAGGAGTGCACGAGCGGAGGAGTGCACGGGGTGAGGAGTGGGGGAGTGCACGAGCGGAGGAGCGCACGAGCGGAGGAGTGCATGAGCGGAGGAGTGCACGAGCGGAGGAGTGGAGGAGTGCACGAGCGGAGGAGTGCACGAGCGGAGGAGTGCACGGGGTGAGGAGTGGGGGAGTGCACGAGCGGAGGAGCGCACGAGCGGAGGATTGCACGAGCGGAGGAGTGCACGAGCGGAGGAGTGCACGAGCGGAGAAGTGAACGAGCGGAGGAGTGTACGAGCGGAGGAATGGAGGAGTGCATGAGCGGAGGAGTGCACGAGCGGAGGAGTGCACGAGCGGAGGAGTGGAGGAGTGCACGAGCGGAGGAGTGTCGAACGGAGAAGTGCACGAGCGGAGGAGTGCATGAGCGGAGGAGTGCACGAGAGGGAGAGTGCACGAGCGGAGAAGTGCACAAGCGGAGGAGAGTACGAGCGGAGGAGTGCACGAGCATAGGAGCACACGAGCGGAGGAGTGCACGAGCGGAGAAGTGAACGAGCGGAGGAGTGCACGAGCGAAGGAGTGCACGGGCGGGGGAGTGGAGGAGTGCACGAGCGGAGGAGCGGAGGAGTGCACTAGTTGAGTAGTGCACAAGCGGAAGAGTGGAGGAGTGCACAAGCGGAGGAGTGCACGAGCGGAGGAGTGCACTAGCGGAGGAGTGCACTAGCGGAGGAGTGCACGAGCGGAGGAGTGGAGGAGGGCACTAGTGCACGAGCGGAGGAGTGGAGGAGTGCACGAGCGGAGGAGTGGAGGAGCGGAGGAGTGGAGGAGTGCCCGAGCGGAGGAGTGGAGGAGGGCACTAGTGGAGGAGTGCACGAGCGGAGGAGTGCACGAGCGGAGGAGTGCACGAGCGGAGGAATGGAGGAGTGCACGAGCGGAGGAGTGCACGAGCGGAGGAGTGCACGAGCAGAGGAGTGGAGGAGTGCACGAGCGGAGGAGTGCACGAGTGGAGGAGTGCACGAGCGGAGGAGTGCACGAGCGGAGGAGTGCACGAGCGGAGGAGCAGAGGAGTGCAAGAGCGGAGGAGTGCACGAGCGGAGGAGTGCAGGAGCGGAGGAGTGCACGAGCGGAGGAGTGGGGGAGTGCATGAGCGGAGGAGTGCACGGGCGGAGGAGTGGAGGAGTGCATGAGCGGAGGAGTGCACGAGCGGAGGAGTGGAGGAGTGCACGAATGGAGGAGTGCACGAGCGGAGGAGTGCACGGGGTGAGGAGTGGGGGAGTGCACGAGCGGAGGAGCGCACGAGCGGAGGATTGCACGAGCGGAGGAGTGCACGAGCGGAGGAGTGCACGAGCGGAGAAGTGAACGAGCGGAGGAGTGTACGAGCGGAGGAATGGAGGAGTGCATGAGCGGAGGAGTGCACGAGCGGAGGAGTGCACGAGCGGAGGAGTGGAGGAGTGCACGAGCGGAGGAGTGTCGAACGGAGAAGTGCACGAGCGGAGGAGTGCACGAGCGGAGGAGTGCACGAGCGGAGGAGTGCAAGAGCAGAGGAGTGGAGGAGTGCACGAGCGGAGGAGTGCACGAGCGGAGGAGCGTACGAGCGGAGGAGCGCACGAGCGGAGGAGCGCACGAGCGGAGGAGCGCACGAGCAGAGGAGTGCACGAGCGAAGGAGTTTGCGGGCGGAGGAGTGGAGGAATGCACGGGCGGAGGAGTGCACGAGCGGAGGAGTGTACGAGAGGAGGAGCGCACGAGCGGAGGAGCGCACGAGCGGAGGAGCGCACGAGCGGAGGAGTGCACGAGCGAAGGAGTTTACGGGCGGAGGAGTGGAGGAATGCACGGGCGGAGGAGTGCACGAGCGGAGGAGTGCATGAGCAGAGGAGTGGAGGTGTGCACGGGCGGAGGAGTGGAGGAGTGCACGAGCGGATGAGTGCACGAGCGGAGGAGTGCACGAGCGGAGGAGTGGAGGAGTGCACGAGCGGAGGATCGACGAGCGGAGGAGTGCACGAGCGGAGGAGTGGAGGAGTGCACGAGCGGAGGAGTGCACGAGCGGAGGAGTGCACGGGTAGAGGAGTGGAGGAGTGCACGAGCGGAGGAGTGCATGAGCGGAGGAGTGCACGAGCGGAGGATTGGAGGAGTGCACGAGCGGAGGAGTGCACGAGTGGAGGGGTGCACGAGCGGAGGAGTGCACGAGTGGAGGAGTTCACGAGCGGAGGAGTGCACGAGCGGAGGAGTGCACGAGAAGAGGAGCGGAGGAGTGCACGAGCGGAGGAGTGCACGAGCGGAGGAGTGCACGAGCGGAGGAGTGTCGAACGGAGGAGTGCACGGTCGGAGGAGTGGAGTAGTGCACGAGCGGAAGAGTGGGGGAGTGCACGAGCGAAGGAGTGGAGGAATGCACGGGCGGAGGAGTGGAGGAGTGCACGGGCGGAGGAGTGGAGGAGTGCACGAGCGGAGCAGTAGAGGAGTGCACAAGCAGAGGAGTGCACGAGCGGAGGAGTGCACGAGCGGAGGAGTGCACGAGCGGAGGAGTGGAGGAGTGCACGAGCAGAGGAGTGCACGAGCGGAGGAGTGCACGAGTGGAGGGATGCACGAGCGGAGGAGTTCACAAGCGGAGGAGTGCATGAGCGGAGGAGTGCACGAGCGGATAAGTGAACGAGCGGAGGAGTGCACGAGCGGAGGAATGGAGGAGTGCACGAGCGGAGGAGTGCACGAGCGGAGGAGTGCACGAGCGGAGGAGTGGAGGAGTGCACGAGCGGAGGAGTGTCGAACGGAGAAGTTCAAGAGCGGAGGAGTGCAAGAGCGGAGGAGTGCACGAGCGGAGGAGTGCACGAGCGGAGGAGTGTCGAACGGAGAAGTGCACGAGCGGATGAGTGCACGAGCGGAGGAGTGCACGAGTGGAGGGATGCACGAGCGGAGGAGTGCACGAGTGGAGGAGTGCACGAGCAGAGGAGTGCACGAGCGGAGGAGTGGGGGAGTGCATGAGCGGAGGAGTGCACGAGCGGAGGAGTGCACGAGCGGAGGAATGGAGGAGTGCACGAGCGGAGGAGTGCACGAGCGGAGGAGTGCACGTGCAGAGGAGTGGAGGAGTGCACGAGCGGAGGAGTGCACGAGTGGAGGAGTGCACGAGCGGAGGAGTGCACGAGCGGAGGAGTGGGGGAGTGCATGAGCGGAGGAGTGCACGAGCGGAGGAGTGCACGAGCAGAGGAATGGAGGAGTGCACGAGCGGAGGAGTGCACGAGCGGAGGAGTGCACGAGCAGAGGAGTGGAGGAGTGCACGAGCGGAGGAGTGCACGAGTGGAGGAGTGCACGAGCGGAGGAGTGCACGAGCGGAGGAGTGGGGGAGTGCATGAGCGGAGGAGTGCACGAGCGGAGGAGTGCACGAGCGGAGGAATGGAGGAGTGCACGAGCGGAGGAGTGCACGAGCAGAGGAGTGGAGGAGTGCACGAGCGGAGGAGTGCACGAGTGGAGGAGTGCACGAGCGGAGGAGTGCACGAGCGGAGGAGTGGGGGAGTGCATGAGCGGAGGAGTGCACGAGCGGAGGAGTGCACGAGCGGAGGAGTGCACGAGCGGAGGAATGGAGGAGTGCACGAGCGGAGGAGTGCACGAGCGGAGGAGTGCACGAGCAGAGGAGTGGAGGAGTGCACGAGCGGAGGAGTGCACGAGTGGAGGAGTGCAGGAGCGGAGGAGTGCACGAGCGGAGGAGTGGGGGAGTGCATGAGCGGAGGAGTGCACGAGCGGAGGAGTGCACGAGCGGAGGAATGGAGGAGTGCACGAGCGGAGGAGTGCACGAGCAGAGGAGTGGAGGAGTGCACGAGCGGAGGAGTGCACGAGTGGAGGAGTGCACGAGCGGAGGAGTGCACGAGCGGAGGAGTGGGGGAGTGCATGAGCGGAGGAGTGCACGAGCGGAGGAGTGCACGAGCGGAGGAATGGAGGAGTGCACGAGCGGAGGAGTGCACGAGCGGAGGAGTGCACGAGCAGAGGAGTGGAGGAGTGCACGAGCTGAGGAGTGCACGAGTGGAGGAGTGCACGAGTGGAGGAGTGCACGAGCGGAGGAGTGCACGAGCGGAGGAGTGGGGGAGTGCATGAGCGGAGGAGTGCACGAGCGGAGGAGTGCACGAGCGGAGGAATGGAGGAGTGCACGAGCGGAGGAGTGCACGAGCGGAGGAGTGCACGAGTGGAGGAGTGCACGAGCGGAGGAGTGCACGAGCGGAGGAGTGGGGGAGTGCATGAGCGGAGGAGTGCACGAGCGGAGGAGTGCACGGGGTGAGGAGTGGGGGAGTGCACGAGCGGAGGAGCGCACGAGCGGAGGATTGCACGAGCGGAAGAGTGCACGAGCGGAGGAGTGCACGAGCGGAGAAGTGAACGAGCGGAGGAGTGTACGAGCGGAGGAATGGAGTGCATGAGCGGAGGAGTGCACGAGCGGAGGAGTGCACGAGCGGAGGAGTGGAGGAGTGCACGAGCGGAGGAGTGTCGAACGGAGAAGTGCACGAGCGGAGGAGTGCACGAGCGGAGGAGTGCACGAGCGGAGGAGTGCGAGAGCAGAGGAGTGGAGGAGTGCACGAGCGGAGGAGCGCACGAGCGGAGGAGCGTACGAGCGGAGGAGCGCACGAGCGGAGGAGCGCACGAGCGGAGGAGCGCACGAGCAGAGGAGTGCACGAGCGAAGGAGTTTGCGGGCGGAGGAGTGGAGGAATGCACGGGCGGAGGAGTGCACGAGCGGAGGAGTGTCGAGAGGAGGAGCGCACGAGCGGAGGAGCGCACGAGCGGAGGAGCGCACGAGCGGAGGAGTGCACGAGCGAAGGAGTTTACGGGCGGAGGAGTGGAGGAATGCACGGGCGGAGGAGTGCACGAGCGGAGGAGTGCATGAGCAGAGGAGTGGAGGAGTGCACGGGCGGAGGAGTGGAGGAGTGCACGAGCGGATGAGTGCACGAGCGGAGGAGTGCACGAGCGGAGGAGTGGAGGAGTGCACGAGCGGAGGATCGACGAGCGGAGGAGTGCACGAGCGGAGGAGTGGAGGAGTGCACGAGCGGAGGAGTGCACGAGCGGAGGAGTGCACGAGCGGAGGAGTGCACGGGTAGAGGAGTGGAGGAGTGCACGAGCGGAGGAGTGCATGAGCGGAGGAGTGCACGAGCGGAGGATTGGAGGAGTGCACGAGCGGAGGAGTGCACGAGTGGAGGGGTGCACGAGCGGAGGAGTGCACGAGTGGAGGAGTTCACGAGCGGAGGAGTGCACGAGCGGAGGAGTGCACGAGAAGAGGAGCGGAGGAGTGCACGAGCGGAGGAGTGCACGAGCGGAGGAGTGCACGAGCGGAGGAGTGTCGAACGGAGGAGTGCACGGTCGGAGGAGTGGAGTAGTGCACGAGCGGAAGAGTGGGGGAGTGCACGAGCGAAGGAGTGCACGGGCGGAGGAGCGGAGGAGTGCACGAGCGGAAGAGTGCACGAGCGGAGGAGTGGAGGAATGCACGGGCGGAGGAGTGGAGGAGTGCACGAGCGGAGCAGTAGAGGAGTGCACAAGCAGAGGAGTGCACGAGCGGAGGAGTGCACGAGCGGAGGAGTGGAGGAGTGCACGAGCAGAGGAGTGCACGAGCGGAGGAGTGCACGAGTGGAGGGATGCACGAGCGGAGGAGTTCACAAGCGGAGGAGTGCATGAGCGGAGGAGTGCACGAGCGGAGAAGTGAACGAGCGGAGGAGTGCACGAGCGGAGGAATGGAGGAGTGCACGAGCGGAGGAGTGCACGAGCGGAGGAGTGCACGAGCGGAGGAGTGGAGGAGTGCACGAGCGGAGGAGTGTCGAACGGAGAAGTTCAAGAGCGGAGGAGTGCAAGAGCGGAGGAGTGCACGAGCGGAGGAGTGCACGAGCGGAGGAGTGTCGAACGGAGAAGTGCACGAGCGGATGAGTGCACGAGCGGAGGAGTGCACGAGTGGAGGGATGCACGAGCGTAGGAGTGCACGAGTGGAGGAGTGCACGAGCAGAGGAGTGGAGGAGTTCACGAGCGGAGGAGTGTCGAACGGAGAAGTGCACGAGCGGAGGAGTGCACGAGCGGAGGAGTGCACGAGCGGAGGAGTGCAAGAGCAGAGGAGTGGAGGAGTGCACGAGCGGAGGAGTGCACGAGCGGAGGAGCGTACGAGCGGAGGAGCGCACGAGCGGAGGAGCGCACGAGCGGAGGAGCGCACGAGCAGAGGAGTGCACGAGCGAAGGAGTTTGCGGGCGGAGGAGTGGAGGAATGCACGGGCGGAGGAGTGCACGAGCGGAGGAGTGTACGAGAGGAGGAGCGCACGAGCGGAGGAGCGCACGAGCGGAGGAGCGCACGAGCGGAGGAGTGCACGAGCGAAGGAGTTTACGGGCGGAGGAGTGGAGGAATGCACGGGCGGAGGAGTGCACGAGCGGAGGAGTGCATGAGCAGAGGAGTGGAGGAGTGCACGGGCGGAGGAGTGGAGGAGTGCACGAGCGGATGAGTGCACGAGCGGAGGAGTGCACGAGCGGAGGAGTGGAGGAGTGCACGAGCGGAAGATCGACGAGCGGAGGAGTGCACGAGCGGAGGAGTGGAGGAGTGCACGAGCGGAGGAGTGCACGAGCGGAGGAGTGCACGAGCGGAGGAGTGCACGGGTAGAGGAGTGGAGGAGTGCACGAGCGGAGGAGTGCATGAGCGGAGGAGTGCACGAGCGGAGGATTGGAGGAGTGCACGAGCGGAGGAGTGCACGAGTGGAGGGGTGCACGAGCGGAGGAGTGCACGAGTGGAGGAGTTCACGAGCGGAGGAGTGCACGAGCGGAGGAGTGCACGAGAAGAGGAGCGGAGGAGTGCACGAGCGGAGGAGTGCACGAGCGGAGGAGTGCACGAGCGGAGGAGTGTCGAACGGAGGAGTGCACGGTCGGAGGAGTGGAGTAGTGCACGAGCGGAAGAGTGGGGGAGTGCACGAGCGAAGGAGTGCACGGGCGGAGGAGCGGAGGAGTGCACGAGCGGAAGAGTGCACGAGCGGAGGAGTGGAGGAATGCACGGGCGGAGGAGTGGAGGAGTGCACGAGCGAAGCAGTAGAGGAGTGCACAAGCAGAGGAGTGCACGAGCGGAGGAGTGCACGAGCGGAGGAGTGGAGGAGTGCACGAGCAGAGGAGTGCACGAGCGGAGGAGTGCACGAGTGGAGGGATGCACGAGCGGAGGAGTTCACAAGCGGAGGAGTGCATGAGCGGAGGAGTGCACGAGCGGAGAAGTGAACGAGCGGAGGAGTGCACGAGCGGAGGAATGGAGGAGTGCACGAGCGGAGGAGTGCACGAGCGGAGGAGTGCACGAGCGGAGGAGTGGAGGAGTGCACGAGCGGAGGAGTGTCGAACGGAGAAGTTCAAGAGCGGAGGAGTGCAAGAGCGGAGGAGTGCACGAGCGGAGGAGTGCACGAGCGGAGGAGTGTCGAACGGAGAAGTGCACGAGCGGATGAGTGCACGAGCGGAGGAGTGCACGAGTGGAGGGATGCACGAGCGGAGGAGTGCACGAGTGGAGGAGTGCACGAGCAGAGGAGTGGAGGAGTGCACGAGCGGAGGAGTGTCGAACGGAGAAGTGCACGAGCGGAGGAGTGCACGAGCGGAGGAGTGCACGAGCGGAGGAGTGCAAGAGCAGAGGAGTGGAGGAGTGCACGAGCGGAGGAGTGCACGAGCGGAGGAGCGTACGAGCGGAGGAGCGCACGAGCGGAGGAGCGCACGAGCGGAGGAGCGCACGAGCAGAGGAGTGCACGAGCGAAGGAGTTTGCGGGCGGAGGAGTGGAGGAATGCACGGGCGGAGGAGTGCACGAGCGGAGGAGTGTACGAGAGGAGGAGCGCACGAGCGGAGGAGCGCACGAGCGGAGGAGCGCACGAGCGGAGGAGTGCACGAGCGAAGGAGTTTACGGGCGGAGGAGTGGAGGAATGCACGGGCGGAGGAGTGCACGAGCGGAGGAGTGCATGAGCAGAGGAGTGGAGGAGTGCACGGGCGGAGGAGTGGAGGAGTGCACGAGCGGATGAGTGCACGAGCGGAGGAGTGCACGAGCGGAGGAGTGGAGGAGTGCACGAGCGGAGGATCGACGAGCGGAGGAGTGCACGAGCGGAGGAGTGGAGGAGTGCACGAGCGGAGGAGTGCACGAGCGGAGGAGTGCACGAGCGGAGGAGTGCACGGGTAGAGGAGTGGAGGAGTGCACGAGCGGAGGAGTGCATGAGCGGAGGAGTGCACGAGCGGAGGAGTGTCGAACGGAGGAGTGCACGGTCGGAGGAGTGGAGTAGTGCACGAGCGGAAGAGTGGGGGAGTGCACGAGCGAAGGAGTGCACGGGCGGAGGAGCGGAGGAGTGCACGAGCGGAAGAGTGCACGAGCGGAGGAGTGGAGGAATGCACGGGCGGAGGAGTGGAGGAGTGCACGAGCGAAGCAGTAGAGGAGTGCACAAGCAGAGGAGTGCACGAGCGGAGGAGTGCACGAGCGGAGGAGTGGAGGAGTGCACGAGCAGAGGAGTGCACGAGCGGAGGAGTGCACGAGTGGAGGGATGCACGAGCGGAGGAGTTCACAAGCGGAGGAGTGCATGAGCGGAGGAGTGCACGAGCGGAGAAGTGAACGAGCGGAGGAGTGCACGAGCGGAGGAATGGAGGAGTGCACGAGCGGAGGAGTGCACGAGCGGAGGAGTGCACGAGCGGAGGAGTGGAGGAGTGCACGAGCGGAGGAGTGTCGAACGGAGAAGTTCAAGAGCGGAGGAGTGCAAGAGCGGAGGAGTGCACGAGCGGAGGAGTGCACGAGCGGAGGAGTGTCGAACGGAGAAGTACACGAGCGGATGAGTGCAC
Source organism: Eucyclogobius newberryi (assembly GCF_026437365.1). Classification (NCBI taxonomy): domain Eukaryota; kingdom Metazoa; phylum Chordata; class Actinopteri; order Gobiiformes; family Gobiidae; genus Eucyclogobius; species Eucyclogobius newberryi. The sequence goes on from NW_027315835.1 coordinate 31,136,857, forward strand.
GAGCGGAGGAGTGCACGAGTGGAGGGATGCACGAGCGGAGGAGTGCACGAGTGGAGGAGTGCACGAGCAGAGGAGTGGAGGAGTGCACGAGCGGAGGAGTGTCGAACGGAGAAGTGCACGAGCGGAGGAGTGCACGAGCGGAGGAGTGCACGAGCGGAGGAGTGCAAGAGCAGAGGAGTGGAGGAGTGCACGAGCGGAGGAGTGCACGAGCGGAGGAGCGTACGAGCGGAGGAGCGCACGAGCGGAGGAGCGCACGAGCGGAGGAGCGCACGAGCAGAGGAGTGCACGAGCGAAGGAGTTTGCGGGCGGAGGAGTGGAGGAATGCACGGGCGGAGGAGTGCACGAGCGGAGGAGTGTACGAGAGGAGGAGCGCACGAGCGGAGGAGCGCACGAGCGGAGGAGCGCACGAGCGGAGGAGTGCACGAGCGAAGGAGTTTACGGGCGGAGGAGTGGAGAAATGCACGGGCGGAGGAGTGCACGAGCGGAGGAGTGCATGAGCAGAGGAGTGGAGGAGTGCACGGGCGGAGGAGTGGAGGAGTGCACGAGCGGATGAGTGCACGAGCGGAGGAGTGCACGAGCGGAGGAGTGGAGGAGTGCACGAGCGGAGGATCGACGAGCGGAGGAGTGCACGAGCGGAGGAGTGGAGGAGTGCACGAGCGGAGGAGTGCACGAGCGGAGGAGTGCACGAGCGGAGGAGTGCACGGGTAGAGGAGTGGAGGAGTGCACGAGCGGAGGAGTGCATGAGCGGAGGAGTGCACGAGCGGAGGATTGGAGGAGTGCACGAGCGGAGGAGTGCACGAGTGGAGGGGTGCACGAGCGGAGGAGTGCACGAGTGGAGGAGTTCACGAGCGGAGGAGTGCATGAGCGGAGGAGTGCACGAGAAGAGGAGCGGAGGAGTGCACGAGCGGAGGAGTGCACGAGCGGAGGAGTGCACGAGCGGAGGAGTGTCGAACGGAGGAGTGCACGGTCGGAGGAGTGGAGTAGTGCACGAGCGGAAGAGTGGGGGAGTGCACGAGCGAAGGAGTGCACGGGCGGAGGAGCGGAGGAGTGCACGAGCGGAAGAGTGCACGAGCGGAGGAGTGGAGGAATGCACGGGCGGAGGAGTGGAGGAGTGCACGAGCGGAGCAGTAGAGGAGTGCACAAGCAGAGGAGTGCACGAGCGGAGGAGTGCACGAGCGGAGGAGTGGAGGAGTGCACGAGCAGAGGAGTGCACGAGCGGAGGAGTGCACGAGTGGAGGGATGCACGAGCGGAGGAGTTCACAAGCGGAGGAGTGCATGAGCGGAGGAGTGCACGAGCGGAGAAGTGAACGAGCGGAGGAGTGCACGAGCGGAGGAATGGAGGAGTGCACGAGCGGAGGAGTGCACGAGCGGAGGAGTGCACGAGCGGAGGAGTGGAGGAGTGCACGAGCGGAGGAGTGTCGAACGGAGAAGTTCAAGAGCGGAGGAGTGCAAGAGCGGAGGAGTGCACGAGCGGAGGAGTGCACGAGCGGAGGAGTGTCGAACGGAGAAGTGCACGAGCGGATGAGTGCACGAGCGGAGGAGTGCACGAGTGGAGGGATGCACGAGCGGAGGAGTGCACGAGTGGAGGAGTGCACGAGCAGAGGAGTGCACGAGCGAGGAGTGGGGGAGTGCATGAGCGGAGGAGTGCACGAGCGGAGGAGTGCACGAGCGGAGGAATGGAGGAGTGCACGAGCGGAGGAGTGCACGAGCGGAGGAGTGCACGAGCAGAGGAGTGGAGGAGTGCACGAGCGGAGGAGTGCACGAGTGGAGGAGTGCACGAGCGGAGGAGTGCACGAGCGGAGGAGTGGGGGAGTGCATGAGCGGAGGAGTGCACGAGCGGAGGAGTGCACGAGCGGAGGAATGGAGGAGTGCACGAGCGGAGGAGTGCACGAGCGGAGGAGTGCACGAGCAGAGGAGTGGAGGAGTGCACGAGCGGAGGAGTGCACGAGTGGAGGAGTGCACGAGCGGAGGAGTGCACGAGCGGAGGAGTGGGGGAGTGCATGAGCGGAGGAGTGCACGAGCGGAGGAGTGCACGAGCGGAGGAATGGAGGAGTGCACGAGCGGAGGAGTGCACGAGCGGAGGAGTGCACGAGCAGAGGAGTGGAGGAGTGCACGAGCGGAGGAGTGCACGAGTGCAGGAGTGCACGAGCGGAGGAGTGCACGAGCGGAGGAGTGGGGGAGTGCATGAGCGGAGGAGTGCACGAGCGGAGGAGTGCACGAGCGGAGGAATGGAGGAGTGCACGAGCGGAGGAGTGCACGAGCGGAGGAGTGCACGAGCAGAGGAGTGGAGGAGTGCACGAGCGGAGGAGTGCACGAGTGGAGGAGTGCACGAGCGTAGGAGTGCACGAGCGGAGGAGTGGGGGAGTGCATGAGCGGAGGAGTGCACGAGCGGAGGAGTGCACGAGCGGAGGAATGGAGGAGTGCACGAGCGGAGGAGTGCACGAGCGGAGGAGTGCACGAGCAGAGGAGTGGAGGAGTGCACGAGCGGAGGAGTGCACGAGTGGAGGAGTGCACGAGCGGAGGAGTGCACGAGCGGAGGAGTGGGGGAGTGCATGAGCGGAGGAGTGCACGAGCGGAGGAGTGCACGAGCGGAGGAATGGAGGAGTGCACGAGCGGAGGAGTGCACGAGCAGAGGAGTGGAGGAGTGCACGAGCGGAGGAGTGCACGAGTGGAGGAGTGCACGAGCGGAGGAGTGGGGGAGTGCATGAGCGGAGGAGTGCACGAGCGGAGGAGTGCACGAGCGGAGGAATGGAGGAGTGCACGAGCGGAGGAGTGCACGAGCGGAGGAGTGCACGAGCAGAGGAGTGGAGGAGTGCACGAGCGGAGGAGTGGAGGAGTGCACGAGCGGAGGAGTGTCGAACGGAGAAGTGCACGAGCGGAGGAGTGCATGAGCGGAGGAGTGCACGAGCGGAGGAGTGCACGAGCAGAGGAATGGAGGAGTGCACGAGTGGAGGAGTGCACGAGCGGAGGAGTGCATGAGCGGAGGAGTGCACGAGAGGGAGAGTGCACGAGCGGAGAAGTGCACAAGCGGAGGAGTGTACGAGCGGAGGAGTGCACGAGCATAGGAGCACACGAGCGGAGGAGTGCACGAGCGGAGGAGTGCACGAGCGGAGGAGTGGGGGAGTGCATGAGCGGAGGAGTGCACGAGCGGAGGAGTGCACGAGCAGAGGAATGGAGGAGTGCACGAGCGGAGGAGTGCACGAGCGGAGGAGTGCACGAGCAGAGGAGTGGAGGAGTGCACGAGCGGAGGAGTGCACGAGTGGAGGAGTGCACGAGCGGAGGAGTGCACGAGCGGAGGAGTGGGGGAGTGCATGAGCGGAGGAGTGCACGAGCGGAGGAGTGCACGAGCGGAGGAATGGAGGAGTGCACGAGCGGAGGAGTGCACGAGCGGAGGAGTGCACGAGCAGAGGAGTGGAGGAGTGCACGAGCGGAGGAGTGCACGAGTGGAGGAGTGCACGAGCGGAGGAGTGCACGAGCGGAGGAGTGGGGGAGTGCATGAGCGGAGGAGTGCACGAGCGGAGGAGTGCACGAGCGGAGGAATGGAGGAGTGCACGAGCGGAGGAGTGCACGAGCGGAGGAGTGCACGAGCAGAGGAGTGGAGGAGTGCACGAGCGGAGGAGTGCACGAGTGGAGGAGTGCAGGAGCGGAGGAGTGCACGAGCGGAGGAGTGGGGGAGTGCATGAGCGGAGGAGTGCACGAGCGGAGGAGTGCACGAGCGGAGGAATGGAGGAGTGCACGAGCGGAGGAGTGCACGAGCAGAGGAGTGGAGGAGTGCACGAGCGGAGGAGTGCACGAGTGGAGGAGTGCACGAGCGGAGGAGTGCACGAGCGGAGGAGTGGGGGAGTGCATGAGCGGAGGAGTGCACGAGCGGAGGAGTGCACGAGCGGAGGAATGGAGGAGTGCACGAGCGGAGGAGTGCACGAGCGGAGGAGTGCACGAGCAGAGGAGTGGAGGAGTGCACGAGCTGAGGAGTGCACGAGTGGAGGAGTGCACGAGTGGAGGAGTGCACGAGCGGAGGAGTGCACGAGCGGAGGAGTGGGGGAGTGCATGAGCGGAGGAGTGCACGAGCGGAGGAGTGCACGAGCGGAGGAATGGAGGAGTGCACGAGCGGAGGAGTGCACGAGCGGAGGAGTGCACGAGTGGAGGAGTGCACGAGCGGAGGAGTGCACGAGCGGAGGAGTGGGGGAGTGCATGAGCGGAGGAGTGCACGAGCGGAGGAGTGCACGGGGTGAGGAGTGGGGGAGTGCACGAGCGGAGGAGCGCACGAGCGGAGGATTGCACGAGCGGAAGAGTGCACGAGCGGAGGAGTGCACGAGCGGAGAAGTGAACGAGCGGAGGAGTGTACGAGCGGAGGAATGGAGGAGTGCATGAGCGGAGGAGTGCACGAGCGGAGGAGTGCACGAGCGGAGGAGTGGAGGAGTGCACGAGCGGAGGAGTGTCGAACGGAGAAGTGCACGAGCGGAGGAGTGCACGAGCGGAGGAGTGCACGAGCGGAGGAGTGCGAGAGCAGAGGAGTGGAGGAGTGCACGAGCGGAGGAGTGCACGAGCGGAGGAGCGTACGAGCGGAGGAGCGCACGAGCGGAGGAGCGCACGAGCGGAGGAGCGCACGAGCAGAGGAGTGCACGAGCGAAGGAGTTTGCGGGCGGAGGAGTGGAGGAATGCACGGGCGGAGGAGTGCACGAGCGGAGGAGTGTACGAGAGGAGGAGCGCACGAGCGGAGGAGCGCACGAGCGGAGGAGCGCACGAGCGGAGGAGTGCACGAGCGAAGGAGTTTACGGGCGGAGGAGTGGAGGAATGCACGGGCGGAGGAGTGCACGAGCGGAGGAGTGCATGAGCAGAGGAGTGGAGGAGTGCACGGGCGGAGGAGTGGAGGAGTGCACGAGCGGAGGAGTGCACGAGTGGAGGAGTGCACGAGCGGAGGAGTGCACGAGCGGAGGAGTGGGGGAGTGCATGAGCGGAGGAGTGCACGAGCGGAGGAGTGCACGAGCGGAGGAATGGAGGAGTGCACGAGCGGAGGAGTGCACGAGCGGAGGAGTGCACGAGCAGAGGAGTGGAGGAGTGCACGAGCGGAGGAGTGCACGAGTGGAGGAGTGCACGAGCGGAGGAGTGCACGAGCGGAGGAGTGGGGGAGTGCATGAGCGGAGGAGTGCACGAGCGGAGGAGTGCACGAGCGGAGGAATGGAGGAGTGCACGAGCGGAGGAGTGCACGAGCAGAGGAGTGGAGGAGTGCACGAGCGGAGGAGTGCACGAGTGGAGGAGTGCACGAGCGGAGGAGTGCACGAGCGGAGGAGTGGGGGAGTGCATGAGCGGAGGAGTGCACGAGCGGAGGAGTGCACGAGCGGAGGAATGGAGGAGTGCACGAGCGGAGGAGTGCACGAGCGGAGGAGTGCACGAGCAGAGGAGTGGAGGAGTGCACGAGCGGAGGAGTGGAGGAGTGCACGAGCGGAGGAGTGTCGAACGGAGAAGTGCACGAGCGGAGGAGTGCATGAGCGGAGGAGTGCACGAGCGGAGGAGTGCACGAGCAGAGGAATGGAGGAGTGCACGAGTGGAGGAGTGCACGAGCGGAGGAGTGCATGAGCGGAGGAGTGCACGAGAGGGAGAGTGCACGAGCGGAGAAGTGCACAAGCGGAGGAGTGTACGAGCGGAGGAGTGCACGAGCATAGGAGCACAAGAGCGGAGGAGTGCACGAGCGGAGAAGTGCACGAGCGGAGGAGTGCACGAGCGGAGGAGTGCACGAGCAGAGGAGTGGAGGAGTGTACGAGCGGAGGAGTGCACGAGTGGAGGAGTGCACGAGCGGAGGAGTGCACGAGCGGAGGAGTGGGGGAGTGCATGAGCGGAGGAGTGCACGAGCGGAGGAGTGCACGAGCGGAGGAATGGAGGAGTGCACGAGCGGAGGAGTGCACGAGCAGAGGAGTGGAGGAGTGCACGAGCGGAGGAGTGCACGAGTGGAGGAGTGCACGAGCGGAGGAGTGCACGAGCGGAGGAGTGGGGGAGTGCACGAGTGGAGGAGTGCACGAGCGGAGGAGTGCACGAGCGGAGGAGTGGGGGAGTGCATGAGCGGAGGAGTGCACGAGCGGAGGAGTGCACGAGCGGAGGAATGGAGGAGTGCACGAGCGGAGGAGTGCACGAGCGGAGGAGTGCACGAGTGGAGGAGTGCACGAGCGGAGGAGTGCACGAGCGGAGGAGTGGGGGAGTGCATGAGCGGAGGAGTGCACGAGCGGAGGAGTGCACGGGGTGAGGAGTGGGGGAGTGCACGAGCGGAGGAGCGCACGAGCGGAGGATTGCACGAGCGGAAGAGTGCACGAGCGGAGGAGTGCACGAGCGGAGAAGTGAACGAGCGGAGGAGTGTACGAGCGGAGGAATGGAGGAGTGCATGAGCGGAGGAGTGCACGAGCGGAGGAGTGCACGAGCGGAGGAGTGGAGGAGTGCACGAGCGGAGGAGTGTCGAACGGAGAAGTGCACGAGCGGAGGAGTGCACGAGCGGAGGAGTGCACGAGCGGAGGAGTGCGAGAGCAGAGGAGTGGAGGAGTGCACGAGCGGAGGAGTGCACGAGCGGAGGAGCGTACGAGCGGAGGAGCGCACGAGCGGAGGAGCGCACGAGCGGAGGAGCGCACGAGCAGAGGAGTGCACGAGCGAAGGAGTTTGCGGGCGGAGGAGTGGAGGAATGCACGGGCGGAGGAGTGCACGAGCGGAGGAGTGTACGAGAGGAGGAGCGCACGAGCGGAGGAGCGCACGAGCGGAGGAGCGCACGAGCGGAGGAGTGCACGAGCGAAGGAGTTTACGGGCGGAGGAGTGGAGGAATGCACGGGCGGAGGAGTGCACGAGCGGAGGAGTGCATGAGCAGAGGAGTGGAGGAGTGCACGGGCGGAGGAGTGGAGGAGTGCACGAGCGGAGGAGTGCACGAGTGGAGGAGTGCACGAGCGGAGGAGTGCACGAGCGGAGGAGTGGGGGAGTGCATGAGCGGAGGAGTGCACGAGCGGAGGAGTGCACGAGCGGAGGAATGGAGGAGTGCACGAGCGGAGGAGTGCACGAGCGGAGGAGTGCACGAGCAGAGGAGTGGAGGAGTGCACGAGCGGAGGAGTGCACGAGTGGAGGAGTGCACGAGCGGAGGAGTGCACGAGCGGAGGAGTGGGGGAGTGCATGAGCGGAGGAGTGCACGAGCGGAGGAGTGCACGAGCGGAGGAATGGAGGAGTGCACGAGCGGAGGAGTGCACGAGCAGAGGAGTGGAGGAGTGCACGAGCGGAGGAGTGCACGAGTGGAGGAGTGCACGAGCGGAGGAGTGCACGAGCGGAGGAGTGGGGGAGTGCATGAGCGGAGGAGTGCACGAGCGGAGGAGTGCACGAGCGGAGGAATGGAGGAGTGCACGAGCGGAGGAGTGCACGAGCGGAGGAGTGCACGAGCAGAGGAGTGGAGGAGTGCACGAGCGGAGGAGTGGAGGAGTGCACGAGCGGAGGAGTGTCGAACGGAGAAGTGCACGAGCGGAGGAGTGCATGAGCGGAGGAGTGCACGAGCGGAGGAGTGCACGAGCAGAGGAATGGAGGAGTGCACGAGTGGAGGAGTGCACGAGCGGAGGAGTGCATGAGCGGAGGAGTGCACGAGAGGGAGAGTGCACGAGCGGAGAAGTGCACAAGCGGAGGAGTGTACGAGCGGAGGAGTGCACGAGCATAGGAGCACAAGAGCGGAGGAGTGCACGAGCGGAGAAGTGCACGAGCGGAGGAGTGCACGAGCGGAGGAGTGCACGAGCAGAGGAGTGGAGGAGTGTACGAGCGGAGGAGTGCACGAGTGGAGGAGTGCACGAGCGGAGGAGTGCACGAGCGGAGGAGTGGGGGAGTGCATGAGCGGAGGAGTGCACGAGCGGAGGAGTGCACGAGCGGAGGAATGGAGGAGTGCACGAGCGGAGGAGTGCACGAGCAGAGGAGTGGAGGAGTGCACGAGCGGAGGAGTGCACGAGTGGAGGAGTGCACGAGCGGAGGAGTGCACGAGCGGAGGAGTGGGGGAGTGCATGAGCGGAGGAATGCACGAGCGGAGGAGTGCACGAGCGGAGGAATGGAGGAGTGCACGAGCGGAGGAGTGCACGAGCGGAGGAGTGCACGAGCAGAGGAGTGGAGGAGTGCACGAGCGGAGGAGTGCACGAGTGGAGGAGTGCACGAGTGGAGGAGTGCACGAGCGGAGGAGTGCACGAGCGGAGGAGTGGGGGAGTGCATGAGCGGAGGAGTGCACGAGCGGAGGAGTGCACGAGCGGAGGAATGGAGGAGTGCACGAGCGGAGGAGTGCACGAACGGAGGAGTGCACGAGTGGAGGAGTGCATGAGCGGAGGAGTGCACGAGCGGAGGAGTGGAGGAGTGCACGAGCGGAGGATCGACGAGCGGAGGAGTGCACGAGCGGAGGAGTGGAGGAGTGCACGAGCGGAGGAGTGCACGAGCGGAGGAGTGCACGGGTAGAGGAGTGGAGGAGTGCACGAGCGGAGGAGTGCATGAGCGGAGGAGTGCACGAGCGGAGGATTGGAGGAGTGCACGAGCGGAGGAGTGCACGAGTGGAGGGGTGCACGAGCGGAGGAGTGCACGAGTGGAGGAGTTCACGAGCGGAGGAGTGCACGAGCGGAGGAGTGCACGAGAAGAGGAGCGGAGGAGTGCACGAGCGGAGGAGTGCACGAGCGGAGGAGTGCACGAGCGGAGGAGTGTCGAACGGAGGAGTGCACGGTCGGAGGAGTGGAGTAGTGCACGAGCGGAAGAGTGGGGGAGTGCACGAGCGAAGGAGTGGAGGAATGCACGGGCGGAGGAGTGGAGGAGTGCACGGGCGGAGGAGTGGAGGAGTGCACGAGCGGAGCAGTAGAGGAGTGCACAAGCAGAGGAGTGCACGAGCGGAGGAGTGCACGAGCGGAGGAGTGGAGGAGTGCACGAGCAGAGGAGTGCACGAGCGGAGGAGTGCACGAGTGGAGGGATGCACGAGCGGAGGAGTTCACAAGCGGAGGAGTGCATGAGCGGAGGAGTGCACGAGCGGAGAAGTGAACGAGCGGAGGAGTGCACGAGCGGAGGAATGGAGGAGTGCACGAGCGGAGGAGTGCACGAGCGGAGGAGTGCACGAGCGGAGGAGTGGAGGAGTGCACGAGCGGAGGAGTGTCGAACGGAGAAGTTCAAGAGCGGAGGAGTGCAAGAGCGGAGGAGTGCACGAGCGGAGGAGTGCACGAGCGGAGGAGTGTCGAACGGAGAAGTGCACGAGCGGATGAGTGCACGAGCGGAGGAGTGCACGAGTGGAGGGATGCACGAGCGGAGGAGTGCACGAGTGGAGGAGTGCACGAGCAGAGGAGTGCACGAGCGGAGGAGTGGGGGAGTGCATGAGCGGAGGAGTGCACGAGCGGAGGAGTGCACGAGCGGAGGAATGGAGGAGTGCACGAGCGGAGGAGTGCACGAGCGGAGGAGTGCACGAGCAGAGGAGTGGAGGAGTGCACGAGCGGAGGAGTGCACGAGTGGAGGAGTGCACGAGCGGAGGAGTGCACGAGCGGAGGAGTGGGGGAGTGCATGAGCGGAGGAGTGCACGAGCGGAGGAGTGCACGAGCAGAGGAATGGAGGAGTGCACGAGCGGAGGAGTGCACGAGCGGAGGAGTGCACGAGCAGAGGAGTGGAGGAGTGCACGAGCGGAGGAGTGCACGAGTGGAGGAGTGCACGAGCGGAGGAGTGCACGAGCGGAGGAGTGGGGGGTGCATGAGCGGAGGAGTGCACGAGCGGAGGAGTGCACGAGCGGAGGAATGGAGGAGTGCACGAGCGGAGGAGTGCACGAGCGGAGGAGTGCACGAGCAGAGGAGTGGAGGAGTGCACGAGCGGAGGAGTGCACGAGTGGAGGAGTGCACGAGCGGAGGAGTGCACGAGCGGAGGAGTGGGGGAGTGCATGAGCGGAGGAGTGCACGAGCGGAGGAGTGCACGAGCGGAGGAATGGAGGAGTGCACGAGCGGAGGAGTGCACGAGCGGAGGAGTGCACGAGCAGAGGAGTGGAGGAGTGCACGAGCGGAGGAGTGCACGAGTGGAGGAGTGCAGGAGCGGAGGAGTGCACGAGCGGAGGAGTGGGGGAGTGCATGAGCGGAGGAGTGCACGAGCGGAGGAGTGCACGAGCGGAGGAATGGAGGAGTGCACGAGCGGAGGAGTGCACGAGCAGAGGAGTGGAGGAGTGCACGAGCGGAGGAGTGCACGAGTGGAGGAGTGCACGAGCGGAGGAGTGCACGAGCGGAGGAGTGGGGGAGTGCATGAGCGGAGGAGTGCACAAGCGGAGGAGTGCACGAGCGGAGGAATGGAGGAGTGCACGAGCGGAGGAGTGCACGAGCGGAGGAGTGCACGAGCAGAGGAGTGGAGGAGTGCACGAGCTGAGGAGTGCACGAGTGGAGGAGTGCACGAGTGGAGGAGTGCACGAGCGGAGGAGTGCACGAGCGGAGGAGTGGGGGAGTGCATGAGCGGAGGAGTGCACGAGCGGAGGAGTGCACGAGCGGAGGAATGGAGGAGTGCACGAGCGGAGGAGTGCACGAGCGGAGGAGTGCACGAGTGGAGGAGTGCACGAGCGGAGGAGTGCACGAGCGGAGGAGTGGGGGAGTACACGAGCGGAGGAGTGCACGAGCGGAGGAGTGCACGGGGTGAGGAGTGGGGGAGTGCACGAGCGGAGGAGCGCACGAGCGGAGGATTGCACGAGCGGAAGAGTGCACGAGCGGAGGAGTGCACGAGCGGAGAAGTGAACGAGCGGAGGAGTGTACGAGCGGAGGAATGGAGGAGTGCATGAGCGGAGGAGTGCACGAGCGGAGGAGTGCACGAGCGGAGGAGTGGAGGAGTGCACGAGCGGAGGAGTGTCGAACGGAGAAGTGCACGAGCGGAGGAGTGCACGAGCGGAGGAGTGCACGAGCGGAGGAGTGCAAGAGCAGAGGAGTGGAGGAGTGCACGAGCGGAGGAGTGCACGAGCGGAGGAGCGTACGAGCGGAGGAGCGCACGAGCGGAGGAGCGCACGAGCGGAGGAGCGCACGAGCAGAGGAGTGCACGAGCGAAGGAGTTTGCGGGCGGAGGAGTGGAGGAATGCACGGGCGGAGGAGTGCACGAGCGGAGGAGTGTACGAGAGGAGGAGCGCACGAGCGGAGGAGCGCACGAGCGGAGGAGCGCACGAGCGGAGGAGTGCACGAGCGAAGGAGTTTACGGGCGGAGGAGTGGAGGAATGCACGGTCGGAGGAGTGCACGAGCGGAGGAGTGCATGAGCAGAGGAGTGGAGGAGTGCACGGGCGGAGGAGTGGAGGAGTGCACGAGCGGATGAGTGCACGAGCGGAGGAGTGCACGAGCGGAGGAGTGGAGGAGTGCACGAGCGGAGGATCGACGAGCGGAGGAGTGCACGAGCGGAGGAGTGGAGGAGTGCACGAGCGGAGGAGTGCACGAGCGGAGGAGTGCACGAGCGGAGGAGTGCACGGGTAGAGGAGTGGAGGAGTGCACGAGCGGAGGAGTGCATGAGCGGAGGAGTGCACGAGCGGAGGATTGGAGGAGTGCACGAGCGGAGGAGTGCACGAGTGGAGGGGTGCACGAGCGGAGGAGTGCACGAGTGGAGGAGTTCACGAGCGGAGGAGTGCACGAGCGGAGGAGTGCACGAGAAGAGGAGCGGAGGAGTGCACGAGCGGAGGAGTGCACGAGCGGAGGAGTGCACGAGCGGAGGAGTGTCGAACGGAGGAGTGCACGGTCGGAGGAGTGGAGTAGTGCACGAGCGGAAGAGTGGGTGAGTGCACGAGTGAAGGAGTGCACGGGCGGAGGAGCGGAGGAGTGCACGAGCGGAAGAGTGCACGAGCGGAGGAGTGGAGGAATGCACGGGCGGAGGAGTGGAGGAGTGCACGAGCGGAGCAGTAGAGGACTGCACAAGCAGAGGAGTGCACGAGCGGAGGAGTGCACGAGCGGAGGAGTGGAGGAGTGCACGAGCAGAGGAGTGCACGAGCGGAGGAGTGCACGAGTGGAGGGATGCACGAGCGGAGGAGTTCACAAGCGGAGGAGTGCATGAGCGGAGGAGTGCACGAGCGGAGAAGTGAACGAGCGGAGGAGTGCACGAGCGGAGGAATGGAGGAGTGCACGAGCGGAGGAGTGCACGAGCGGAGGAGTGCACGAGCGGAGGAGTGGAGGAGTGCACGAGCGGAGGAGTGTCGAACGGAGAAGTTCAAGAGCGGAGGAGTGCAAGAGCGGAGGAGTGCACGAGCGGAGGAGTGCACGAGCGGAGGAGTGTCGAACGGAGAAGTGCACGAGCGGATGAGTGCACGAGCGGAGGAGTGCACGAGTGGAGGGATGCACGAGCGGAGGAGTGCACGAGTGGAGGAGTGCACGAGCAGAGGAGTGGAGGAGTGCACGAGCGGAGGAGTGTCGAACGGAGAAGTGCACGAGCGGAGGAGTGCACGAGCGGAGGAGTGCACGAGCGGAGGAGTGCACGAGCGGAGGAGCGTACGAGCGGAGGAGCGCACGAGCGGAGGAGCGCACGAGCGGAGGAGCGCACGAGCAGAGGAGTGCACGAGCGAAGGAGTTTGCGGGCGGAGGAGTGGAGGAATGCACGGGCGGAGGAGTGCACGAGCGGAGGAGTGTACGAGAGGAGGAGCGCACGAGCGGAGTAGTGCACGAGTGGAGGAGTGCACGAGCGGAGGAGTGCATGAGCGGAGGAGTGCACGAGAGGGAGAGTGCACGAGCGGAGAAGTGCACAAGCGGAGGAGTGTACGAGCGGAGGAGTGCACGAGCATAGGAGCACACGAGCGGAGGAGTGCACGAGCGGAGAAGTGCACGAGCGGAGGAGTGCACGAGCGGAGGAGTGCACGAGCAGAGGAGTGGAGGAGTGCACGAGCGGAGGAGTGCACGAGTGGAGGAGTGCACGAGCGGAGGAGTGCACGAGCGGAGGAGTGGGGGAGTGCATGAGCGGAGGAGTGCACGAGCGGAGGAGTGCACGAGCGGAGGAATGGAGGAGTGCACGAGCGGAGGAGTGCACGAGCAGAGGAGTGGAGGAGTGCACGAGCGGAGGAGTGCACGAGTGGAGGAGTGCACGAGCGGAGGAGTGCACGAGCGGAGGAGTGGGGGAGTGCATGAGCGGAGGAATGCACGAGCGGAGGAGTGCACGAGCGGAGGAATGGAGGAGTGCACGAGCGGAGGAGTGCACGAGCGGAGGAGTGCACGAGCAGAGGAGTGGAGGAGTGCACGAGCGGAGGAGTGCACGAGTGGAGGAGTGCACGAGTGGAGGAGTGCACGAGCGGAGGAGTGCACGAGCGGAGGAGTGGGGGAGTGCATGAGCGGAGGAGTGCACGAGCGGAGGAGTGCACGAGCGGAGGAATGGAGGAGTGCACGAGCGGAGGAGTGCACGAACGGAGGAGTGCACGAGTGGAGGAGTGCACGAGCGGAGGAGTGCACGAGCGGAGGAGTGGGGGAGTGCATGAGCGGAGGAGTGCACGAGCGGAGGAGTGCACGAGCGGAGGAATGGAGGAGTGCACGAGCGGAGGAGTGCACGAGCGGAGGAGTGCACGAGCGGAGGAATGGAGGAGTGCACGAGCGGAGGAGTGCACGAGCGGAGGAGTGCACGAGCAGAGGAGTGGAGGAGTGCACGAGCGGAGGAGTGCACGAGTGGAGGAGTGCAAGAGCGGAGGAGTGCACGAGCGGAGGAGTGGGGGAGTGCATGAGCGGAGGAGTGCACGGGCGGAGGAGTGGAGGAGTGCATGAGCGGAGGAGTGCACGAGCGGAGGAGTGGAGGAGTGCACGAGCGGAGGAGTGCACGAGCGGAGGAGTGCACGGGGTGAGGAGTGGGGGAGTGCACGAGCGGAGGAGCGCACGAGCGGAGGATTGCACGAGCGGAGGAGTGCACGAGCGGAGGAGTGCACGAGCGGAGAAGTGAACGAGCGGAGAAGTGAACGAGCGGAGGAGTGTACGAGCGGAGGAATGGAGGAGTGCATGAGCGGAGGAGTGCACGAGCGGAGGAGTGCACGAGCGGAGGAGTGGAGGAGTGCACGAGCGGAGGAGTGTCGAACGGAGAAGTGCACGAGCGGAGGAGTGCATGAGCGGAGGAGTGCACGAGCGGAGGAGTGCACGAGCAGAGGAATGGAGGAGTGCACGAGTGGAGGAGTGCACGAGCGGAGGAGTGCATGAGCGGAGGAGTGCACGAGAGGGAGAGTGCACGAGCGGAGAAGTGCACAAGCGGAGGAGTGTACGAGCGGAGGAGTGCACGAGCATAGGAGCACACGAGCGGAGGAGTGCACGAGCGGAGAAGTGAACGAGCGGAGGAGTGCACGAGCGAAGGAGTGCACGGGCGGGGGAGTGGAGGAGTGCACGAGCGGAGGAGCGGAGGAGTCCACTAGTGGAGTAGTGCACAAGCGGAAGAGTGGAGGAGTGCACAAGCGGAGGAGTGCACGAGCGGAGGAGTGCACTAGCGGAGGAGTGCACTAGCGGAGGAGTGCACGAGCGGAGGAGTGGAGGAGGGCACTAGTGCACGAGCGGAGGAGTGCACGAGCGGAGGAGTGGAGGAGTGCACGAGCGGAGGAGTGGAGGAGTGCCCGAGCGGAGGAGTGGAGGAGGGCACTAGTGGAGGAGTGCACGAGCGGAGGAGTGCACGAGCAGAGGAATGGAGGAGTGCACGAGCGGAGGAGTGCACGAGCGGAGGAGTGCACGAGCGGAGGAGTGCACGAGCAGAGGAGTGGAGGAGTGCACGAGCGGAGGAGTGCACGAGTGGAGGAGTGCACGAGCGGAGGAGTGCACGAGCGGAGGAGTGCACGAGCGGAGGAGCAGAGGAGTGCAAGAGCGGAGGAGTGCACGGGCGGAGGAGTGGAGGAGTGCATGAGCGGAGGAGTGCACGAGCGGAGGAGTGGAGGAGTGCACGAGCGGAGGAGTGCACGAGCGGAGGAGTGCACGGGGTGAGGAGTGGGGGAGTGCACGAGCGGAGGAGCGCACGAGCGGAGGATTGCACGAGCGGAGGAGTGCACGAGCGGAGGAGTGCACGAGCGGAGAAGTGAACGAGCGGAGGAGTGTACGAGCGGAGGAATGGAGGAGTGCATGAGCGGAGGAGTGCACGAGCGGAGGAGTGCACGAGCGGAGGAGTGGAGGAGTGCACGAGCGGAGGAGTGTCGAACGGAGAAGTGCACGAGCGGAGGAGTGCATGAGCGGAGGAGTGCACGAGCGGAGGAGTGCACGAGCAGAGGAATGGAGGAGTGCACGAGTGGAGGAGTGCACGAGCGGAGGAGTGCATGAGCGGAGGAGTGCACGAGAGGGAGAGTGCACGAGCGGAGAAGTGCACAAGCGGAGGAGTGTACGAGCGGAGGAGTGCACGAGCATAGGAGCACACGAGCGGAGGAGTGCACGAGCGGAGAAGTGCACGAGCGGAGGAGTGCACGAGCGGAGGAGTGCACGAGCAGAGGAGTGGAGGAGTGCACGAGCGGAGGAGTGCACGAGTGGAGGAGTGCACGAGCGGAGGAGTGCACGAGCGGAGGAGTGGGGGAGTGCATGAGCGGAGGAGTGCACGAGCGGAGGAGTGCACGAGCGGAGGAATGGAGGAGTGCACGAGCGGAGGAGTGCACGAGCAGAGGAGTGGAGGAGTGCACGAGCGGAGGAGTGCACGAGCGGAGGAGTGCACGGGCGGAGGAGTGGAGGAGTGCATGAGCGGAGGAGTGCACGAGCGGAGGAGTGGAGGAGTGCACGAACGGAGGAGTGCACGAGCGGAGGAGTGCACGGGGTGAGGAGTGGGGGAGTGCACGAGCGGAGGAGCGCACGAGCGGAGGATTGCACGAGCGGAGGAGTGCACGAGCGGAGGAGTGCACGAGCGGAGAAGTGAACGAGCGGAGGAGTGTACGAGCGGAGGAGTGCACGAGCGGAGGAGTGGAGGAGTGCACGAGCGGAGGAGTGTCGAACGGAGAAGTGCACGAGCGGAGGAGTGCACGAGCGGAGGAGTGCACGAGCGGAGGAGTGCAAGAGCAGAGGAGTGGAGGAGTGCACGAGCGGAGGAGTGCACGAGCGGAGGAGCGTACGAGCGGAGGAGCGCACGAGCGGAGGAGCGCACGAGCGGAGGAGCGCACGAGCGGAGGAGTGCACGAGCGGAGGAGTGCACGAGCGGAGGAGTGGAGGAGTGCACGAGCGGAGGAGTGTCGAACGGAGAAGTGCATGAGCGGAGGAGTGCACGAGCGGAGGAGTGCACGAGCGGAGGAGTGCAAGAGCAGAGGAGTGGAGGAGTGCACGAGCGGAGGAGTGCACGAGCGGAGGAGCGTACGAGCGGAGGAGCGCACGAGCGGAGGAGCGCACGAGCGGAGGAGCGCACGAGCGGAGGAGTGCACGAGCGAAGGAGTTTGCGGGCAGAGGAGTGGAGGAATGCACGGGCGGAGGAGTGCACGAGCGGAGGAGTGTACGAGAGGAGGAGCGCACGAGCGGAGGAGCGCACGAGCGGAGGAGCGCACGAGCGGAGGAGTGCACGAGCGAAGGAGTTTACGGGCGGAGGAGTGGAGGAATGCACGGGCGGAGGAGTGCACGAGCGGAGGAGTGCATGAGCAGAGGAGTGGAGGAGTGCACGGGCGGAGGAGTGGAGGAGTGCACGAGCGGATGAGTGCACGAGCGGAGGAGTGCACGAGCGGAGGAGTGGAGGAGTGCACGAGCGGAGGATCGACGAGCGGAGGAGTGCACGAGCGGAGGAGTGCACGAGCGGAGGAGTGGAGGAGTGCACGAGCGGAGGAGTGCACGAGCGGAGGAGTGCACGGGTAGAGGAGTGGAGGAGTGCACGAGCGGAGGAGTGCATGAGCGGAGGAGTGCACGAGCGGAGGATTGGAGGAGTGCACGAGCGGAGGAGTGCACGAGTGGAGGGGTGCACGAGCGGAGGAGTGCACGAGTGGAGGAGTTCACGAGCGGAGGAGTGCACGAGCGGAGGAGTGCACGAGAAGAGGAGCGGAGGAGTGCTCGAGCGGAGGAGTGCACGAGCGGAGGAGTGCACGAGCGGAGGAGTGCACGAGAAGAGGAGCGGAGGAGTGCTCGAGCGGAGGAGTGCACGAGCGGAGGAGTGCACGAGCGGAGGAGTGGGGGAGTGCATGAGCGGAGGAGCGCACGAGCGGAGGATTGCACGAGCGGAGGAGTGCACGAGCGGAGGAGTGCACGAGCGGAGAAGTGAACGAGCGGAGGAGTGTACGAGCGGAGGAATGGAGGAGTGCATGAGCGGAGGAGTGCACGAGCGGAGGAGTGCACGAG
Organism: Eucyclogobius newberryi; assembly: GCF_026437365.1. Lineage (NCBI taxonomy): Eukaryota > Metazoa > Chordata > Actinopteri > Gobiiformes > Gobiidae > Eucyclogobius > Eucyclogobius newberryi. The sequence continues at coordinate 31,154,041 of NW_027315835.1, forward strand.
CGGAGGAGTGGAGGAGTGCACGAGTGGAGGAGTGTCGAACGGAGAAGTGCACGAGCGGAGGAGTGCACGAGCAGAGGAATGGAGGAGTGCACGAGCGGAGGAGTGCACGAGTGGAGGAGTGCACGAGCGGAGGAGTGCACGAGCGGAGGAGTGCACGAGCGGAGGAGCAGAGGAGTGCAAGAGCGGAGGAGTGCACGAGCGGAGGAGTGCAGGAGCGGAGGAGTGCACGAGCGGAGGAGTGGGGGAGTGCATGAGCGGAGGAGTGCACGGGCGGAGGAGTGGAGGAGTGCATGAGCGGAGGAGTGCACGAGCGGAGGAGTGGAGGAGTGCACGAACGGAGGAGTGCACGAGCGGAGGAGTGCACGGGGTGAGGAGTGGGGGAGTGCACGAGCGGAGGAGCGCACGAGCGGAGGATTGCACGAGCGGAGGAGTGCACGAGCGGAGGAGTGCACGAGCGGAGAAGTGAACGAGCGGAGGAGTGTACGAGCGGAGGAATGGAGGAGTGCATGAGCGGAGGAGTGCACGAGCGGAGGAGTGGAGGAGTGCATGAGCGGAGGAGTGTCGAACGGAGAAGTGCACGAGCGGAGGAGTGCACGAGCGGAGGAGTGCACGAGCGGAGGAGTGCAAGAGCAGAGGAGTGGAGGAGTGCACGAGCGGAGGAGTGCACGAGTGGAGGAGTGCACGAGCGGAGGAGTGCATGAGCGGAGGAGTGCACGAGAGGGAGAGTGCACGAGCGGAGAAGTGCACAAGCGGAGGAGTGTACGAGCGGAGGAGTGCACGAGCATAGGAGCACACGAGCGGAGGAGTGCACGAGCGGAGAAGTGAACGAGCGGAGGAGTGCACGAGCGAAGGAGTGCACGGGCGGGGTAGTGGAAGAGTGCACGAGCGGAGGAGCGGAGGAGTGCACTAGTGGAGTAGTGCACAAGCGGAAGAGTGGAGGAGTGCACGAGCGGAGGAGTGCACGAGCGGAGGAGTGCACTAGCGGAGGAGTGCACTAGCGGAGGAGTGCACGAGCGGAGGAGTGGAGGAGGGCACTAGTGCACGAGCGGAGGAGTGCACGAGCGGAGGAGTGGAGGAGTGCACGAGCGGAGGAGTGGAGAAGTGCACGAGCGGAGGAGTGGAGGAGGGCACTAGTGGAGGAGTGCACGAGCGGAGGAGTGCACGAGCGGAGGAGTGCACGAGCGGAGGAATGGAGGAGTGCACGAGCGGAGGAGTGCACGAGCGGAGGAGTGCACGAGCAGAGGAGTGGAGGAGTGCACGAGCGGAGGAGTGCACGAGCGGAGGAGTGCACGAGCGGAGGAGCAGAGGAGTGCAAGAGCGGAGGAGTGCACGAGCGGAGGAGTGCAGGAGCGGAGGAGTGCACGAGCGGAGGAGTGGGGGAGTGCATGAGCGGAGGAGCGCACGAGCGGAGGATTGCACGAGCGGAGGAGTGCACGAGCGGAGGAGTGCACGAGCGGAGAAGTGAACGAGCGGAGGAGTGTACGAGCGGAGGAATGGAGGAGTGCATGAGCGGAGGAGTGCACGAGCGGAGGAGTGCACGAGCGGAGGAGTGGAGGAGTGCACGAGTGGAGGAGTGTCGAACGGAGAAGTGCACGAGCGGAGGAGTGCACGAGCAGAGGAATGGAGGAGTGCACGAGCAGAGGAATGGAGGAGTGCACGAGCGGAGGAGTGCACGAGCGGAGGAGTGCACGAGCGGAGGAGCAGAGGAGTGCAAGAGCGGAGGAGTGCACGAGCGGAGGAGTGCAGGAGCGGAGGAGTGCACGAGCGGAGGAGTGGGGGAGTGCATGAGCGGAGGAGTGCACGGGCGGAGGAGTGGAGGAGTGCATGAGCGGAGGAGTGCACGAGCGGAGGAGTGGAGGAGTGCACGAACGGAGGAGTGCACGAGCGGAGGAGTGCACGGGGTGAGGAGTGGGGGAGTGCACGAGCGGAGGAGCGCACGAGCGGAGGATTGCACGAGCGGAGGAGTGCACGAGCGGAGGAGTGCACGAGCGGAGAAGTGAACGAGCGGAGGAGTGTACGAGCGGAGGAATGGAGGAGTGCATGAGCGGAGGAGTGCACGAGCGGAGGAGTGGAGGAGTGCATGAGCGGAGGAGTGTCGAACGGAGAAGTGCACGAGCGGAGGAGTGCACGAGCGGAGGAGTGCACGAGCGGAGGAGTGCAAGAGCAGAGGAGTGGAGGAGTGCACGAGCGGAGGAGTGCACGAGCGGAGGAGCGTACGAGCGGAGGAGCGCACAAGCGGAGGAGAGCACGAGCGGAGGAGCGCACGAGCGGAGGAGCGCACGAGCGAAGGAGTTTGCGGGCGGAGGAGTGGAGGAATGCACGGGCGGAGGAGTGCACGAGCGGAGGAGTGTACGAGAGGAGGAGCGCACGAGCGGAGGAGCGCACGAGCGGAGGAGCGCACGAGCGGAGGAGTGCACGAGCGAAGGAGTTTACGGGCGGAGGAGTGGAGGAATGCACGGGCGGAGGAGTGCACGAGCGGAGGAGTGCATGAGCAGAGGAGTGGAGGAGTGCACGGGCGGAGGAGTGGAGGAGTGCACGAGCGGATGAGTGCACGAGCGGAGGAGTGCACGAGCGGAGGAGTGGAGGAGTGCACGAGCGGAGGATCGACGAGCGGAGGAGTGCACGAGCGGAGGAGTGGAGGAGTGCACGAGCGGAGGAGTGCACGAGCGGAGGAGTGCACGGGTAGAGGAGTGGAGGAGTGCACGAGCGGAGGAGTGCATGAGCGGAGGAGTGCACGAGCGGAGGATTGGAGGAGTGCACGAGCGGAGGAGTGCACGAGTGGAGGGGTGCACGAGCGGAGGAGTGCACGAGTGGAGGAGTTCACGAGCGGAGGAGTGCACGAGCGGAGGAGTGCACGAGAAGAGGAGCGGAGGAGTGCACGAGCGGAGGAGTGCACGAGCGGAGGAGTGCACAAGCGGAGGAGTGCACGAGCGGAGGAGCAGAGGAGTGCAAGAGCGGAGGAGCAGAGGAGTGCACGAGCGGGGGAATGTACGAGCGGATGAGTGGAGGAGTGCACGAGCGGAGGAGTGCACGAGCGGAGGAGTGCACGAGCGGAGGAGTGCACGAGCGGTGGAGTGCACGAGCGGAGGAGTGTACGAGCGGAGGAGTGCACGAGCGGAGGAGCGGAGGAGCGCACGAGCGGAGGATTGCACGAGCGGAGGAGTGCACGAGCGGAGAAGTGAACGAGCGGAGGAGTGCAGGAGCGGAGGAATGGAGGAGTGCGGAGGAGTGCACTAGCGGAGGAGTGCACGAGCGGAGGAGCGCACGAGCGGAGGAGTGCACGAGCAGAGAAGTGAAGGAGCGGAGGAGTGGAGGAGTGCACGAGCAAAGGAGTGCAAGGGCGGAGGAGTGCACGAGCGGAGGAGTGCACGAGCGGAGCAGTGGAGGAGTGCACGAGCGGAGGAGTGGAGGAGTACACGAGCGGAGGAGCGGAGGAGTGCACGAGCGGTGGAGTGCACAAGCAGAGGAATGCACGAGCGGAGGAGTGGAGGAGTGCACGAGCGGAGGAGTGCACAAGCGGAGAAATGCACGAGTGGAGGAGTGCACGAGCGGAGGAGTGCACGAGCGGAGCAGTAGAGGAGTGCACGAGCGGAGGAGTGCACGAGCGGAGGAGTGCACGAGCAGAGGAGTGGAGGAGTGCACGAGCGGAGGAGCAGAGGAGTGCACGAGCGGAGGAGTGCACGAGTGGAGGAGTGCACGAGCGGAGGAGTGCATGAGCGGAGGAGTGCACGAGAAGGAGAGTGCACGAGCGGAGAAGTGCACAAGCGGAGGAGTGTACGAGCGGAGGAGTGCACGAGCATAGGAGCACACGAGTGGAGGAGTGCACGAGCGGAGAAGTGAACGAGCGGAGGAGTGCACGAGCGAAGGAGTGCACGGGCGGGGTAGTGGAGGAGTGCACGAGCGGAGGAGCGGAGGAGTGCACTAGTGGAGTAGTGCACAAGCGGAAGAGTGGAGGAGTGCACTAGCGGAGGAGTGCACTAGCGGAGGAGTGGACGAGCGGAGGAGTGGAGGAGAGGGAGAGTGCACGAGCGGAGAAGTGCACAAGCGGAGGAGTGTACGAGCGGATGAGTGCACGAGCATAGGAGCACACGAGCGGAGGAGTGCACGAGCGGAGAAGTGAACGAGCGGAGGAGTGCACGAGCGAAGGAGTGCACGGGCGGGGTAGTGGAGGAGTGCACGAGCGGAGGAGCGGAGGAGTGCACTAGTGGAGTAGTGCACAAGCGGAAGAGTGGAGGAGTGCACGAGCGGAGGAGTGCACGAGCGGAGGAGTGCACTAGCGGAGGAGTGCACTAGCGGAGGAGTGCACGAGCGGAGGAGTGGAGGAGGGCACTAGTGCACGAGCGGAGGAGTGCACGAGCGGAGGAGTGGAGGAGTGCACGAGCGGAGGAGTGGAGAAGTGCACGAGCGGAGGAGTGGAGGAGGGCACTAGTGGAGGAGTGCACGAGCGGAGGAGTGCACGAGCGGAGGAGTGCACGAGCGGAGGAATGGAGGAGTGCACGAGCGGAGGAGTGCACGAGCGGAGGAGTGCACGAGCAGAGGAGTGGAGGAGTGCACGAGCGGAGGAGTGCACGAGCGGAGGAGTGCACGAGCGGAGGAGTGCACGAGCGGAGGAGTGCACGAGCGGAGGAGCAGAGGAGTGCAAGAGCGGAGGAGTGCACGAGCGGAGGAGTGCAGGAGCGGAGGAGTGCACGAGCGGAGGAGTGGGGGAGTGCATGAGCGGAGGAGTGCACGAGCGGAGGAGTGCACGAGCGGAGGAGTGCACGAGCGGAGGAGTGCACGAGCGGAGGAGTGCACGAGCGGAGGAGTGCACGGGGTGAGGAGTGGGGGAGTGCACGAGCGGAGGAGCGCACGAGCGGAGGATTGCACGAGCGGAGGAGTGCACGAGCGGAGGAGTGCACGAGCGGAGAAGTGAACGAGCGGAGGAGTGTACGAGCGGAGGAATGGAGGAGTGCATGAGCGGAGGAGTGCACGAGCGGAGGAGTGCACGAGCGGAGGAGTGGAGGAGTGCACGAGTGGAGGAGTGTCGAACGGAGAAGTGCACGAGCGGAGGAGTGCACGAGCGGAGGAGTGCACGAGCGGAGGAGTGCAAGAGCATAGGAGTGGAGGAGTGCACGAGCGGAGGAGTGCACGAGCGGAGGAGTGCACGAGCGGAGGAGTGGAGGAGTACACGAGCGGAGGAGCGGAGGAGTGCACGAGCGGTGGAGTGCACAAGCAGAGGAATGCACGAGCGGAGGAGTGGAGGAGTGCACGAGCGGAGGAGTGCAAAAGCGGAGAAATGCACGAGTGGAGGAGTGCACGAGCGGAGGAGTGCACGAGCGGAGCAGTAGAGGAGTGCACGAGCGGAGGAGTGCACGAGCGGAGGAGTGCACGAGCAGAGGAGTGGAGGAGTGCACGAGCGGAGGAGCAGAGGAGTGCACGAGCGGAGGAGTGCACGAGTGGAGGAGTGCACGAGCGGAGGAATGCATGAGCGGAGGAGTGCACGAGAGGGAGAGTGCACGAGCGGAGAAGTGCACAAGCGGAGGAGTGTACGAGCGGAGGAGTGCACGAGCATAGGAGCACACGAGCGGAGGAGTGCACGAGCGGAGAAGTGAACGAGCGGAGGAGTGCACGAGGGAAGGAGTGCACGGGCGGGGTAGTGGAGGAGTGCACGAGCGGAGGAGCGGAGGAGTGCACTAGTGGAGTAGTGCACAAGCGGAAGAGTGGAGGAGTGCACGAGCGGAGGAGTGCAAGAGCGGAGGAGTGCACTAGCGGAGGAGTGCACTAGCGGAGGAGTGCACGAGCGGAGGAGTGGAGGAGGGCACTAGTGCACGAGCGGAGGAGTGCACGAGCGGAGGAGTGGAGGAGTGCACGAGCGGAGGAGTGCACGAGCGGAGGAGTGGAGAAGTGCACGAGCGGAGGAGGGGAGGAGGGCACTAGTGGAGGAGTGCACGAGCGGAGGAGTGCACGAGCGGAGGAGTGCACGAGCGGAGGAATGGAGGAGTGCACGAGCGGAGGAGTGCACGAGCGGAGGAGTGCACGAGCAGAGGAGTGGAGGAGTGCACGAGCGGAGGAGTGCACGAGCGGAGGAGTGCACGAGCGGAGGAGTGCACGAGCGGAGGAGTGCACGAGCGGAGGAGTGCACGAGCGGAGGAGCAGAGGAGTGCAAGAGCGGAGGAGTGCACGAGCGGAGGAGTGCAGGAGCGGAGGAGTGCACGAGCGGAGGAGTGGGGGAGTGCATGAGCGGAGGAGTGCACGGGCGGAGGAGTGGAGGAGTGCATGAGCGGAGGAGTGCACGAGCTGAGGAGTGGAGGAGTGCAAGAGCGGAGGAGTGCACGAGAGGAGGAGTGCACGAGCGGAGGAGTGCACGGGGTGAGGAGTGGGGGAGTGCACGAGCGGAGGAGCGCACGAGCGGAGGATTGCACGAGCGGAGGAGTGCACGAGCGGAGGAGTGCACGAGCGGAGAAGTGAACGAGCGGAGGAGTGTACGAGCGGAGGAATGGAGGAGTGCATGAGCGGAGGAGTGCACGAGCGGAGGAGTGCACGAGCGGAGGAGTGGAGGAGTGCACGAGTGGAGGAGTGTCGAACGGAGAAGTGCACGAGCGGAGGAGTGCACGAGCGGAGGAGTGCACGAGCGGAGGAGTGCAAGAGCAGAGGAGTGGAGGAGTGCACGAGCGGAGGAGTGCACGAGCGGAGGAGTGCACGAGCGGAGGAGTGCACGAGCGGAGGAGCGTACGAGCGGAGGAGCGCACGAGCGGAGGAGCGCACGAGCGGAGGAGCGCACGAGCGGAGGAGTGCAGGAGCGAAGGAGTTTGCGGGCGGAGGAGTGGAGGAATGCACGGGCGGAGGAGTGCACGAACGGAGGAGTGTACGAGAGGAGGAGCGCACGAGCGGAGGAGCGCACGAGCGGAGGAGTGCACGAGCGAAGGAGTTTACGGGCGGAGGAGTGGAGGAATGCACGGGCGGAGGAGTGCACGAGCGGAGGAGTGCATGAGCAGAGGAGTGGAGGAGTGCACGAGCGGAGGAGTGGAGGAGTGCACGAGCGGATGAGTGCACGAGCGGAGGAGTGCACGAGCGGAGGAGTGGAGGAGTGCACGAGCGGAGGATCGACGAAAGGAGGAGTGCACGAGCGGAGGAGTGGAGGAGTGCACGAGCGGAGGAGTGCACGAGCGGAGGAGCGGAGGAGTGCACGAGCGGAGGAGTGCAAGAGCGGAGGAGTGCACGAGCGGTGGAGTGCACGAGCGGAGGAGTGTACAAGCGGAGGAGTGCACGAGCGGAGGAGCGCACGAGCGGAGGATTGCACGAGCGGAGGAGCGCACGAGCGGAGAAGTGAACGAGCGGAGGAGTGCAGGAGCGGAGGAATGGAGGAGTGCACGAGCGGAGGAGTGCAAGAGTGGAGGAGTGCACGAGCGGAGGAGTGGAGGAGTGCACGAACGGAGAAGTGCACGAGCGGAGGAGTGCAAGAGCTGAGGAGTGGAGGAGTGCACGAGCGGAGGAGTGCACGAGCGGAGGAGTGTCGAACGGAGGAGTGCACTGGCGGAGGAGTGGAGGAGTGCACGAGCGGAAGAGTGGAGGGGTGCACGAGCGGAGGAGTGGGGGAGTGCACGAGCGAAGGAGTGCACGAGTGGAGGAGCGGAGGAGTGCACGGGCGGAGGAGTGGAGGAGTGCACGAGCAGAGGAGTGGAGGAGTGCACGAGCGGAGGAGTGCACGAGTGGAGGAGTGCACGAGCGGAGGAGTGCACGAGCGGAGGAGTGCACGAGCGGAGGAGCAGAGGAGTGCAAGAGCGGAGGAGTGCACGAGCGGAGGAGTGCAGGAGCGGAGGAGTGCACGAGCGGAGGAGTGGGGGAGTGCATGAGCGGAGGAGTGCACGGGCTGAGGAGTGGAGGAGTGCATGAGCGGAGGAGTGCACGAGCGGAGGAGTGGAGGAGTGCACGAACGGAGGAGTGCACGAGCGGAGGAGTGCACGGGGTGAGGAGTGGGGGAGTGCACGAGCGGAGGAGCGCACGAGCGGAGGAGCGCACGAGCGGAGGAGTGCACGAGCGGAGGAGCGCACGAGCGAAGGAGTTTGCGGGCGGAGGAGTGGAGGAATGCACGGGCGGAGGAGTGCACGAGCGGAGGAGTGCACGGGTAGAGGAGTGGAGGAGTGCACGAGCGGAGGAGTGCATGAGCGGAGGAGTGCACGAGCGGAGCAGTGGAGGAGTGCACGAGCGGAGGAGTGCACGAGCGGAGGAGTGCAAGAGCAGAGGAGTGGAGGAGTGCACGAGCGGAGGAGTGCACGAGCGGAGGAGTGCACGAGCGGAGGAGCGCACGAGCGGAGGAGCGCACGAGCGGAGGAGCGCACGAGCGGAGGAGCGCACGAGCGGAGGAGCGCACGAGCGAAGGAGTTTGCGGGCGGAGGAGTGGAGGAATGCAAGGGCGGAGGAGTGCACGAACGGAGGAGTGTACGAGAGGAGGAGCGCACGAGCGGAGGAGCGCACGAGCGGAGGAGTGCACGAGCGAAGGAGTGCACGAGCGGAGGAGTGCACGAGCAGAGGAGTGGAGGAGTGCACGAGCGGAGGAGCAGAGGAGTGCACGAGCGGAGGAGTGCACGAGTGGAGGAGTGCACGAGCGGAGGAGTGCATGAGCGGAGGAGTGCACGAGAAGGAGAGTGCACGAGCGGAGAAGTGCACAAGCGGAGGAGTGTACGAGCGGAGGAGTGCACGAGCATAGGAGCACACGAGCGGAGGAGTGCACGAGCGGAGAAGTGAACGAGCGGAGGAGTGCACGAGCGAAGGAGTGCACGGGCGGGGTAGTGGAGGAGTGCACGAGCGGAGGAGCGGAGGAGTGCACTAGTGGAGTAGTGCACAAGCGGAAGAGTGGAGGAGTGCACGAGCGGAGGAGTGCACGAGCGGAGGAGTGCACTAGCGGAGGAGTGCACTAGCGGAGGAGTGGACGAGCGGAGGAGTGGAGGAGAGGGAGAGTGCACGAGCGGAGAAGTGCACAAGCGGAGGAGTGTACGAGCGGAGGAGTGCACGAGCATAGGAGCACACGAGCGGAGGAGTGCACGAGCGGAGAAGTGAACGAGCGGAGGAGTGCACGAGCGAAGGAGTGCACGGGCGGGGTAGTGGAGGAGTGCACGAGCGGAGGAGCGGAGGAGTGCACTAGTGGAGTAGTGCACAAGCGGAAGAGTGGAGGAGTGCACGAGCGGAGGAGTGCACGAGCGGAGGAGTGCACTAGCGGAGGAGTGCACTAGCGGAGGAGTGCACGAGCGGAGGAGTGGAGGAGGGCACTAGTGCACGAGCGGAGGAGTGCACGAGCGGAGGAGTGGAGGAGTGCACGAGCGGAGGAGTGGAGAAGTGCACGAGCGGAGGAGTGGAGGAGGGCACTAGTGGAGGAGTGCACGAGCGGAGGAGTGCACGAGCGGAGGAGTGCACGAGCGGAGGAATGGAGGAGTGCACGAGCGGAGGAGTGCACGAGCGGAGGAGTGCACGAGCAGAGGAGTGGAGGAGTGCACGAGCGGAGGAGTGCACGAGCGGAGGAGTGCACGAGCGGAGGAGTGCACGAGCGGAGGAGTGCACGAGCGGAGGAGCAGAGGAGTGCAAGAGCGGAGGAGTGCACGAGCGGAGGAGTGCAGGAGCGGAGGAGTGCACGAGCGGAGGAGTGGGGGAGTGCATGAGCGGAGGAGTGCACGGGCGGAGGAGTGGAGGAGTGCATGAGCGGAGGAGTGCACGAGCGGAGGAGTGGAGGAGTGCACGAGCGGAGGAGTGCACGAGCGGAGGAGTGCACGAGCGGAGGAGTGCACGGGGTGAGGAGTGGGGGAGTGCACGAGCGGAGGAGCGCACGAGCGGAGGATTGCACGAGCGGAGGAGTGCACGAGCGGAGGAGTGCACGAGCGGAGAAGTGAACGAGCGGAGGAGTGTACGAGCGGAGGAATGGAGGAGTGCATGAGCGGAGGAGTGCACGAGCGGAGGAGTGGGGGAGTGCATGAGCGGAGGAGTGCACGGGCGGAGGAGTGGAGGAGTGCAAGAGCGGAGGAGTGCACGAGCGGAGGAGTGCAGGAGCGGAGGAGTGCACGAGCGGAGGAGTGGGGGAGTGCATGAGCGGAGGAGTGCACGGGCGGAGGAGTGGAGGAGTGCATGAGCGGAGGAGTGCACGAGCTGAGGAGTGGAGGAGTGCACGAGCGGAGGAGTGCACGAGAGGAGGAGTGCACGAGCGGAGGAGTGCACGGGGTGAGGAGTGGGGGAGTGCACGAGCGGAGGAGCGCACGAGCGGAGGATTGCACGAGCGGAGGAGTGCACGAGCGGAGGAGTGCACGAGCGGAGAAGTGAACGAGCGGAGGAGTGTACGAGCGGAGGAATGGAGGAGTGCATGAGCGGAGGAGTGCACGAGCGGAGGAGTGCACGAGCGGAGGAGTGGAGGAGTGCACGAGTGGAGGAGTGTCGAACGGAGAAGTGCACGAGCGGAGGAGTGCACGAGCGGAGGAGTGCACGAGCGGAGGAGTGCAAGAGCAGAGGAGTGGAGGAGTGCACGAGCGGAGGAGTGCACGAGCGGAGGAGTGCACGAGCGGAGGAGTGCACGAGCGGAGGAGCGTACGAGCGGAGGAGCGCACGAGCGGAGGAGCGCACGAGCGGAGGAGCGCACGAGCGGAGGAGTGCAGGAGCGAAGGAGTTTGCGGGCGGAGGAGTGGAGGAATGCACGGGCGGAGGAGTGCACGAACGGAGGAGTATACGAGAGGAGGAGCGCACGAGCGGAGGAGCGCACGAGCGGAGGAGTGCACGAGCGAAGGAGTTTACGGGCGGAGGAGTGGAGGAATGCACGGGCGGAGGAGTGCATGAGCAGAGGAGTGGAGGAGTGCACGAGCGGAGGAGTGGAGGAGTGCACGAGCGGATGAGTGCACGAGCGGAGGAGTGCACGAGCGGAGGAGTGGAGGAGTGCACGAGCGGAGGATCGACGAAAGGAGGAGTGCACGAGCGGAGGAGTGGAGGAGTGCACGAGCGGAGGAGTGCACGAGCGGAGGAGCGGAGGAGTGCACGAGCGGAGGAGTGCAAGAGCGGAGGAGTGCACGAGCGGTGGAGTGCACGAGCGGAGGAGTGTACAAGCGGAGGAGTGCACGAGCGGAGGAGCGCACGAGCGGAGGATTGCACGAGCGGAGGAGCGCACGAGCGGAGAAGTTAACGAGCGGAGGAGTGCAGGAGCGGAGGAATGGAGGAGTGCACGAGCGGAGGAGTGCAAGAGTGGAGGAGTGCACGAGCGGAGGAGTGGAGGAGTGCACGAACGGAGAAGTGCACGAGCGGAGGAGTGCAAGAGCTGAGGAGTGGAGGAGTGCACGAGCGGAGGAGTGCACGAGCGGAGGAGTGTCGAACGGAGGAGTGCACTGGCGGAGGAGTGGAGGAGTGCACGAGCGGAAGAGTGGAGGGGTGCACGAGCGGAGGAGTGGGGGAGTGCACGAGCGAAGGAGTGCACGAGTGGAGGAGCGGAGGAGTGCACGGGCGGAGGAGTGGAGGAGTGCACGAGCAGAGGAGTGGAGGAGTGCACGAGCGGAGGAGTGCACGAGTGGAGGAGTGCACGAGCGGAGGAGTGCACGAGCGGAGGAGCAGAGGAGTGCAAGAGCGGAGGAGTGCACGAGCGGAGGAGTGCATGAGCGGAGGAGTGCACGGGCGGAGGAGTGGAGGAGTGCAAGAGCGGAGGAGTGCACGAGCGGAGGAGTGCAGGAGCGGAGGAGTGCACGAGCGGAGGAGTGGGGGAGTGCATGAGCGGAGGAGTGCACGGGCGGAGGAGTGGAGGAGTGCACGAGCGGATGAGTGCACGAGCGGAGGAGTGCACGAGCGGAGGAGTGGAGGAGTGCACGAGCGGAGGATCGACGAAAGGAGGAGTGCACGAGCGGAGGAGTGGAGGAGTGCACGAGCGGAGGAGTGCACGAGCGGAGGAGCGGAGGAGTGCACGAGCGGAGGAGTGCAAGAGCGGAGGAGTGCACGAGCGGTGGAGTGCACGAGCGGAGGAGTGTACAAGCGGAGGAGTGCACGAGCGGAGGAGCGCACGAGCGGAGGATTGCACGAGCGGAGGAGCGCACGAGCGGAGAAGTGAACGAGCGGAGGAGTGCAGGAGCGGAGGAATGGAGGAGTGCACGAGCGGAGGAGTGCAAGAGTGGAGGAGTGCACGAGCGGAGGAGTGGAGGAGTGCACGAACGGAGAAGTGCACGAGCGGAGGAGTGCAAGAGCTGAGGAGTGGAGGAGTGCACGAGCGGAGGAGTGCACGAGCGGAGGAGTGTCGAACGGAGGAGTGCACTGGCGGAGGAGTGGAGGAGTGCACGAGCGGAAGAGTGGAGGGGTGCACGAGCGGAGGAGTGGGGGAGTGCACGAGCGAAGGAGTGCACGAGTGGAGGAGCGGAGGAGTGCACGGGCGGAGGAGTGGAGGAGTGCACGAGCAGAGGAGTGGAGGAGTGCACGAGCGGAGGAGTGCACGAGTGGAGGAGTGCACGAGCGGAGGAGTGCACGAGCGGAGGAGCAGAGGAGTGCAAGAGCGGAGGAGTGCACGAGCGGAGGAGTGCAGGAGCGGAGGAGTGCACGAGCGGAGGAGTGGGGGAGTGCATGAGCGGAGGAGTGCACGGGCGGAGGAGTGGAGGAGTGCATGAGCAGAGGAGTGGAGGAGTGCACGGGCGGAGGAGTGGAGGAGTGCACGAGCGGATGAGTGCACGAGCGGAGGAGTGCACGAGCGGAGGAGTGGAGGAGTGCACGAGCGGAGGATCGACGAGCGGAGGAGTGCACGAGCGGAGGAGTGGAGGAGTGCACGAGCGGAGGAGTGCACGAGCGGAGGAGTGCACGGGTAGAGGAGTGGAGGAGTGCACGAGCGGAGGAGTGCATGAGCGGAGGAGTGCACGAGCGGAGGATTGGAGGAGTGCACGAGCGGAGGAGTGCACGAGTGGAGGGGTGCACGAGCGGAGGAGTGCACGAGTGGAGGAGTTCACGAGCGGAGGAGTGCACGAGCGGAGGAGTGCACGAGAAGAGGAGCGGAGGAGTGCACGAGCGGAGGAGTGCACGAGCGGAGGAGTGCACGAGCAGAGGAGTGCACGAGCGGAGGAGCAGAGGAGTGCACGAGCGGGGGAATGTACGAGTGGAGGAGTGCACGAGCGGAGGAGTGCACGAGCGGAGGAGTGCACGAGCGGAGGAGCAGAGGAGTGCACGAGCGGAGGAGCAGAGGAGTGCACGAGCGGAGGAGTGCACGAGCGGAGGAGCGGAGGAGTGCACGAGCGGAGGAGTGCACTAGCGGAGGAGTGCACTAGCGGAGGAGTGCACGAGCGGAGGAGTGGAGGAGGGCACTAGTGCACGAGCGGAGGAGTGCACGAGCGGAGGAGTGGAGGAGTGCACGAGCGGAGGAGTGGAGAAGTGCACGAGCGGAGGAGTGGAGGAGGGCACTAGTGGAGGAGTGCACGAGCGGAGGAGTGCACGAGCGGAGGAGTGCACGAGCGGAGGAATGGAGGAGTGCACGAGCGGAGGAGTGCACGAGCGGAGGAGTGCACGAGCAGAGGAGTGGAGGAGTGCACGAGCGGAGGAGTGCACGAGCGGAGGAGTGCACGAGCGGAGGAGTGCACGAGCGGAGGAGTGCACGAGCGGAGGAGTGCACGAGCGGAGGAGTGGAGGAGTGCACGAACGGAGAAGTGCACGAGCGGAGGAGTGCAAGAGCTGAGGAGTGGAGGAGTGCACGAGCGGAGGAGTGCACGAGCGGAGGAGTGTCGAACGGAGGAGTGCACTGGCGGAGGAGTGGAGGAGTGCACGAGCGGAAGAGTGGAGGGGTGCACGAGCGGAGGAGTGGGGGAGTGCACGAGCGAAGGAGTGCACGAGTGGAGGAGCGGAGGAGTGCACGGGCGGAGGAGTGGAGGAGTGCACGAGCAGAGGAGTGGAGGAGTGCACGAGCGGAGGAGTGCACGAGTGGAGGAGTGCACGAGCGGAGGAGTGCACGAGCGGAGGAGCAGAGGAGTGCAAGAGCGGAGGAGTGCACGAGCGGAGGAGTGCAGGAGCGGAGGAGTGCACGAGCGGAGGAGTGGGGGAGTGCATGAGCGGAGGAGTGCACGGGCGGAGGAGTGGAGGAGTGCATGAGCAGAGGAGTGGAGGAGTGCACGGGCGGAGGAGTGGAGGAGTGCACGAGCGGATGAGTGCACGAGCGGAGGAGTGCACGAGCGGAGGAGTGGAGGAGTGCACGAGCGGAGGATCGACGAGCGGAGGAGTGCACGAGCGGAGGAGTGGAGGAGTGCACGAGCGGAGGAGTGCACGAGCGGAGGAGTGCACGGGTAGAGGAGTGGAGGAGTGCACGAGCGGAGGAGTGCATGAGCGGAGGAGTGCACGAGCGGAGGATTGGAGGAGTGCACGAGCGGAGGAGTGCACGAGTGGAGGGGTGCACGAGCGGAGGAGTGCACGAGTGGAGGAGTTCACGAGCGGAGGAGTGCACGAGCGGAGGAGTGCACGAGAAGAGGAGCGGAGGAGTGCACGAGCGGAGGAGTGCACGAGCGGAGGAGTGCACGAGCAGAGGAGTGCACGAGCGGAGGAGCAGAGGAGTGCACGAGCGGGGGAATGTACGAGTGGAGGAGTGCACGAGCGGAGGAGTAAACGAGCGGAGGAGTGCACGAGCGGAGGAGCAGAGGAGTGCACGAGCGGAGGAGCAGAGGAGTGCACGAGCGGAGGAGTGCACGAGCGGAGGAGCGGAGGAGTGCACGAGCGGAGGAGTGCACGAGCGGAGGAGTGCACTAGCGGAGGAGTGCACTAGCGGAGGAGTGCACGAGCGGAGGAGTGGAGGAGGGCACTAGTGCACGAGCGGAGGAGTGCACGAGCGGAGGAGTGGAGGAGTGCACGAGCGGAGGAGTGGAGAAGTGCACGAGCGGAGGAGTGGAGGAGGGCACTAGTGGAGGAGTGCACGAGCGGAGGAGTGCACGAGCGGAGGAGTGCACGAGCGGAGGAATGGAGGAGTGCACGAGCGGAGGAGTGCACGAGCGGAGGAGTGCACGAGCAGAGGAGTGGAGGAGTGCACGAGCGGAGGAGTGCACGAGCGGAGGAGTGCACGAGCGGAGGAGTGCACGAGCGGAGGAGTGCACGATTGGAGGAGTGCACGAGCGGAGGAGTGCACGAGCGGAGGAGCAGAGGAGTGCAAGAGCGGAGGAGTGCACGAGCGGAGGAGTGCAGGAGCGGAGGAGTGCACGAGCGGAGGAGTGGGGGAGTGCATGAGCGGAGGAGTGCACGGGCGGAGGAGTGGAGGAGTGCATGAGCGGAGGAGTGCACGAGCGGAGGAGTGGAGGAGTGCACGAGCGGAGGAGTGCACGAGCGGAGGAGTGCACGAGCGGAGGAGTGCACGGGGTGAGGAGTGGGGGAGTGCACGAGCGGAGGAGCGCACGAGCGGAGGATTGCACTAGCGGAGGAGTGCACGAGCGGAGGAGTGCACGAGCGGAGAAGTGAACGAGCGGAGGAGTGTACGAGCGGAGGAATGGAGGAGTGCATGAGCGGAGGAGTGCACGAGCGGAGGAGTGCACGAGCGGAGGAGTGGAGGAGTGCACGATTGGAGGAGTGTCGAACGGAGAAGTGCACGAGCGGAGGAGTGCACGAGCGGAGGAGTGCACGAGCGGAGGAGTGCAAGAGCAGAGGAGTGGAGGAGTGCACGAGCGGAGGAGTGCACGAGCGGAGGAGTGCACGAGCGGAGGAGTGCACGAGCGGAGGAGCGTACGAGCGGAGGAGCGCACGAGCGGAGGAGCGCACGAGCGGAGGAGCGCACGAGCGGAGGAGTGCACGAGCGGAGGAGCGGAGGAGTGCACGAGCGGAGGAGTGCAAGAGCGGAGGAGTGCACGAGCGGTGGAGTGCACGAGCGGAGGAGTGTACAAGCGGAGGAGTGCACGAGCGGAGGAGCGCACGAGCGGAGGATTGCACGAGCGGAGGAGCGCACGAGCGGAGAAGTGAACGAGCGGAGGAGTGCAGGAGCGGAGGAATGGAGGAGTGCACGAGCGGAGGAGTGCAAGAGTGGAGGAGTGCACGAGCGGAGGAGTGGAGGAGTGCACGAACGGAGAAGTGCACGAGCGGAGGAGTGCAAGAGCTGAGGAGTGGAGGAGTGCACGAGCGGAGGAGTGCACGAGCGGAGGAGTGTCGAACGGAGGAGTGCACTGGCGGAGGAGTGGAGGAGTGCACGAGCGGAAGAGTGGAGGGGTGCACGAGCGGAGGAGTGGGGGAGTGCACGAGCGAAGGAGTGCACGAGTGGAGGAGCGGAGGAGTGCACGGGCGGAGGAGTGGAGGAGTGCACGAGCAGAGGAGTGGAGGAGTGCACGAGCGGAGGAGTGCATGAGCGGAGGAGTGCACGAGCGGAGCAGTGGAGGAGTGCACGAGCGGAGGAGTGCACGAGTGGAGGAGTGCACGAGCAAAGGAGTGCAAGGGCGGAGGAGTGCACGAGCGGAGGAGTGCACGAGCGGAGCAGTGGAGGAGTGCACGAGCGGAGGAGTGGAGGAGTACACGAGCGGAGGAGCGGAGGAGTGCACGAGCGGAGGAGTGCACAAGCGGAGAAATGCACGAGTGGAGGAGTGCACGAGCGGAGGAGTGCACGAGCGGAGCAGTAGAGGAGTGCACGAGCGGAGGAGTGCACGAGCGGAGGAGTGCACGAGCAGAGGAGTGGAGGAGTGCACGAGCGGAGGAGTGCACGAGTGGAGGAGTGCACGAGCGGAGGAGTGCATGAGCGGAGGAGTGCACGAGAGGGAGAGTGCACGAGCGGAGAAGTGCACAAGCGGAGGAGTGTACGAGCGGAGGAGTGCACGAGCATAGGAGCACACGAGCGGAGGAGTGCACGAGCGGAGAAGTGAACGAGCGGAGGAGTGCACGAGCGAAGGAGTGCACGGGCGGGGTAGTGGAGGAGTGCACGAGCGGAGGAGCGGAGGAGTGCACTAGTGGAGTAGTGCACAAGCGGAAGAGTGGAGGAGTGCACGAGCGGAGGAGTGCACGAGCGGAGGAGTGCACTAGCGGAGGAGTGCACTAGCGGAGGAGTGCACGAGCGGAGGAGTGGAGGAGGGCACTAGTGCACGAGCGGAGGAGTGCACGAGCGGAGGAGTGGAGGAGTGCACGAGCGGAGGAGTGGAGAAGTGCACGAGCGGAGGAGTGGAGGAGGGCACTAGTGGAGGAGTGCACGAGCGGAGGAGTGCACGAGCGGAGGAGTGCACGAGCGGAGGAATGGAGGAGTGCACGAGCGGAGGAGTGCACGAGCGGAGGAGTGCACGAGCAGAGGAGTGGAGGAGTGCACGAGCGGAGGAGTGCACGAGCGGAGGAGTGCACGAGCGGAGGAGTGCACGAGCGGAGGAGTGCACGAGCGGAGGAGCAGAGGAGTGCAAGAGCGGAGGAGTGCACGAGCGGAGGAGTGCAGGAGCGGAGGAGTGCACGAGCGGAGGAGTGGGGGAGTGCATGAGCGGAGGAGTGCACGGGCGGAGGAGTGGAGGAGTGCATGAGCGGAGGAGTGCACGAGCGGAGGAGTGGAGGAGTGCACGAGCGGAGGAGTGCACGAGCGGAGGAGTGCACGAGCAGAGGAGTGCACGGGGTGAGGAGTGGGGGAGTGCACGAGCGGAGGAGCGCACGAGCGGAGGATTGCACGAGCGGAGGAGTGCACGAGCGGAGGAGTGCACGAGCGGAGAAGTGAACGAGCGGAGGAGTGTACGAGCGGAGGAATGGAGGAGTGCATGAGCGGAGGAGTGCACGAGCGGAGGAGTGCACGAGCGGAGGAGTGGAGGAGTGCACGAGTGGAGGAGTGTCGAACGGAGAAGTGCACGAGCGGAGGAGTGCACGAGCGGAGGAGTGCACGAGCGGAGGAGTGCAAGAGCAGAGGAGTGGAGGAGTGCACGAGCGGAGGAGTGCACGAGCGGAGGAGTGCACGAGCGGAGGAGTGCACGAGCGGAGGAGCGTACGAGCGGAGGAGCGCACGAGCGGAGGAGCGCACGAGCGGAGGAGCGCACGAGCGGAGGAGTGCACGAGCGAAGGAGTTTGCGGGCGGAGGAGTGGAGGAATGCACGGGCGGAGGAGTGCACGAACGGAGGAGTGTACGAGAGGAGGAGCGCACGAGCGGAGGAGCGCACGAGCGGAGGAGTGCACGAGCGAAGGAGTTTACGGGCGGAGGAGTGGAGGAATGCACGGGCGGAGGAGTGCACGAGCGGAGGAGTGCATGAGCAGAGGAGTGGAGGAGTGCACGAGCGGAGGAGTGGAGGAGTGCACGAGCAGATGAGTGCACGAGCGGAGGAGTGCACGAGCGGAGGAGTGGAGGAGTGCACGAGCGGAGGATCGACGAGCGGAGGAGTGCACGAGCGGAGGAGTGGAGGAGTGCACGAGCGGAGGAGTGCACGAGCGGAGGAGCGGAGGAGTGCACGAGCGGAGGAGTGCAAGAGCGGAGGAGTGCACGAGCGGTGGAGTGCACGAGCGGAGGAGTGTACAAGCGGAGGAGTGCACGAGCGGAGGAGCGCACGAGCGGAGGATTGCACGAGCGGAGGAGCGCAAGAGCGGAGAAGTGAACGAGCGTAGGAGTGCAGGAGCGGAGGAATGGAGGAGTGCACGAGCGGAGGAGTGCAAGAGTGGAGGAGTGCACGAGCGGAGGAGTGGAGGAGTGCACGAACGGAGAAGTGCACGAGCGGAGGAGTGCAAGAGCTGAGGAGTGGAGGAGTGCACGAGCGGAGGAGTGTCGAACGGAGGAGTGCACTGGCGGAGGAGTGGAGGAGTGCACGAGCGGAAGAGTGGAGGGGTGCACGAGCGGAGGAGTGGGGGAGTGCACGAGCGAAGGAGTGCACGAGTGGAGGAGCGGAGGAGTGCACGGGCGGAGGAGTGGAGGAGTGCACGAGCAGAGGAGTGGAGGAGTGCACGAGCGGAGGAGTGCACGAGTGGAGGAGTGCACGAGCGGAGGAGTGCACGAGCGGAGGAGTGCACGAGCGGAGGAGCAGAGGAGTGCAAGAGCGGAGGAGTGCACGAGCGGAGGAGTGCAGGAGCGGAGGAGTGCACGAGCGGAGGAGTGGGGGAGTGCATGAGCGGAGGAGTGCACGGGCGGAGGAGTGAACGAGCGGAGGAGTGCAGGAGCGGAGGAATGGAGGAGTGCACGAGCGGAGGAGTGCAAGAGTGGAGGAGTGCACGAGCGGAGGAGTGGAGGAGTGCACGAACGGAGAAGTGCACGAGCGGAGGAGTGCAAGAGCTGAGGAGTGGAGGAGTGCACGAGCGGAGGAGTGCACGAGCGGAGGAGTGTCGAACGGAGGAGTGCACTGGCGGAGGAGTGGAGGAGTGCACGAGCGGAAGAGTGGAGGGGTGCACGAGCGGAGGAGTGGGGGAGTGCACGAGCGAAGGAGTGCACGAGTGGAGGAGCGGAGGAGTGCACGGGCGGAGGAGTGGAGGAGTGCACGAGCAGAGGAGTGGAGGAGTGCACGAGCGGAGGAGTGCACGAGTGGAGGAGTGCACGAGCGGAGGAGTGCACGAGCGGAGGAGTGCACGAGCGGAGGAGCAGAGGAGTGCAAGAGCGGAGGAGTGCACGAGCGGAGGAGTGCAGGAGCGGAGGAGTGCACGAGCGGAGGAGTGGGGGAGTGCATGAGCGGAGGAGTGCACGGGCGGAGGAGTGGAGGAGTGCATGAGCAGAGGAGTGGAGGAGTGCACGGGCGGAGGAGTGGAGGAGTGCACGAGCGGATGAGTGCACGAGCGGAGGAGTGCACGAGCGGAGGAGTGGAGGAGTGCACGAGCGGAGGATCGACGAGCGGAGGAGTGCACGAGCGGAGGAGTGGAGGAGTGCACGAGCGGAGGAGTGCACGAGCGGAGGAGTGCACGGGTAGAGGAGTGGAGGAGTGCACGAGCGGAGGAGTGCATGAGCGGAGGAGTGCACGAGCGGAGGATTGGAGGAGTGCACGAGCGGAGGAGTGCACGAGTGGAGGGGTGCACGAGCGGAGGAGTGCACGAGTGGAGGAGTTCACGAGCGGAGGAGTGCACGAGCGGAGGAGTGCACGAGAAGAGGAGCGGAGGAGTGCACGAGCGGAGGAGTGCACGAGCGGAGGAGTGCACGAGCAGAGGAGTGCACGAGCGGAGGAGCAGAGGAGTGCACGAGCGGGGGAATGTACGAGTGGAGGAGTGCACGAGCGGAGGAGTGCACGAGCGGAGGAGTGCACGAGCGGAGGAGCAGAGGAGTGCACGAGCGGAGGAGCAGAGGAGTGCACGAGCGGAGGAGTGCACGAGCGGAGGAGCGGAGGAGTGCACGAGCGGAGGAGTGCACGAGCGGAGGAGTGGAGGAGTGCACGAGCGGAGGAGTGCACGAGCGGAGGAGTGCAAGAGCGGAGGAGTGCACGAGCGGTGGAGTGCACGAGCGGAGGAGTGTACGAGCGGAGGAGTGCACGAGCGGAGGAGCGCACGAGCGGAGGATTGCACGAGCGGAGGAGTGCACGAGCGGAGAAGTGAACGAGCGGAGGAGTGGAGGAGTGCACGAGCAAAGGAGTGCAAGGGCGGAGGAGTGCACGAGCGGAGGAGTGCACGAGCGGAGCAGTGGAGGAGTGCAGGAACGGAGGAATGGAGGAGTGCGGAGGAGTGCACTAGCGGAGGAGTGCACGAGCGGAGGAGTGCACGAGCGGAGGAGTGCACGAGCAGAGAAGTGAAGGAGCGGAGGAGTGGAGGAGTGCACGAGCAAAGGAGTGCAAGGGCGGAGGAGTGCACGAGCGGAGGAGTGCACGAGCGGAGCAGTGGAGGAGTGCACGAGCGGAGGAGTGGAGGAGTACACGAGCGGAGGAGCGGAGGAGTGCACGAGCGGAGGAGTGCACAAGCGGAGAAATGCACGAGTGGAGGAGTGGAGGAGTGCACGAGCAGAGGAGTGCACGAGCAGAGGAGTGGAGGAGTGCACGAGCGGAGGAGCAGAGGAGTGCACGAGCGGAGGAGTGCACGAGTGGAGGAGTGCACGAGCGGAGGAGTGCATGAGCGGAGGAGTGCACGAGAGGGAGAGTGCACGAGCGGAGAAGTGCACAAGCGGAGGAGTGTCGAACGGAGGAGCGCACGAGCGGATTTGATAATTTGATAATTGCAGTGATTTGAGCTGCAAGTGCCGGTCTCCCGAGGGCCCCTGATGGCCCCTGAGCGGAATCCAAACACATTCTGAAGAAATGATAGGCCCAGGATTACTTAAAGGTTAAAGACATTACACTTTTCGAAATGAGTTATAAAACTGTGTCGAATCAGAGCAAAAACAATGAAATTCTACATTTATAGAAAATTTAGCGTAAACGACCTACATTTGTATGAAATGATAAGATTAGCACATGGTCCACTCTGCTGCACATGGTGCACTCTGCTGCACATGGTCCACTCTGCTGCACATGGTCCACTCTGCAGTCGCTCCAGTCACTCCTGTCGCTCCAGTCGCTCCAGTCGCTCCTGTCGCTCCAGTCGCTCCTGTCGCTCCTGTCGCTCCTGTCGCTCCTGTCGCTCCTGTCGCTCCTGTCGCTCCAGTCTTGTTTTTACTGTCAAAACGCTTTCAGAAACATCGGGAGATAAAGAGGATGATATAATTCCTTTCTGGACTCAATCTGCCTGTTATGTCAGAAGCTCTAAAGACACACCTCAGAGCAGTATAAAGCTCTAAAGACACACCTCAGAGTGTATAAAGCTCTAAAGACACACCTCAGAGCAGTATAAAGCTCTAAAGACACACCTCAGAGTGTATAAAGCTCTAAAGACACACCTCAGAGCGGTATAAAGCTCTAAAGACACACCTCAGAGTGTATAAAGCTCTAAAGACACACCTCAGAGTGTATAAAGCTCTAAAGACACACCTCAGAGCGGTATAAAGCTCTAAAGACACACCTCACAGTGTATAAAGCTCTAAAGACACACCTCAGATTGTTATAAAGCTCTAAAGACACACCTCAGAGTGTTATAAAGCTCTAAAGACACACCTCAGAGTGTTTAAAGCTTTAAAGACACACCTCAGAGCAGTATAAAGCTCTAAAGACACACCTCAGAGTGTATAAAGCTCTAAAGACACACTTCCATTTTGGTATCTTTTAACTGGACTTAATAAAACTCCCCTCCTCGTGTGAAAGAGTCCATCATGTCCCTGAGACCAAAAGACATGAAGGAGCGACTGGACTGTGCCTCATAGAGACTATTTCTATTCTGAATGTGACGTTTATTCACCTTAATTATGTCCAAAAGAATGGAACAAATCCTCCCAAACTGAATCCACAAAGACACAAGACGACATAAGACCATCTTTACACACAATGAGACACACACAAGACGACATAAGACCATCTTTACACACAATGAGACACACACAAGACGACATAAGACCATCTTTACACACAATGAGACACACACAAGACGACATAAGACCATCTTTACACACAATGAGACACACACAAGATGACATAAGACCATCTTTACACACAATGAGACACACACAAGATGACATAAGACCATCTTTACACACAATGAGACACACACAAGACGACATAAGACCATCTTTACACACAATGAGACACACACAAGACGACATAAGACCATCTTTACACACAATGAGACACACACAAGAGGACATAAGACCATCTTTACACACAATGAGACGCACACAAGACGACATAAGAGCATCTTTACACACAATGAGACACACACAAGACGACATAAGAGCATCTTTACACACAATGAGACAAATACACACACAACACAACAAAGATGTAATAATAAGTCTGGACGAGGAGAAGGATTTGATTCTGTAGCTGGACTTTTTTTGCTACACAAATTTCAAATTGATGATTTAATTATAAAAAATATTGAGGGCTCTTTACGATGGTCAGACATTAAGAATTAACATCAATGGTCATCTGAGAGATCCACAGACTCTTGAAAGGGGGGTCAGGCAGGGTTGTGCCTGGTCTCCCCCTTCCTGTACAGGTCTTATACTGAGAGTCATGTGGTGCCGGGGGTTCCTGTACAGGTCTTACTGCAGATGACAGACGCTTGAGTCAATTGGAGGAAGTGAAGAATCCCTGGGTCAAATCTGTGCTTACGACATGGAAGGAGCTGATCAGAACATACAAACTAAACAAAGATCTTACAACCTAAACTGGTAAAGCTTTATGACCTGAGACATGGAGAGCTTTGAGAAACAGGACTTTTATAGTTTTTTACAAATAAGGAGTTACGAAACGTCCAAGATCCATAAGAACATCAAGGACAAGGCTCCTACAGAGGACGTGCTCAGTGAATGTCTCAGACAATGAGGACGACAGCCCCTACATGGGAGGACACGCCCCTACATGGGAGGACACGCCCCTACATGGGATGTACCACCGGAACATAACTGAAGTGGCTGAGATAACAAAATCCTACCAATGGTTAGAAAGAGCTGGTCTGAAGCACAGACGCCCTGATCTACCACACCAGACAAGCCCCAAGGTGTAGGCTGTACAAAAAGGGGCCCTAAGACAAGACCCAAGGTGTAGTGTAAGAAACATCTGTGAAGAGCACGGGCTGAAGACCCCAAGGACAAAGTGGAAACACCTCCAAAGGTGGAGAACGATCGAGCCAAGGTCCTCTGGGACTTCCAGATACAGACAGACCGAATGGCAATGGAGAACCAACCGGACATAGTGGTGGTCTCAAGGGTCAGAGGAGCTGTGGTGGTGGACATTGCAGTACATCATGGGATGGAAACATCCGGAAAAAGGAACATGAGAAACTAGAGAAATCCCAAGGAGCTGGAGAAGGTCTGGAGCGTGAAGGTATCAGTGGTGCCCGTAGTGACCGGAGCACTCGGGGCAGTGACCCCCAAACTGGAGGAATGACCCCCAAACTGGAGGAATGACCCCCAAACTGGAGGAATGACCCCCAAACTGGAGGAATGACTTGAGCAGAACATCTCAGTCCAGAAAAGTGCAGGAACAGCAAAGATACTGAAGAACCCTCAAGCTCCCAGGGGCCTCTGGAGGAGGACCTCAGCTTGAAGGGGGATAAACGCCTGTTTCTATTTCAATTAAATTCGTCACTCGTTATTTATTGAAGCATAATTTCCTGAACAGAGCGTAATAATGAGGGAGGAATAGTGAGGTCAGAGATGGTCAGGAGACCATCTCTGGGGGGACATTCTCCATTGTCTTAATTCCGGTTAATGTGTTATTTACCAATAACTGTTTCATTGTTTCAGCCGGTTAAATCAACTATTTTGTCCAGCGCTGTGATTTTGGGCTTTGTAAATTATAGTTTAGACGATAGTCTTAATGTTACACAGCTTCTAGTGAAACTCTCTCTCATGTGAGGCGGTGTTTTCTGGGGGTTTTATGTGAAAATAAACTCAACATTTCTGAGATGAATGGCACTGGACTAAGGCCTTATAGAGTTTAATTTATTCAATATTTTGGGACCTGCTTCACTTTTGGTTCAGATGATGTTACAATCCGACCGAGTCGTATGAAATTAGAGAACTTTTCCAACTCATTAACTTCAGAAATAACCCAAATAAGCAGGCATGGTATAAATGTCTGCTTCATTTTAGTTTGTGTCTGAAGCTAATTAATTCAGTTAAGTTTCCTAATGATGTACAATATGACACAGTGATAGGGTCAGAGTGTATTAGGGTATGTTAGGGTATGTTAGGGTGTATTAGGGTATGTTAGGGTATGTTAGGGTGTATTAGGATATGTTAGGGTATGTTAGGGTGTATTAGGGTATGTTAGGGTATGTTAGGGTGTATTAGGATATGTTAGGGTATGTTAGGGTATGTTAGGGTATGTTAGGGTGTATTAGGATATGTTAGGGTATGTTAGGGTGTATTAGGATATGTTAGGGTATGTTAGGGTATGTTAGGGTGTATTAGGATATGTTAGGGTATGTTAGGGTATGTTAGGGTATGTTAGGGTGTATTAGGATATGTTAGGGTATGTTAGGGTATGTTAGGGTATGTTAGGGTGTATTAGGATATGTTAGGGTATGTTAGGGTATGTTAGGGTGTATTAGGATATGTTAGGGTATGTTAGGGTATGTTAGGGTATGTTAGGGTGTATTAGGATATGTTAGGGTATGTTAGGGTATGTTAGGGTATGTTAGGGTGTATTAGGATATGTTAGGGTATGTTAGGGTATGTTAGGGTATGTTAGGGTATGTTAGGGTGTATTAGGATATGTTAGGGTATGTTAGGGTATGTTAGGGTATGTTAGGGTATGTTAGGGTGTATTAGGGTATGTTAGGGTATGTTAGGGTGTATTAGGATATGTTAGGGTATGTTAGGGTATGTTAGGGTATGTCAGAGTGTATTAGGGTATGTTAGGGTATGTTAGGGTGTATTAGGATATGTTAGGGTATGTTAGGGTGTATTAGGGTATGTTAGGGTATGTTAGGGTGTATTAGGATATGTTAGGGTATGTTAGGGTATGTTAGGGTGTATTAGGATATGTTAGGGTATGTTAGGGTGTATTAGGATATGTTAGGGTATGTTAGGGTATGTTAGGGTGTATTAGGATATGTTAGGGTATGTTAGGGTATGTTAGGGTATGTTAGGGTGTATTAGGATATGTTAGGGTATGTTAGGGTATGTTAGGGTATGTTAGGGTGTATTAGGATATGTTAGGGTATGTTAGGGTGTATTAGGATATGTTAGGGTATGTTAGGGTATGTTAGGGTATGTTAGGGTGTATTAGGATATGTTAGGGTATGTTAGGGTATGTTAGGGTATGTTAGGGTGTATTAGGATATGTTAGGGTATGTTAGGGTATGTTAGGGTATGTTAGGGTATGTTAGGGTGTATTAGGATATGTTAGGGTATGTTAGGGTATGTTAGGGTATGTTAGGGTATGTTAGGGTGTATTAGGATATGTTAGGGTATGTTAGGGTATGTTAGGGTATGTTAGGGTGTATTAGGATATGTTAGGGTATGTTAGGGTATGTTAGGGTATGTTAGGGTGTATTAGGGTATGTTATGGTATGTTAGGGTGTATTAGGGTATGTTAGGGTATGTTAGGGTGTATTAGGATATGTTAGGGTATGTTAGGGTATGTTAGGGTATGTTAGGGTGTATTAGGGTATGTTAGGGTATGTTAGGGTATGTTAGGGTGTATTAGGGTATGTTATGGTATGTTAGGGTGTATTAGGGTATGTTAGGGTATGTTAGGCTATGTTAGGGTATAGGGAATATAGACCCTTTATTAGAATGGGTTAGGGTTAGGGTAGGGTTAGACTGTACAGTGCATTAGTCTTTCATAAATATAAGGGCCTTGAGCTTTGTCACTGGCAGTCGTTATAGAGATCCATCAAACCCATTATTTGTTCACCTGAAAGTATCATATTTTCCGCACCAGACGTGAAAACAGACGTGAAACATTTCATAATGAGCAAGTACCAAAAAAAATGGTAGATGAGAGAAAGGACCAAAGATCTGTTTGTAGTATTTGTAGTATTTGTTTTATTGTAATGTGTTTTAAATGATCAGTGTCGAGTTGAAAATGGGTCGAAAACACACGATTGCTCTTCATCTGCTTCATCACTCTTAATGTGCTTCATATGTAATGACAGAAATGACTAAATCAATAATAATAAATAATAGGGTTAGGGTTAGAAATCTTTGCCACAAAAGTCACTCAGAGAACAGCAATGAATAAATGTATTGCACTCCAATACCGCCATCTAGTGGTGTGAATGAGCCATGCCCTCTATAGTGGGCCTGACTGAGCTGCTGGGGGCCCGGTGCAGAAGGACACTGTGCTGAATGATGAGATGAAGCCAGAGCAGGGTACGGAGCATGTGCACCCTGGCAGCAGCACCCTGGCAGCAGCACCCTGGCAGCAGCACCCTGGCAGCAGCACCCTGGCAGCAGCACCCTGGCAGCAGCACCCTGGCAGCAGCACCCTGGCAGCAGCACCCTGGCAGCAGCACCCTGGCAGCGCTGGTCTGAACAGGGTGCTTCTTCAAGATGTCCCAATGAGGAGTGCGTTATAGTGGTCCAACCCGGAGGAGCTTCTCTGCAGACAGAAATATTCCGGAGGTGAAAGAGGGACGTTTTGCAGATGTTGGAGACGGTTGGGGAAGTTCTGTGACAGAGTTGGAGAGGGGAATGTTGAAATGAGTGAAGTTGTGTTTTTGGGCCATTCAGCTGTTCTGACTAATGCATAACTGCATAATACGCAAATGCTCAAGTTAGATTAAACTGAAAAGGGAAATGTCCTTTAACATACATGAATTTAACACTTGTTCATTTGCAATAGAATTAAGTTTAACTCGTCTGTTTTTACGTACAGTTCATTAGGTCATTTTTCGACTGCCCCTTAAAACCGACCCTGGATACGGGGATCAAAATCAAAATACTATGTATTGTTTATAATTTACTCAAAACCCATGAATATAGATGAAAAGAAGCTTGTGCCCTCCACCTCAGGATCCCAATGACCCTGGTCACCATGGACAAAATGATGCATATATTTATTTATTTGCCGTTAGCTTCCCCCGTGTGGTCACTAGTCTTCCTGAGGTCCATTTAGCAGCTCAGGGAATGTTTTAGAGTCTTTTTAAAAGAACATATTTGCCTTATACTCACAGACCGCTGTACTCAGTTGACCTGCCGAGTACATGTTGGTGACGATACCCAAAGTACACTAGTCTATCCACAAAGAATTTGTGATTGTTTTTAAATATGGCTTTATGCATAGCACAGAATACTCATCTTTATTTTGTCCTGTATTTTCAGCCATAATAGAGTGATGTGCATCTTATTCACACTGGTCCTACAAGAGTGACCAAGAGAGGCCCTGCACCGCTATTCTGGGTGAAGCGTGCTCCCGTGCAGCAGTTACTCCAGGTCATGACCGAGGGTGGACAAGACGGCATGCACCTCCGAGACAAAGCAATGCCTCTGCCCATCCAGGACACAATTTGATGTGTCTGATCTGTCCATGAAAGCTGATTGTCTAACTTTACACCCAAGAGTTTATGTAGCATATACATTGCATAAAATGGTGAAAAATATCACAATGTACTGAGCAAGTACAACGGAATAACAATGCTATAAATCGATCAAAGGATTAGTTTATTTATCTATTTTTAAAACATAAAACACAAAACAATCAGAAACATTTAATTATATGTCTGGGAACATAAAGCTTGAGCGTGCACATCGCTCCCTGGCTCCCAAGCCGGCCCCAAACCAGCGTCCAAAGCCTATTATAAGTGACCATGCTCCAATTTACATCACACAAAAAACACACTTTGGAGATTTAATGCACTTCTACTAAATGACCTCTCAGTTTATAATATAACAAAAAACACTGAGACATATGTAGAGGAAAGGTTTCTCCACCCATCCTCTGGGATGAAGCAAAGGCAGTTTTGAGGGGCAGGGTTATTGCTGTCGCCTCGGCCAAAAAGAAACAAAGGCAGAAAAAAATCTATGAGTTACGAACAAACTGAAGCTGTTGGAGGTAAAAATGCCAAAAACAAGGATCCTCAAATGTTACAGGAAATGATAAAGACAAGGGTCAGATTAATGACTTGGCTTTTAACATCTCAGGCAATAAAAAAAAAAAGAAGGAAACAAGACCAAATACAAACCTAGTTTGAATCCTTCTATAAACAAACGTTTCTAATATGATATCTTAATATCTAAATGATATGAATGCATTGATAATCCGGACAACAAAAGGGAAAGAGACGGTCATCTTGTTTTGACGGATGAAGAATGAGAAAATGTGTGTTTTTCCCAGTGGAGGAGCTCAAAGTCTCATGTTTCATAACTCCAGGTCAAAGTGTCACAGGAAAATGCAACTGTTGGAGAAACAGCGCCACCTGGAGGCAAACCACTGTCATGTGTTTTGTCCTTTGGATCGTGCTTTTGTCGGGAGGAAAAAAGTCCATCACAAAGAAATAGACACAAACTCCATGAAAAATCAAGGACTGGATTGAGATAGGAACAGACATCAGACAAATGGAACAAATTACATTCAGACTTAAATTGGAAATAGACAGACTTTGGACTAAATAGGACTTGTATTTTAATTAAGCTGTGCCATGATTATGTTTCTTTGTTTTTTAGTTGATTTTGTTTGTACAACTAATTTTAAAAATTGCTTGGATGTGTTCGGTTTGTTTTGTGTTTTATGTTTAAACCTGAAAAAAAATGTTTTAAAGAAGTAAAAGACTGCTCATTATTGATAATGATAATAATTATAGATGGATTTCCCATTGTTCACCCTGTTTCTGTCTGTAGAAGATGTGGCAGGGCATCCAGGCTGATCACGCCTCAGGAACCAGCATCAGCTGAGAAGTGAGACTTCTGAAGATGGTGTGCAGTTAAGCAGCTAAACGTGTCGTAATAACATCTCCTAAATGTATTGTCTTAAAAAATAACACATTTTTACACATTTTCATCACTAAGGCAAGGATTTTTTTATTTTTAACCAGGACACACAACGTTGAAACACTTTTGAATACATCCTGTTTTAAATGGTGTAAAACTGTCCATTATAATGGTTTACTCCATGTGACAGGAACTGGATCCTCTCTTTGTGTGAATGGGGCTGAGTCAGAGTGTCAGGTTCACACACAGGAGCTAATGGAAACCTGCTCTGGGTGCGCCGGAGCTGCAAATGAGGCCCCAG
Source organism: Eucyclogobius newberryi (assembly GCF_026437365.1). Lineage (NCBI taxonomy): Eukaryota > Metazoa > Chordata > Actinopteri > Gobiiformes > Gobiidae > Eucyclogobius > Eucyclogobius newberryi. Next base: position 31,183,581 of record NW_027315835.1, read on the forward strand.
GGACACCCACACCAACACCTCCTTTTGTAAATTATTGATGGCTGTTCACACTTGACCCACTCGTTATATCTTGTAACATATTTTACTTTTTTATCAAGATTTTTTATTATTTTAAATCTTGAAAGAACAAAGAACAGAAAACATAAAAAAAAAAAAAATCAAAACAGGACCAGAGGAAGAAAACGAGACATAACTCACAAGACATCCCACAAATCAAATCAATAAAACCTAAAACACAACTGAACCCAAACAAATGTTCCACTTTGCCCACAGTCTGTCAAATGTTTCCATTTTCAAATGAAGTCCGAATGTAATCTTTGCCATTTTATGAATGTCCAGTACAATGTTAGTCCAGTCCATGATCGACGGAGTGTTTTGTGTTTCTCAGTCTTTTTCACTGCAGCAGGAGGAGGCTCCAGAGAAAGCTCCTGGAGTCCTGAGTCCCCCTGAAGCCCAAATACAGAGTCCTGAGGCCCAAACATAGAGTACTGAGGCCCAAATACAGAGTCCTGAGGCCCAAACACAGAGTCATGAGGACCAAATACAGAGTCCTGAGGCCCAAACATAGAGTCTTGAGGCCAAATACAGAGTCCTGAGGCCCAAATACAGAGTCCTGAGGCCCAAACATAGAGTACTGAGGCCCAAATACAGAGTCCTGAGGCCCAAATACAGAGTCCTGAGGCCCAAACACTGAGTCCTGAGGCCCAAACACAGAGTCCTGAGGCCCAAATACAGAGTCATGAGGCCCAAACACTGAGTCCTGAGGCCCAAATACAGAGTCCTGAGGCCCAAATACAGAGTCCTGAGGCCCAAATACAGAGTCCTGAGGCCCAAACATAGAGTACTGAGGCCCAAATACAGAGTCCTGAGGCCCAAACACAGTCGACACAACATGAGCCCCCAACATGAGTCCCCGACATAGGGCCCCCGACATGAGCCCCCGACATGAGCCCCCGACATGAGCCCCCGACATGTCGGGGGCTCATGTCGGGGGCCCTATATCGGGGGCTCATGTCGTGGGGCTCATATCGGGGGCTCATGTCGGGGGCTTATGTCAGGGGGCTCATGTCGGGGGCTCATGTCTGGGGGTTCATGTCGGGGGTCTCATATCGGGGGCTCATGTCGGGGGCCTCATGTCGGCATGAACCCCCGACATGAACCCCCCAACATGAGCCCCCGATATAGGGCCCCCGACATGAGCCCCCGATATGAGCCCCACGACATGAGCCCCCGACATGAGCCCCCGACATGAGCCCCCGACATGAACCCCCCAACATGAGTCCCCGATGAGTCGTGGGGCTCATGTCGGGGGCTCATGTCGAGGGTCTCATATCGGGGGCTCATGTCGGGGGACTCATTTGTACCCCGAGTCACAGGGGGGCTCATTTGACCCCGAGTCACAGGGGGGCTCATTTGACCCTGAGTCACAGGGGGGCTCATTTGACCCCGAGTCACAGGGGGGCTCATTTGTACCCCGAGTCACAGGGGGGCTCATTTGACCCCGAGTCACAGGGGGGCTCATTTTTACCCCGAGTCACAGGGGGGCTCATTTGACCCCGAGTCACAGGGGGGCTCATTTACGTCTCATTGAGAAGCGCCCTCCTCCTGTCACACTGGTATCTGTGCCTTCCCCCTGCAGGTGTCACTGAGACTCAAGAAGATGTGCTTTATTAGAACCCCACAAACACTTTTATGTCAAACTTACATTTCCAATGTTAGATGCACCGGGCCCAACATCATCTCTGTTCACATTCTCATCCATTTCATTGTTTCAGATTAAGATAAGATAAAATAAGCCTTTATTAGTCCACAAAGTGTTTCTACAGATAATGATCTCACATTTGAAACTTAAGTGGCCAACTAGTTTAGCTAATGATATCGTGTATTTCAGGCCTCACATACAAACAGCAGCTATAAACACCCCCAGGATAAAGAAAAACCTTTTTTGTGGATGTTCCAAGATTTATAACTTTTGTTTGAGGGTAAAATAGAGAATATTACCTGTACACAGAGACACAGTTTTATATAATCCACATACTTGAAAAACAAGTATGGTTTTAATTTGGAGAGGTGTCTTTAGACAGTTGCATCCGCCTAAGGACAACAAATCAAGATTAGGTCAGTTGTTATAATGAAGTCCAGGTAACCTGATGTGTGTAAGGCGAGAGGCGCAGCACCCAGAGGGACCGGTTTGGGCCCTGAACGAGGCTCCGGTGTCACAACAGACTGAAGAATGTTCTGTGGAGCCCGACGCTCTGAGAGAGTTCACAGTGACCACATTTAAAGAGAAGACTTATAAACTAAATCAGACACGAGACAACTGCAGGAGCTTTTGCCCACGTCTGCCTCTGCACCCCTCACATCTCACGTCTGCCTCTGCGCCCCTCACGTCTGCCTCTGCACCCCTCACATCTCACGTCTGCCTCTGCGCCCCTCACGTCTGCCTCTGCACCCCTCACTTCTGCCTCTGCACCCCTCACGTCTGCCTCTGCACCCCTCACGTCTGCCTCTGCACCCCTCACTTCTGCCTCTGCACCCCTCACGTCTGCCTCTGCACCCCTCACATCTCACGTCTGCCTCTGCACCCCTCACGTCTGCCTCTGCGCCCCTCACGTCTGCCTCTGCACCCCTCACGTCTGCCTCTGCGCCCCTCACTTCTGCCTCTGCACCCCTCACGTCTGCCTCTGCGCCCCTCACTTCTGCCTCTGCACCCCTCACTCTGCCTCTGCACCCCTCACGTCTGCCTCTGCACCCCTCACATCTGCCTCTGCACCCCTCACATCTCACGTCTGCCTCTGCGCCCCTCACTTCTGCCTCTGCACCCCTCACTTCTGCCTCTGCACCCCTCACATCTGCCTCTGCACCCCTCATGTCTGCCTCTGCACCCCTGACATCTGCCTCTGCACCCCTCACGTCTGCCTCTGCACCCCTCACATCTGCCTCTGCACCCCTCACATCTGCCTCTGCACCCCTCACTTCTGCCTCTGCACCCCTCACATCTGCCTCTGCACCCCTCATGTCTGCCTCTGCACCCCTGACATCTGCCTCTGCACCCCTCACGTCTGCCTCTGCACCCCTCACATCTGCCTCTGCACCCCTCACATCTGCCTCTGCACCCCTCATGTCTGCCTCTGCACCCCTGACATCTGCCTCTGCACCCCTCACATCTGCCTCTGCACCCCTCACATCTGCCTCTGCACCCCTCATGTCTGCCTCTGCACCCCTCACGTCTGCCTCTGCGCCCCTCACATCTCACGTCTGCCTCTGCGCCCCTCACTTCTGCCTCTGCACCCCTCACTTCTGCCTCTGCACCCCTCACATCTGCCTCTGCACCCCTCATGTCTGCCTCTGCACCCCTGACATCTGCCTCTGCACCCCTCACGTCTGCCTCTGCACCCCTCACATCTGCCTCTGCACCCCTCATGTCTGCCTCTGCACCCCTCACATCTGCCTCTGCACCCCTCACATCTGCCTCTGCACCCCTCATGTCTGCCTCTGCGCCCCTCACATCTCACGTCTGCCTCTGCGCCCCTCACGTCTGCCTCTGCGCCCCTCACATCTCACGTCTGCCTCTGCACCCCTCACGTCTGCCTCTGCACCCCTCACATCTCACGTCTGCCTCTGCACCCCTCACGTCTGCCTCTGCGCCCCTCACATCTGCCTCTGCGCCCCTCACGTCTGCCTCTGCACCCCTCAAGTCTGCCTCTGCACCCCTCACATCTGCCTCTGCACCCCTCATGTCTGCCTCTGCGCCCTTCACGTCTGCCTCTGCACCCCTCACGTCTGGCCTCTTCGCCCCTCACGTCTGCCTCTGCACCCCTCACGTCTGCCTCTGCACCCCTCATGCCTGCCTCTGCACCCCTCATGTCTGCCTCTGCGCCCCTCACTTCTGCCTCTGCACCCCTCACGTCTGCCTCTGTGCCCCTCACGTCTGCCTCTGCACCCCTCACGTCTGCCTCTGCACCCCTCACGTCTGCCTCTGTGCCCCTCACATCTCACGTCTGCCTCTGCACCCCTCACGTCTGCCTCTGCGCCCCTCACATCTCACGTCTGCCTCTGTGCCCCTCACGCCTGCCTCTGCGCCCCTCACATCTCACGTCTGCCTCTGCACCCCTCACGTCTGCCTCTGCGCCCCTCACGTCTGCCTCTGCGCCCCTCACATCTCACGTCTGCCTCTGCGGCCCTCACGTCTGCCTCTGCGCCCCTCACATCTCACGTCTGCCTCTGCACCCCTCACGTCTGCCTCTGCACCCCTCACATCTCACGTCTGCCTCTGCACCCCTCACGTCTGCCTCTGCGCCCCTCACGTCTGCCTCTGCGCCCCTCACGTCTACCTCTGCGCCCCTCACATCTCACGTCTGCCTCTGCGCCCCTCACGTCTGCCTCTGCGCCCCTCACATCTCACGTCTGCCTCTGCACCCCTCACGTCTGCCTCTGCGCCCCTCACATCTCACGTCTGCCTCTGCACCCCTCACATCTCACGTCTGCCTCTGCACCCCTCACGTCTGCCTCTGCGCCCCTCACATCTGCCTCTGCGCCCCTCACGTCTGCCTCTGCACCCCTCAAGTCTGCCTCTGCACCCCTCACATCTGCCTCTGCACCCCTCATGTCTGCCTCTGCGCCCTTCACGTCTGCCTCTGCACCCCTCACGTCTGGCCTCTTCGCCCCTCACGTCTGCCTCTGCACCCCTCACGTCTGCCTCTGCACCCCTCATGCCTGCCTCTGCACCCCTCATGTCTGCCTCTGCGCCCCTCACTTCTGCCTCTGCACCCCTCACGTCTGCCTCTGTGCCCCTCACGTCTGCCTCTGCACCCCTCACGTCTGCCTCTGCACCCCTCACGTCTGCCTCTGCACCCCTCACGTCTGCCTCTGCACCCCTCACGTCTGCCTCTGTGCCCCTCACATCTCACGTCTGCCTCTGCACCCCTCACGTCTGCCTCTGCGCCCCTCACATCTCACGTCTGCCTCTGTGCCCCTCACGTCTGCCTCTGCGCCCCTCACATCTCACGTCTGCCTCTGCACCCCTCACGTCTGCCTCTGCGCCCCTCACGTCTGCCTCTGCGCCCCTCACATCTCACGTCTGCCTCTGCGGCCCTCACGTCTGCCTCTGCGCCCCTCACATCTCACGTCTGCCTCTGCACCCCTCACGTCTGCCTCTGCACCCCTCACATCTCACGTCTGCCTCTGCACCCCTCACGTCTGCCTCTGCGCCCCTCACGTCTGCCTCTGCGCCCCTCACGTCTACCTCTGCGCCCCTCACATCTCACGTCTGCCTCTGCGCCCCTCACATCTCACGTCTGCCTCTGCACCCCTCACGTCTGCCTCTGCGCCCCTCACATCTCACTTCTGCCTCTTCAGTGAGGCTTCAGAGCTCTTGCCGAACAAAGTTCTGCTCAGCTGATGTGTCAAGAACCAGCTGTGAGAACAAAATGACTGAACTGTGAATAGATAAGCAGAGATGTGCAGTCTGTGCTGTATTCTGTGCTCAGCGCCTCTGGGTTTCGGACCTGGTTTAGTTTGGATTAGGTTAATAATTTAATTTTAAGAACAAATTGAAAAAAACAAAATGTCAAAAATCAAAATGTCATTGCTCACTTCTTTGCCCATATGAGGCTTTTGAATGCCACATTTGTCATTGGTTCAGACACTATCACCATATATGGACTAGCACCATCCCACCCCAAGTCCAGCCTCTTCACGCCAGCGTTAGAGTCGGCAAGGTAGCAAAAGAGCGCCCTGGCCCCGCCCCCTGGAAAAGGCTCCCATTACCACCAGGGGGGATACAGACACTTGAATGTTATGTCACGTGAACACAATATGTATAAACTTGTTACAGTGGAAAAGACTGTGCTGTAAGTCATTTAAGTAAACTTAATATACATCTTAGTGTTACTATAAACTTTTATTTACATTAGAATCAAATAACTTACATTTGTGGCAGTACAGAACATACAAATAAACAGCTCATATGTAATGGAGGACTGTGCCCCGCCCTCAAGTACCCAAAGCTTTCCCTGATTTACCAGCAGATCATCCACATGAACTGAAAAGTGTCTTTAGTGTGAACAGTGTAAACATGTCCACGTCGCCTCGTCCACGTCCACGTCACCTCGACGCCTCGTCCACGTCGCCTCGTGAGGCCTCGTCCACGTCGCCTCATCCACATCGCCTCCTGCAGGATACAAACACAGGGTTAGTTTTCTTTTCTTTGAGGATTTGTATTGACAGGACAGTGCAGCGTGAAACGGGGGAAAGTCTGGGGAAGGACATTGCACAAACTTGTTTAGAGCCAAATTCAAGCTGACAACGCTTGGTTCAATGTGTTGAATATATAAAGTGAGGAAAGTAAGTACTGGAACACCCTGCGTAACAAATATGACATGAGTCACAATTACTTTTTTGATTGGGACGCCAAAATGAAATTTTGTGCCAAATTTTATAAAATTTCAAAAAAGTAATATTTTAATCCCCATCTAACCTTTTATTTCACTCAGTAGGGTGCGCAATCGTGCCTAATGAATTTGTTTCACTTCAAGTAGGTTAAGGGCAAAAGGTTTAAAAACGGATTCATATTTGACACAATTCGGACTTTGTATGTTCAAATCAGGCCTTAAGATGGCTCCAATAAAGCAAGATCAAGAGTTATGTCAATACGTATCAACTCTTCCCCGCACAAGCCGACTACACCAACAAAAGCCCCACCACCCATCCCCCCTCGCCCTTCACCTGGTATCTCCCATCCCCCCTCGCCCTTCACCTGGTATCTCCCATCCCCCCTCGCCCTTCACCTGGTGTCTCCCCTCCCCCCTCGCCCTTCACCTGGTGTCTCCCATCCCCCCTCGCCCTTCACCTGGTATCTCCCATAGAGAGGATGCACTGGGTCTCAGCGTTGCCAGGACATATTGTCATATTAAAAATCAAACCAACCCAGGGCCCTGTGTAAAAATGCCCCCCCCCCCTAGTGCTATTTCTGTAGTCACATCACACAGATGGGAAAACAAAATGCGAGTCAGGCCTAATCTGAGAAACTTGATTAATATTCCCCGTGAAAAAGATAAGGCCCAGCAGATCTGCTAAATGTCAGATCCTTATGGAACAAATAATGAATTAATAATTGTGTTTCTTCTTATAATCTGAAACATGGCTTGACAAAAACACAGGAAATGTAGTCCTGATAGAATCTGCTCCACCTAACTTTAAGTTTGAATCTGAAACAAGTGAAAACAAAAAAGGGGGTGAAGTCTGTGTAATCTTTAGAGATGAAATAATGACCCGCAGGTCGTCCCTTGGGGTATTTTCATCATTTGAGTATGTCTCCTTTAAAAATGCAGCTAAAACAGTCTCCATCCATTCTCTTCATTGTTTTATACAAGCCTCTCCAGCACTGCCAACGTTTTATTGATGATTTTACAGAAATGTTTCAGTCGCACAGACTTTGATGGTTTGGTCATTACAGGTGTTTTCAATGTGCATGTGGATCATGGTTGTGACAGAAACGCTAAAGAGCTTGATGCTGTCCTTGAAACCTTCAGTCTTACTCAGCATGTGAGTGGCCCCACCCACAGCAGAGTGGCCCCACCCACAGCAGAGGGGCCCCACCCACAGCAGAGGGGCCCCACCCACAGCAGAGTGGCCCCACCCACAGCAGAGAGGCCCCACCCACAGCAGAGGCCCCACCCACAGCAGAGGGGCCCCACCCACAGCAGAGTGGCCCCACCCACAGCAGAGAAGCCCCACCCACAGCAGAGTTGCCCCACCTACAGCAGGGTGGCCCCACCCACAGCAGAGAGGCCCCACCCACAGCAGAGGGCACACTCTAGATCTCATAATTACATAAGGGGTAAATATTTCAAATGTGGTCGAACCCGCCTGAACACTGACACGGGCAAAGCCTCAATTCTTTTTGATCTGATGCTGCTTTTTACACTGTCTATCATGTGACCCTCTTACAGAGACTAGAGGACTGGGTGGGCATCACTGGCCCCGCCCTAAACTGGTTAAGGTCCTATCTGGAAGACAGGAAATACTTTGTGTCTCAGACCACATGACCCTGACCTGTGTAGTTCCCCAAGAGTCAGTCCTGGGACCCCTTCTGTTCAACCTCTACATGCTGCCGTTAGGTCATGAACCGGCCTCCTGCTGGTGCCAGAGTCAGGACTAAACATGGAGCGGCCTCCTGCTGGTGCCAGAGTCAGGACTCAACATGGACCAGCCTCCTGCTGGTGCCAGAGTCAGGACTAAACATGGACCGGCCTCCTGCTGGTGCCTGAAGAAGTGAGACCGAATCTACTCTGACAATGTTCAAATCTAAGATAAAAACAGTTTTATTTAGCTCTGTTTATGACTGACAGGATTTTATTTGCACTCTTCTCTTTTATTTCTTAAGCTGTTTTGTGATTTCTATCATTTCTTTGTGATTTTAATGCATTTTTCTTGTTTTGTGAAGCACTTTGAATTGCCTTGTGTATGAAATGTGCTCTACAAATAAACTTGCCTCGAGGAGTGCGTTAAAGGCGTTATGGACGATTTGTCGGCGATTTGAGAACTCAGGCGGAAGTGCACGTGCCACTCCCCCGTGCACGTGCCACTCCCCCGTGCACGTGCCACTCCCCCCGCCCGAGCACGTGCCACTCCCCCGTGCACATGCCACTCCCCCGTGCACATGCCACTCCCCCGTGCACATGCCACTCCCCCCGTGCACATGCCACTCCCCCATGTGGACTGATACAACACACACGTGCGTTTGTTTATTATCTCGTCTCCCGTAGATTTTCGTCTTTTCAGAGACATCTCGAACCGTCTTTCTCCGTCTTCATTTTGTCCCGTCACTGAGGGAACTATATTATGATAGATCAATGCGCTTAGACACGTAGAAACATGCTGCTCTCATGGGGACGAGCTGGACGCGGCTGCAGGTGAACGAGGCTCTCCAGGTGAACGAGGCTCGGCAGGTGAACGAGGCTCTGCAGGTGAACGAGGCTCTGCAGGTGAACGAGGCTCTGCAGGTGAATGAGGCTCTGCAGGTGAACGAGGCTCGGCAGGTGAACGAGGCTCTGCAGGTGAACGAGGCTCTGCAGGTGAACGAGGCTCGGCAGGTGAACGAGGCTCTGCAGGTGAACGAGGCTCTGTAGGTGAACGAGGCTCTGCAGGTGAATGAGGCTCTGCAGGTGAACGAGGCTCTGCAGGTGAACGAGGCTCTGCAGGTGAACGAGGCTCTGCAGGTGAGTGGTAGGTGCGTTTTATGATTGATACGTGGCAGGACTAATCGGCCGTCCACGCCACGAGGAAATAAGACTCAGATTTGGGCCCAAAAAATCGTCCATTCCACCTGGAGTGTTTGGAAGTGGGCGAGTGCTTCGTACTCTATTTTGATTTCGTAAGAACGTACTCCTCGCCAGCTTGTGGCGCTAGAGCCAAACAAAGATGTGACAGCCATTAAACAAAACTGCAACTGACAATAAACCGCAGGAGCTCACGTTGTAACATGAGATATTTACACATAAACTACACGGCAGTGATGCGTCTTTTAAACCAGGGTCTCGCAGCGCACCCCGAGTCCACTGCACTGCAGGACTAATTCTACACTCATTCTAAGTGAATATGAGTGAGTTGGATTGCAATAAAACTGTCCATATTGTCCCCTCTGTCCTCTCTGTCCATACTGTCCTCTCTGTCCCCTCTGTCCATACTGTCCTCTCTGTCCATACTGTCCTCTCTGTCCCCTCTGTACATACTGTCCCCTCTGTCCTCTCTGTCCATACTGTCCCCTCTGTCCATACTGTCTCCTCTGTCCCCTCTGTCCTTGATGACTCTATGTGAGCTGAGTGGCCTGTGTCTTGTAGTGGAGAAATAGGTCATGACATGTCAAACCCTCTATGTTGTTTTCCCTTGTGCAGATAATATAAGAATATGAGTTACTGATGATATTGTCCGGCGCCTCTGTATCAGGCCATTTAGTGCGTCAGGACTTGATTATGGGTGAAAACATCTCCGATTGACCTCTGAATAAGAAGCTTGAATCGTCACATCCGTGATGTTTTGGTTTATCTCTTTTGGAGCAGATTTGATGAGCATGCGTGTCAAATATTGTCACCCCCTATAAAAGGCTTACTCTGTTATTGTTATGTCAGGTTAGGGACAGATACCTTTGTCTGGGACAGTGGTTATTTACTGTGCACATGAATAAACCTCCACATTTTGAAAGAGACAAGTTCTTCATCCTTTTTTTTGGTAATTGTTTGCATCACATCTGGATCATCGGCTTCTGAGCTCGTACTCATCAAGTGAGTGCTACGTCTTAACACGAGACATTTGCACAGAAATATGGTCCATGGTATGTCGGTGTAATCCCAGGAGTCTTTCATTGCAGAAAAAGATCAGGAGGTCCTTACCGGAGGGAAGGGTAAATATCTGAGTTCCCAGACTTGTTTTGCAGATTGAGATGGACGAGGGTCGAAACAGAGTCCAGATGACTACAACTGAATCTTTTTCTACGATGGTCCATGGTCGTGATCCACATGTTGTCTTCTGACCCATGAGTCAGGTCTGGTCAAGAAAGTTTCATTTCAATAGGTCAGCTCGCCGTGTATGGCATGTCTGCGCCCCATGTCTTTGTACTGTCTTGTCTTTTGTACTCTACTTATTACCTAGTCTTGTGCTAGCTATTTTTACGAACATAAATAGAACCAAAAACGAACAAAAAAAGAACCTTTTTTCCAGTTTTCAGCATGAACCATGCTGAAAACTCAAAACCTGAACATTCTAAATGATCAAAAAGTTGGAGGGAAGTCAATTATTATTGAAGGGCCCCCTGAAGCTCCCTGGCCACTCCTGGCTCCAATCATCACAAAAAACTGGATATGTTACCTCCCCCAGTTCAACACGCCCCCCTCTCCTGGTGTTCTGAGCATGTGATTGTTACCATTAAATGTCACCAGAAGAGTCACCAGGAAAGAGAACTCATGTCTCAGCATTCTCCTCCTGGGCTCCTCACAGATGTGGATGGAGCAAAGAAGACTTGTTTGCCTTTGTACTGGAGGTCTCTTTTATTCCTGGAGGTCTCCTTTAATCCTGAAGGTCTCCTTTAATGCTGAAGGTCTCCTTTAACCGTGAAGGTCTCCTTTAAGCCTGAAGGTCTCCTTTAATCCTGAAGGTCTCCTTTAACCCTGGAGGTCTCCTTTAACCCTGGAGGTCTCCTTTAAGCCTGAAGGTCTCCTTTAACCCTGGAGGTCTCCTTTAACCCTGGAGGTCTCCTTTAACCCTGGAGGTCTCCTTTAAGCCTGAAGGTCTCCTTTAATCCTGAAGGTCTCCTTTAACCCTGGAGGTCTCCTTTAACCCTGGAGGTCTCCTTTAAGCCTGAAGGTCTCCTTTAACCCTGGAGGTCTCCTTTAACCCTGGAGGTCTCCTTTAAGCCTGAAGGTCTCCTTTAACCCTGGAGGTCTCCTTTAACCCTGGAGGTCTCCTTTAAGCCTGAAGGTCTCCTTTAACCCTGAAGGTCTCCTTTAACCCTGAAGGTCTCCTTTAACCCTGGAGGTCTCCTTTAACCCTGAAGGTCTCCTTTAACCCTGAAGGTCTCCTTTAACCCTGGAGGTCTCCTTTAACCCTGAAGGTCTCCTTTAACCCTTGCAGCCTTCACGTTCTTTCACACGATCTTTAATAAACCTCATTTTCAGGCCTCGTGGTTTATCAGCTGATGGTCTTGGTTGCCATGGTGATGTGCTCTTTCTGTGATGGGAGGAACTTCAACTCCTGATCCATCAAAGAGCTCAGGAATAACCATCTTCAAAAAGCTTTCTGTTTCCTTTCCTTCTTCTCCTTCTCCTCCTTCTTCTCCTTCTTCTCCTTCTTCTAAGCTCACAAGCCTCAGGTCAGGACGACGTGATCTGGACTCCAAATCCAGCTTCTTATTTTTCATGTTATTGTTCTCTGACTCCAGCGTGGTCACTCTGGCCCTCAGCGCCTCCATCGGGGCCCTCAGCGCCTCCATCGTGGCCCTCACTGTCTGCAGATCGTCAGTATTATCTGAAACATGCTGCTCGACTTCCTCCATGCTCCGGTTAGTCCCGCTGCTTTCAGCTCAGCTTGGCTCTAAAATAGTCCATATCACGCTGCATTTCGCGTCTTAGTTCGAACATCCTGAGCAATAACTGATGATTCGTTATATTCTCTTCCCTTCCGATGCAGAAAAGCCGCGAGAGTCTCCATCTAGGCCAGCGGGAACCCGGTTCTCCAGTGGGGAAGAACTACGATTCTCCGCCTCAGACTTGCTAGCCTTACTTTGTTAGCTCCGTTAGCTTACAATGCGGGCCGTTTTCGAATGGGACCGCGGGCCGTCAGCTTTGTTTGCTTTGGTCTCGTAGTGTTACCAGACTTGTTCCTTCCTTGTTTACACTTCCCTTGTTCTTCTTCTTTGGGATTAGGTGGGTCAAACGATGATTTAACCCAATCATGATTTAACCAGGCCAATAACGTTGTTTCAGTGATCACTCCCTCTCCCTTTCTCAGACCAATAGTGTAAAAAAGACTTTGCTCTTTGTATTTGACTTGACTTCACTATATCATCCTGAAACATGAAGCCGCCTCTACATGAAGCTTCCTCTACATGAAGCCGCCTCTACATGAAGCTTCCTCTACATGAAGCCGCCTCTACATGAAGCTGCCTCTACATGAAGCCGCCTCTACATGAAGCCTCCTCTACATGAAGCCGCCTCTACATGAAGCCGCCTCTACATGAAGCTTCCTCTACATGAAGCCGCCTCTACATGAAGCTGCCTCTACATGAAGCCGCCTCTACATGAAGCCTCCTCTACATGAAGCCGCCTCTACATGAAGCCGCCTCTACATGAAGCTTCCTCTACATGAAGCCGCCTCTACATGAAGCTGCCTCTACATGAAGCTTCCTCTACATGAAGCCGCCTCTACATGAAGCCGCCTCTACATGAAGCTGCCTCTACATGAAGCTTCCTCTACATGAAGCCGCCTCTACATGAAGCTGCCTCTACATGAAGCCGCCTCTACATGAAGCCTCCTCTACATGAAGCCGCCTCTACATGAAGCTTCCTCTACATGAAGCCGCCTCTACATGAAGCTGCCTCTACATGAAGCCGCCTCTACATGAAGCCTCCTCTACATGAAGCCGCCTCTACATGAAGCTTCCTCTACATGAAGCCGCCTCTACATGAAGCCGCCTCTACATGAAGCTTCCTCTACATGAAGCCGCCTCTACATGAAGCCTCCTCTACATGAAGCTTCCTCTACATGAAGCCGCCTCTACATGAAGCTGCCTCTACATGAAGCTTCCTCTACATGAAGCCGCCTCTACATGAAGCTGCCTCTACATGAAGCCGCCTCTACATGAAGCCTCCTCTACATGAAGCCGCCTCTACATGAAGCTTCCTCTACATGAAGCCGCCTCTACATGAAGCTGCCTCTACATGAAGCCGCCTCTACATGAAGCCTCCTCTACATGAAGCCGCCTCTACATGAAGCTTCCTCTACATGAAGCCGCCTCTACATGAAGCCGCCTCTACATGAAGCTTCCTCTACATGAAGCCGCCTCTACATGAAGCCTCCTCTACATGAAGCCGCCTCTACATGAAGCTTCCTCTACATGAAGCCGCCTCTACATGAAGCTGCCTCTACATGAAGCTTCCTCTACATGAAGCCGCCTCTACATGAAGCTTCCTCTACATGAAGCCGCCTCTACATGAAGCTGCCTCTACATGAAGCCGCCTCTACATGAAGCCTCCTCTACATGAAGCCGCCTCTACATGAAGCTTCCTCTACATGAAGCCGCCTCTACATGAAGCTTCCTCTACATGAAGCCGCCTCTACATGAAGCCGCCTCTACATGAAGCTTCCTCTACATGAAGCCGCCTCTACATGAAGCCTCCTCTACATGAAGCCGCCTCTACATGAAGCTTCCTCTACATGAAGCCGCCTCTACATGAAGCTGCCTCTACATGAAGCTTCCTCTACATGAAGCTGATGAAGCCGCCTCTACATGAAGCCGCCTCTACATGAAGCCGCCTCTACATGAAGCCGCCTCTACATGAAGCCGCCTCTACATGAAGCCACCTCTACATGAAGCCGCCTCTACATGAAGCCTCCTCTACATGAAGCTGATGAAGCTGCCTCTACATGAAGCCGCCTCTACATGAAGCCGCCTCTACATGAAGCCGCCTCTACATGAAGCCGCCTCTACATGAAGCCGCCTCTACATGAAGCTGATGAAGCAGCCTCTACATGAAGCCGCCTCTACATGAAGCCGCCTCTACATGAAGCCGCCTCTACATGAAGCCGCCTCTACATGAAGCTGATGAAGCAGCCTCTACATGAAGCCGCCTCTACATGAAGCCGCCTCTACATGAAGCCGCCTCTACATGAAGCTGCCTCTGCATGAAGCCGCCTCTACTTGAAGCCGCCTCTACATGAAGCCGTCTCTACATGAAGCCGCCTCTACATGAAGCCGCCTCTACATGAAGCCTCCTCTACATGAAGCCGCCTCTACATGAAGCCGCCTCTACATGAAGCCGCCTCTACATGAAGCCGCCTCTACATGAAGCCGCCTCTACATGAAGCCTCCTCTACATGAAGCTGATGAAGCCGCCTCTACATGAAGCCGCCTCTACATGAAGCCGCCTCTACATGAAGCCGCCTCTACATGAAGCCGCCTCTACATGAAGCCGCCTCTACATGAAGCTGCTGCCTCTACATGAAGCCGCCTCTACATGAAGCCGCCTCTACTTGAAGCCGCCTCTACATGAAGCCGCCTCTACATGAAGCCGCCTCTACATGAAGCCGCCTCTACATGAAGCCGCCTCTACATGAAGCTTCCTCTACATGAAGCCGCCTCTACATGAAGCCGCCTCTACATGAAGCCTCCTCTACATGAAGCTGATGAAGCCGCCTCTACATGAAGCCGCCTCTACATGAAGCCGCCTCTACATGAAGCCGCCTCTACATGAAGCCTCCTCTACATGAAGCTGCTGCCTCTACATGAAGCCTCCTCTACATGAAGCTGATGAAGCCGCCTCTACATGAAGCCGCCTCTACTTGAAGCCGCCTCTACATGAAGCCGCCTCTACATGAAGCCGCCTCTACTTGAAGCCGCCTCTACATGAAGCCGCCTCTACATGAAGCCGCCTCTACATGAAGCCGCCTCTACATGAAGCCGCCTCTACATGAAGCTTCCTCTACATGAAGCCGCCTCTACATGAAGCCGCCTCTACATGAAGCCGCTTCTACATGAAGCCGCCTCTACATGAAGCTGATGAAGCCGCCTCTACATGAAGCCGCCTCTACATGAAGCTTCCTCTACATGAAGCCGCCTCTACATGAAGCCGCCTCTACATGAAGCCGCCTCTACATGAAGCCGCTTCTACATGAAGCCACCTCTACATGAAGCTGATGAAGCCGCCTCTACATGAAGCCGCCTCTACATGAAGCTTCCTCTACATGAAGCCGCCTCTACATGAAGCCGCCTCTACATGAAGCCGCCTCTACATGAAGCCGCCTCTACATGAAGCTTCCTCTACATGAAGCCGCCTCTACATGAAGCCGCCTCTACATGAAGCCGCTTCTACATGAAGCCGCCTCTACATGAAGCTGATGAAGCCGCCTCTACATGAAGCTTCCTCTACATGAAGCCGCCTCTACATGAAGCTTCCTCTACATGAAGCCGCCTCTACATGAAGCCGCCTCTACATGAAGCCGCCTCTACATGAAGCCGCCTCTACATGAAGCCGCCTCTACATGAAGCCGCTTCTACATGAAGCCGCCTCTACATGAAGCTGATGAAGCCGCCTCTACATGAAGCCGCCTCTACATGAAGCTTCCTCTACATGAAGCCGCCTCTACATGAAGCCGCCTCTACATGAAGCCGCCTCTACATGAAGCCGCTTCTACATGAAGCCGCCTCTACATGAAGCTGATGAAGCCGCCTCTACATGAAGCCGCCTCTACATGAAGCTTCCTCTACATGAAGCCGCCTCTACATGAAGCCGCCTCTACATGAAGCCGCCTCTACATGAAGCCGCCTCTACATGAAGCCGCCTCTACATGAAGCCGCCTCTACATGAAGCCGCCTCTACATGAAGCCGCCTCTACATGAAGCTGCTCTGGGCGTTAGTAGAAGCTCAAGTGAATGCAATAGAAATGAGATATGAGAACATTTCATATCACACCCAAAGCAAACAACGTGATATGGCCCGGCCCAACTGTTCAGTCACAGCAGAAATATGCACCCAACGTCTTAAACAACAGACTATAATCATTATAATCTAGTTTTGTAAACAAACAAAAGTGATCGTGTCCAATTGTGCAATTAATCAAATTTCAATAATTGATAACAAAAATTAGGTAATCGAGTAGTCAAGACGATTAAGATCCATGCACACGTAAGGTACTACTTTAGTGTACTTTTACCCTTTAAGTCTCTGAGATACAGCACTACTTCCATTTCATCCGTTTGTCCTCCGATGCTTCACCTTCTGATGATTATCATGATTTCAATTGTCATTTTAACAACTGTGATTTCCATAATTCATCTCGTGCCACAAAATCTCATGATGTACGAATGGCACAAAATTGTGCACATGTGTTTACATACAGTGAATTAAAACCTGTGTGAACTGGAGAACACCATTTATTAATATAAATCAATAATAAATGTCCAAATCTCACCTGGTCTTGTTTTTGTGAATCCCAGTCAGAATCAGAATCAGAAAAAAGTGTATTGCCATTGTCAGTGAACTAACAAAAAATATATAGATAAATAAAATATAAATTACCATGAAATAAGGCGTGCATAAAAAATAAAGTGACAGTAAATCAAATGAAAATACACTTGGACTACTTTGAGTTTATACACGTGTACAGTTGGTCAGACAATAGTGCAAAACTAGCAGTGCAAAGTTGTTGGCAGGGATTAAGTCTGCAGCTGATCACCTTCTCAACAGAGGGCACTGTAGTCTCGGTTTGTCCCTGGCTGTGGCTCCAGTGTACCACACGGTCGGGCTGTGCAATTAATCACATTTCCAGTAAGATTATTATGCACCACAATTACAAAAAACGGATAATAGAGAGGACACAATTGATCATTTATGACAGCACCACAGTCTTTCCTGTGCGCACAGCACAACCTCTCACTCCTCTGCAGAGGGGGCGCTGCTGATGCTGGTGCTGCTTGTGCTGCTTGTGCTGCTGGTGCTGCTGGTGCTGCTTGTGCTGCTTGTGCTGCTTGCGCTGCTGGTTCTGCTGGTGCTGCTGGTGCTGCTTGTTCTGTGGACCAGTGCTGTACACATCAGTGACTTGCAAGAAGGCGTCTCTCCAGGTTTCATTTTGTTCAAGCTTGAGTTTTAAGAAAAGTTGTTACACGTGACACGCCAGAGTCAATGAGCGAGAGCCCTGACGCTGCGTTGGCTACTTTCAAAATGTAGAAAAGGATTCAAGTGTAGCCATCTGGACTCTTTTGAAAATCAAGACATGTCAACTTTTTAGAAAGTCATTCTCGATCTTCAGTCTTATTCATCCATTTGTTTACACTGCCGTAAATTCACCTGAAACTAATCTTTTTTACAATAACAGTCTTATAATGGTCATATAAATCCTATTTTTATCAGCTGCAGCGCCTCATCACTGTTGAATACCTGATCAGCATCACAATGATCAGGGCTGATGCCGCTCCATGGCTTAAAAATACTGTTATATACGACCTTAAACCTTAAACCTCCATTCCTGTTTAAAGAGGGATTCTCTCTTCTTCTTTTTTTAATTTTTTAATCAAAAATCAAAAGAGTGGTTTGTGGCTTCAAGATGAAGATGCACGGCACTCTGTGGTCCTGAACTCCAGTGTCTTCTGATGTCTGCTGATAAATCCCCCTGTGTCTGTTTAGTCCAACTTTTCCTCACAGGAAAGTTGGATAAAATATACTACATTGCTCTGTTTTTGTGGTGGCGTCTTGTCCTTAGGGTGAACCAGTTTCTGTCCTATTTTCAAAAAGTGATCCCGATGACTGCACTTGAATCCTTTCCTACGATGGAACACTCCTGAACGAATGAAGAATTACACAGACTTTTTTTCTACACATTTGGTTCTTTTAAGACTGCTTCATGCTATCCATTTGAAAAGTAAATTTAGTGCAAAATACTCTAAAACTCTCCTAATCTAACTCCACGCCGTGTCCACGCAGAGGACAGAGTCTGAGAATTTGTTTTCTTTAAGTTTGTCCTGGAGCTAATAACATGAAGCTAACATACAACAGCTTAGGCCCTCCTCCATCAACTCCTCCATCAACTCCTCCATAGACTCCTCCATAGACTCCTCCATCACCTCCTCCATCACCTCCTCCATAGACTCCTTCATCAACTCCTCCATCAACTCCTCCATAGACTCCTCCATAGACTCCTCCATAGACTCCTTCATCAACTCCTCCATAGACTCCTCCATCAACTCCTCCATCACCTCCTCCATCAACTCCTCCATAGACTCCTCCATCACCTCCTCCATCCCCTCCTCCATCACCTCCTCCATCACCGTGTGGTACACTGGAGCCACAGCCAGGGACAAACAGAGACTACAGCGCCCTCTGCTGAGAAGGTGATCGGCTGTAGACTTCCATCTCTGCAGGAGGCCACTCCCCTCGGGCAGGAGGCCACTCCCCTCGGGCAGGAGGCCACTCCCCCTCAGGCAGGAGGCCACTCCCCTCGGGCAGGAGGCCACGCCCCCTCAGGCAGGAGGTCACTCCCCCTCAGGCAGGAGGCCACTCCCCCTCAGGCAGGAGGCCACACCCCTCAGGCAGGAGGCTCCAGAACCTCCTCCACTAGAACAGTTTCTTTCCCTCTGCTGTTGGATCATAAACACTGTCACTTTAACCATCATGTAATAAGATAAGATAAGATAAGATATTCCTTTATTGTCCCACATGGGGAAATTTCATTGGTGCAACGCAGGAAGATCCAAAGGTAGATACAGAAGAACAGATCACTTATAGGAAGTCTGAAAAACACTTTCAGTAGAAGATCTCCTATAAACAAATAAAAACTCCCATAGATAAATGAATAAATAAATAAATACATAAATACCATTGCATGTGATCACGACAGTAATTGCACATGAATATGTGTCACGACAGCACATAGATTGCACATGAATTTCATAGTAATTGCACATGAATTGCACATGAATTCCAACAGTAATTGCACATATGACAGAATTGCACATGGTTAGGTCAGTATTGTGAGTGTTCAGTACTAACAGTTTTTGTTATAAAGTCTGACAGCAGCAGGAAGGAAAGACCTACGGAACCTTTCCTTCACACATCGAGGGTGGATCAGTCACTGAAGCTGCTCTCCAGAGTGGACAGAGTGTCCTGCAGGGGACAGAGTGTCCTGTAGGGGGTGACACTCATGGTCCAGCATAGATGTGAATCTAGCCAGGACCCTCCTGTCCCCCACCTCCTGCACCGAGTCCAGAGGACAGTCCAGGACGGAGCTGGACTTCTTGATGACTTTGTCCAGCTTCTTCCTCTCCCTCTCTGTGATGCTGCTGCTCCAGCAGGCCACACCATACAGGAGGGCTGATGCCACCACAGAGTCAGAGAAGGTCTTCAGGAGTGTCACTCCAAAAGACCTGAGTCTCCTCAGGAGGTAGAGCCGACTCTGGCTCTTCCTGTACAGTGCGTCTGTGTTATGAGTCCAGTCCAGTTTGTGGTTCAGATGAACACCAGGTACTTGTATGAGTCCACTCTCTCAATGTCCCGTCCCTGGATGTTCACTGGTGAGGGGGCAGTGGGGTGGCGTCTGCGGAAGTCCACCACCATCTCCTTGGTCTTCCCCGCGTTGATGAGGAGGTGGTTCCGCTGACACCAGTCCACAAAGTCCTGCTCCAGTCCTCTGTACTCCACATCATCGTCGTCCGTGATGAGTAATAACTCACTGGTCACTTTCTGCAATACAAATATATATCTGTACAACTGCTGTACAACTGTAAATTTGTGTACATATTTGGCCTATTTTTTATTTTCTATCTGATAGCTTATTGCTTTGACTTGTTCATTGTTTTATGTTCCATCGAATCACCAAAACAAGATTCTATGTTTGTGAATTTTGTTCATTGACAATGGAAATAAACTTTTTCTGATTCTTTAAAGTCCATATGAGGGTTCTCCTGTTTTTCTAATTATGACTTGGTTTGGTGGATAGCACCTGTGGTAAATATTTATCATAGTTTTACATCTGTGAAGTTGAAGTTTGTGAATACATTTCAAAAAATTAGAGTTTAAAATGACAGGAACAAAATTCCCTCCAGACATGTGATTTTGTGGTCCTCCACTAGGAGGTACAAACACTTTCACACACTTTCACACACCTCCAGGGCTCCAGTGTCCAAGTATGAGTGTATGAAAGGGTGTGTGCGAGTAAATGTGGGACAAGAGCCACTGGCTACAATCTGTTTGCAGAATGTGTGTCATGTGTTCATTTACATTAAAACCACAGCCATCTGAACCCAGAGAGACCAGGCAGATACTGACGTGTGTAGAAATACACAGATATCATTCTGGATGATCCAGGCAAATAAGGATCAGCCCTTAAAGTAGCACCTACACACACCAAACTTTACAATCTTGGAATGAAGGTTATGACAGATTGACTAGAAGTATTTGTTCAAATCTTGTTCAAAGCCTGATTTCTTGAAAACTCCCAAAAATGTGTGCACCACTTTTCAGTCAAGTCCAATAGTCTATACAGATGAACTGTGTGGAGTTATGGAGCATGTCTTCAATATGAGCCTGAAGCTGAGGCTGGTACCACAGGTCTGAAGACCTCCTGTCTGGTACCACAGGTCTGAAGACCTCCTGTCTGGTACCACAGGTCTGAAGACCTCCTGTCTGGTACCATAGGTCTGAAGACCTCCTGTCTGGTACCTCTGCCTGAGACACCGCGCGCCAAAGACCTCAACAGCTTCAGGCCGGTGGCTCTCACGTCCCACCTGATGAAGACACTGGAGCTGGTCCTAGACCACCTCCGCTCCACCGTGAGCTCAGCCATGCCTGGCATCGGAGTGGAGGACGCCGTCATCTCCTGCTGCACCGCTCTCTCTCTCACCTGGAGAAGCCTGGCAGCTCTGTGAGGATCCTGTTCTTTCATTTCTCCAGCGCCTTCAACACCATCAGCTCCTGAGGGACAAGCTGGAGACGGCTGGTGTGGAGTATGACCTGCAGAGTGGATCCTGGACTACCTCACAGACCGACCCCAGTTTGTGAGAGCCCGGGACTGACACTCGGACCCGCAGTGTGGGGGACCTGCAGTGTGGGGGACCTGCAGTGTGGGGGACCTGCAGTGTGGGAGGCCCCAGGGCACTGTCTCTCGCGCCTTTTCTCTTCACCCTCTATACTGCAGACCTCAGACATGGAAAGCTGTGTCCTGCAGAAGTTCTCTGACCACTCTGCCATCATCGGACTCATCAACGCAGGGAAGACCAAGGAGATGGTGGTGGATTTCCACAGAGGCCACGCCCCCCTCACCAGTGAACATCCAGGGACGGGACATTGAGAGAGTGACTCATACAAGGACCTGGTGTTCATCTGAACCACAAACCGGACTCATAACACAGACTGAACAGGAAGAGCCAGAGTCGGCTCTACCTCCTGAGGAGACTCAGGTGTTTTGGAGTGACAGGACCACTCCTGACAAGTCCACTCCTGACAGGGCCACTCCTGACAGGGCCACTCCTGAAGACCTTCTACGACTCTGTGGTGGCATCAGCCCTCCTGTACGGTGTGGCCTGCTGGAGCAGCAGCATCACAGAGAGGGAGAGGAAGAAGCTGGACAAAGTCATCAAGAAGTCCAGCTCCGTCCTGGGCTGTGCTCTGGACTCGGTGCAGGAGGTGGGGGACAGAAGGGTCCTGGCTAGATTCACATCTATGCTGGACCATGAGTGTCGCCCCCTGCAGGACACTCTGTCCCCTGCAGGACACTCTGTCCCCTGCAGGATACTCTGTCCCCTGTAGGGCACTCTGTCCACTCTGCAGAGCAGCAGTGACTGATCCACCCTCGCTGTGTGAAGGAAATGTTTCACAGGTCTTTCCTTCTGCTGCTGTCACACTCTACAACAAACACTGTTATACCCATGTGCAATACTGTCATACCCATGTGCAATACTGTCATACCCATGTGCAATACTGTCATACCCATGTGCAATACTGTAATACCCATGTGCAATACTGTAATACCCATTTGAAATACTGCCATACACATGTGCAATACAGTCATACCCATATGCAATACTGTCATACCCATGTGCAATACTGTCATACCCATATGCAATACTGTCATACCCATATGCAATACACTCATACCTATGTGCAATACACTCATACCCATGTGCAATAGTCATACTCGTGTGCAATACTGACATACCCATGTGCAATACTGTCATACCCATGTGCAATACTGATATACCCATGTGCAATACGGACTTAATCATTTGCAATACTGTCATACCCATGTGCAATACAGTCATACCGATATGCAATACTGTCATACCCATGTGCAATACTGATATACCCATGTGCAATACTGACTTAATCATGTGCAATACTGTCATACCCATGTGCAATACAGTCATACCCATGTGCAATACACTCATACCCATGTGCAATACTGTCATACCCATGTGCAATACTGACATACCCATGTGCAATACACTCATACCCATGTGCAATACTGACATACCCATGTGCAATACTGACATACCCATGTGCAATACTGACATACCCATGTGCAATACTGTCATGCCCATGTGCAATACTGTCATACCCATGTGCAATACTGTCATGCCCATGTGCAATACTGTCGTGTGCAATAATTTGACATAATGTCAATAATGTGTGTTTGTATATCAGATAAGATATTCCTTTATTGTCCCACATGGGGACATTTCATTGTTGCAACGCAGGAAGATCCAGAAGAAAAGTACAGATCACTTATAGGAAGTTTGAAAAACACTCTCAGTAGAAGATCTCCTATAAACAAAAACTCACATAGACAAAACCTCCCATTTCCCAACAAGGGATGGAGGGGAAAATAATAAAGATAAAAATAAATAAAATATATATATATATATATATATATATATATATATATATATATATATATATATATATATATATTCTAGAGTCTAAGGACAGAGGACCCTGGGACATCGTCCCTCGCCACCACAGACATTGTCTGACTTCATCGCCACCACAGACATTGTTGATTCATTTCTCCCTGTGGCCCTCAGAGGCAACTGTTGTTGTGATTTTGGGCCTTACAAAAATAAATTGATTTGATTATATATATATATATATATATATATATATATATATATATATATATAGACTTTATAACAAACACTGCCCTGAACATGTGCAATACTGATGTAATCATGTGCAATACCTGTAAGAGTGTTCTATTTTGTTTTTATTCGGTTTACTTACCTGCTAATAGTATTTGCCTAGTCTTGTGCTAGTTATTTTTACTTTATTTTATTCTATTATCATTATTTTATTATTCTTATCTTTATCTTTTTTATTTTTTTATTTATCTATTATATTTTATTTTATTTCCCCCCCTCCATTCCCTATTAGATAGGAGAGGAGTTTTGTTCATAAGAGTTTTTTTCTTTTGTTTGTAAGAGTTTTATTAAGAGTGTTTTTGAAACTTCCTATAATCTGTCCTTTCCTCCTGTTTCTACTGCAACAACCACATTTCCCCTTGTGTGGATATTAAAGGAATATATATATATATATATATATATATATATATATATATATATATATACATACATACATACATACATACATACATACATATGTGTGTGTGTGTGTGTGTGTACTGACCGTGTGTGTCAGAGCAGTCT
This sequence comes from Eucyclogobius newberryi, assembly GCF_026437365.1. Taxonomy (NCBI): domain Eukaryota; kingdom Metazoa; phylum Chordata; class Actinopteri; order Gobiiformes; family Gobiidae; genus Eucyclogobius; species Eucyclogobius newberryi. The sequence continues at coordinate 31,207,483 of NW_027315835.1, forward strand.
CTCCGCTCCGTCCTCCCGTGGAGCCCCGTCTGGGGGCCTGATCACTCCCAGCTCCACATTCTTATTGCCAACCGCCTCTGGCCCCGCGTCAAAGCCCTTGTTTTCGTGACCGGACGCTCGTTTCTCCCACGGGATCCCGCTCGCCTCCTTCCCGTTGGGCTCCTGCTTCCCGTTGGGCTCCTGCTTCTTCTTCTCCGCGTCCACACTGCTCTTGGACAATCTCTGGGAGAACTTCCGAGTCCAGTGCGAGAAGCTGACGTTCCTGGAGCTCGAGCCCCCCGTGGAGCACTTGTCTCGTCCGGTGGAGAGCTTCACGTTCCCCGTGTACCAGATCGTCCACCACACGAGGCTGAGGAAGATGATGATGGAGCCCGTGTAGATAAGAAAATCCCCATAAAAGAGACCGTCGAACTTCAGATTCCCAAAGACCCCCAGGAGCAGCAGCACGAGCCCCACCGCGTCGAACAGCAGGGCCAGGTAGAAGAGCGCGGCGCAGCGTCCCACGCAGCGGGGGGCCATGCCTCGCTCCACGCGCCGCTACAAGTGACGGATGCATGGCGCACCTGTCCCGGGCCACCCAATAATGTAACGGATCCACGGGACTAACCGTGCAGGCCACGCCCACAGGCCCACGAGCCACCGCACGCCACTGTTACGCCTAAAATCCAAATGTATGATAATAATAACGATAATAATAATGATAATAATAACAATTTTTATAATGATAATAATAATAATAATGATGATGATAATAATAATGATAATAATAATAATGATGATGATAATAATGATAACGATAATAATAATGATAATAATAAATATAGCCGCAAGCGGCAATGATCGGCCCTCGCCACGCCGCCGCCACGCCGCAAGAGGAGGGGGCGCTAACGCGCCCCAATTGTCCTTTTATTACGCCTACTGCTGAATCTGTGACGCTGTCACATCTTCTCCCCTTTGTTTTACCATCAAACAAGTGGTTCGGCGACGTCATTTCCGGTGAGTGTGTCGCGTTTTCAGAGCTGTTCGTTCTTAGAGCCTTTTACCGATTAATCCACGAATTATACACACTATTTACGCATCATATACACGAAAGTGAACGTTTGATTTCTCCGCAAACAATCCGGAGCCTCAAGCCGCTCGCTTTTCAGTATTTTGTGGATTAAAAGCCCTCCTCACTCTCTAGCTCCAGCCTGAACTAGCCTAGCGTAGCCTAGCCGCTAGCGTCATGGCTGGATCTACCTTTACCTGTTTGAGCTGTCATATGTCGAGTCAGAACCCTGGCTCCTTCTCTGATGATAGGTGCGTGAAGTGCAGTGTAGTGGTAGTTTTGGAGGCCAGGGTTACGGAGTTAGAAGCGCGGATCCGCTGTTTAGAGGAGCTTAAGTCCAGTTATAGTTCGGTTTTAGCGCGAGGGCTACCGGACCGCGCTGCAGGGCGTAGCATTAGCATTAGCAGTAGCAGTAAGGCCGAGCTCAGCCCCTCAGCGTCTCCCGTGCAGCCGGGACTAGACCAGGAACAGAATAGGGACCATTTTGTGACAGTTCGGAGGGGATAAGGCGCTAAACGCCGAACCTCAGAGCGCCGTGAGCTTCACGTCTATAATAGGTTTTCTCCCCTCAGCGATCACACGCCCGCTGAACACACGAGAGAAACTCTTGTAATCGGGAGTTCTATTGTCAGAGACGTGAAGCTGCCAGCTGCTAGCGTTAGGTGTTACCCGGGGGCCAGAATGGGTGACATCGAAGGAAACCTTAGGATCTTAAAGCGGAGTAGGACCCGTTTCCGGCGAGTCGTGGTTCACGCAGGCGGTAACGACGCCCGGCGGAGACAATCAGAGGTGCTCAAAGTTCAAGTAGCCGCGGTGTGTGACCTAGCGAAGTCGATGTCGGACACTGTAATATTTTCTGGTCCCCTGCCCAATCGGATCAATGCTGAATTGTACAGCCGTCTCTCAGCATTCAACAACTGGTTATCCAGATGGTGCCCTCAAAACAACGTTGTCTTTATTGATAACTGGAGTGCGTTTTGGGGAAAGCCCGGGCTCATACGCAGGGATGGCATCCATCCGACTTCGGAGGGTACATCCCTATTAGTTCGGAATTTGACCGATAGTCTTAGTCGTGTTAAGTGACCATCTAGGGATGAGCCCCAGGTGCAGAGCAGCAGTTCAAGACGCTCCTCTGTCGCTGAACTCTCGCCCGTTCTGTTACCTGTGAAGTGTTCAGATTCAAGACAGATAGAGACTGTGTGTGTCCCTCGTGTCCCTCGTGTCCCTCGTGTCCCTCGTACAAATAATGCCAAAAAGTCACATCTCAGAAAAAATATTTCAGGCGTCAGACCAAATAACTTAAGGAAAATAACAATCACAAATACACAAATGAATAAACACGTAAAATGTGGACTGCTAAACATTAGAGCAATTTCCTCCAAATCGCTCTTAGTTAATGAATTAATTAGTGACTATAACATAGATCTTCTAGCTCTAACTGAAACGTGGTTTCAACAAGACGACTACGTCAGACTAAATGAGTCCACCCCACCCACCCATGTTAACCCCACCCACTCATGTTAACCCCACCCACCCATGTTAACCCCACCCACCCATGTTAACCCCACCCACCCATGTTAACCCCACCCACCCATGTTAACCCCACCCACCCATGTTAACTTTCAGACCTCCAGGAGCACAGGCAGAGGTGGTGGTGTGGCAGTGATCTCCCACTCAAGCCTACTCATGAGCCCTAAAACTAACAATGCATTTCACTCATTTGAAAGCCTTATGCTGTCAATCACATGTCCAAATATGAAAAACCAAAAAGGAGTTTTGTTCATAGTTATCTACCGACCTCCTGGTCCCTACTCAGAGTTTTTAACAGAGTTTTCTGACTTTATATCAAACTTAGTGTTAGCCTGGGATAAAATAGTTATAGTTGGAGACTTTAATATCCACGTGAACATGAGTGATGACGCTCTCAGTAATGCCTTCAGCGCCTTGTTAGACAGCATTGGTTTCACTCAGAATGTAAATAAACCGACTCACACTCACAAGAACACTCTGGATCTTGTCCTAACGTATGGAACAGAGATTAGTGACCTCATTGTCCTCCCTCAAAACCCTATATTGTCAGATCATTTCCTAATTACCTTTCAGTTTATTCTTAAAGATCATCCAGTCCCACAAAATAAAGTTATAATGAAAAGGACAATATCTGAAAAATCTATCTCAAAATTCAAAGAAATAATAGAGCCAATATTCAGTGACATGTCATGTGATCATGTCATGTGATCATGTCATGTGATCATGTCATGTGATCCTGCTGAGAACAGCTTTAGTCCCAGTTTAAGTGATCAATGTGTCGACTTGACCATGAATTATCTGAAGTCTGCTCTTGACGTTGTCGCGCCGTTAAAACAGAAGGTCATTAGGCCAAAGCGCGCCTCCCCCTGGTACAACCAAGAACTGCGTTCACATAAACAAAGAGTTAGAAAGTTAGAGGGATTATTTCGTCGCTCTCACACCAAAGAATCCCTAAAAGCATGGAAAAGTTGCCTGCTGTCCTATAAGCAGGCTCTGCGTAAGGCCCAAACCAGACATTATTCAAATCTAATAGAAGTCAACAAAAGTAACACTAAATTCCTTTTCAGCACTGTAGCTAGGCTAACAAACTGTCACAGTGCAGTAGAGCCCTCAATCCCAGCTACACTTAGCTCTGATGATTTCCTCCTATTTTTTAATAATAAAATAAAAACAATCAGAGATAAATTAGATGAAATTACCCCCGCTATTCGCCCTGAACTAGCCCAAGCTGTAAATCTAACGTCCCATATAAATCCACCTGTAAACCTAGAAAGGTTCACAGCTGTTGATCAAGCAGAGATAACTTCAGCCATTATGTCCTCTAAAAGCTCAACTTGTGTCCTAGACCCCATTCCAAGCTCCTCAAAGACATTCTCCCCCTAATTATAGACCCTATTCTTAATATAATAAATACTTCACTCGAAAGTGGCTATGTTCCACAGTCCTTCAAACATGCAGTCATTAAACCTCTTCTGAAAAAGCCTAATCTAGATCCCGACCTATTGGTAAACTACAGACCTATTTCAAATCTTCCCTTCGTCTCTAAAATCCTTGAAAAAGTTGTAGTAAAACAGCTTTGTCGCCACCTGCAGGACAATAACTTATTTGAAGTTTTCCAGTCAGGGTTCAGAGCCCACCACAGCACTGAAACTGCACTAGTTAAAGTCACAAATGATTTGTTATTAGCCGCTGACGATGGACTGGTCTCAATCCTGGTTCTGTTGGACCTCAGCGCAGCGTTTGACACCATTGACCACAACATTCTACTGCAGAGGTTAGAATGTGATGTAGGTGTTGGAGGAACAGCCCTCAGCTGGTTTAAATCCTATCTATCTGATAGGTTCCAATTTGTTAATGTAAACCAGAGCTCCTCACCAAGCTCTAAAGTAATTTACGGTGTGCCACAGGGTTCGGTACTCGGTCCAATTCTGTTTACTCTTTATATGCTACCATTAGGCAACATTATCAGAAAGCATGACATTAACTTCCACTGCTATGCAGACGACACTCAGCTGTATTTATCAATGAAACCTGATCAGAGCGATCAAGTAGACAGACTTAGTACTTGTGTGAAGGAGATAAAAACCTGGATGACACTAAACTACCTGCTTCTTAACCCTGAAAAAACCGAGGTCATTGTGCTGGTCCTAAGCATCTACGAGACGCTCTATCTGAGCAGATAGTCACACTGGACAATGTCAGTGTAGCCTCCAGTTCTACTGTAAGAAACCTTGGAGTCTTATTTGACCAGGAGCTCTCATTTAAAGCTCATATAAATCAAGCTTGTAAAACAGCCTATTTCCATTTGCGCAACATCGCCAAAATCAGAAGAATCCTGCCTAAAAGTGATGCCGAAAAACTTATCCATGCATTTGTAACGACTAGATTAGACTACTGTAACTCCCTGCTTGCAGCGTGTCCTAAAAGCTCCATAAAAAGCTTTCAACTGGTTCAAAATGCAGCAGCAAGATTACTAACAGGAACAAAAAGAAGAGAGCACATTACGCCAGTGCTGAAGTCTCTTCACTGGCTCCCCGTCGAGTCCAGAATCAAATTCAAAATTCTACTCTTGACCTACAAAGCCATAAATGACATGGCCCCATCCTACCTCAAAGATGCTATAGAACCATATCATCCAAACAGAGCTCTTCGCTCTCAGAATGCTGGCCTTCTGGTGGTGCCAAGAGTCTCTAAAAGTACTGTAGGAGGTAGAGCGTTTAGCTACCAAGCCCCTGTGTTATGGAATCAGCTCCCGACCCATGTTAAATATGCTGACACAGTCTCTTCATTTAAGTCCAGGCTTAAAACGTTCCTCTTCGAAATCGCTTATGGTCAGAGTAGTTAGGAACAGAAAGATAAACCCACAGCTTTAGCTACGCTGCCCTAGGAGTAACTGTGCTGGGGGAAGTATGACAGCTTGAGCACTATCCTCTTCTTCTGACTACTTATGCTATCAAACAATATTTATTTTTTAATTCCACTTGCAAACTGTTCACCGCCTTCTTTTTCTTTCTCTCACTCCTGAGGACCTGTGGACCCAGATGTCCCTCTCCTGGTGAAGTGGTCCCTGCCCCATGTGGACGGTCCCTCATCTGCCTGAAGAGTGGCTCCAGTTCGCCTCAGTCGGTCCCTCATCTGCCTGAAGAGTGGGTCCAGCTCGCCTCCGACGGTGCCTCATCTACCTGAAGAGTGGGTCCAGCTCGCCTCCCACGGTCCCTCATCTGCCTGAGGAGTGGGTCCAGTTCGCCTCCGACGGTCCCTCATCTGCCTGAAGAGTGGGTCCTGCTCGACTCCGACGGTCCCTCATCTGCCTGAAGAGTGGGTCCAGTTCGCCTCAGTCGGTCCCTCATCTGCCTGAAGAGTGGGTCCAGCTCCAGTCTCCTCGTGTCCGTCTGTCCGTCTGTGAGAGTCGGATCTCTCCTTCCCTGGAACTCCTCCAGGTTTCTACGCTTTTTTCCCAAAGAGGTTTTTTTTGTAGTTTTTCCTGGCCGAGAAGGAGAGTCTAAGGACAGAGGACCCTGGGACATCGTCCCTCGCCACCACAGACATTGTCTGACTTCATCGCCACCACAGACATTGTCTGACTTCATCGCCACCACAGACATTGTTGATTCATTTCTCCCTGTGGCCCTCAGAGGCAACTGTTGTTGTGATTTTGGGCCTTACAAAAATAAATTGATTTGATTTGATTGATTTTATTTTGAATTCTTGGCAAAATGTGCACAGACACCGTGACTCTTTGAATGAAAATGTGGATAACTTTTGATGGTCCTGAAGATGAGTCTCACCAAATTTCAGGTTAATAGGGCTGACGCCCTGGGAGGAGTTTGTGAAAGTCTAAAGTGTAAACATGTTCTGGCGATTTCCCCATTGGAATAACATGGAAGGTTTCGGTCATCGTTATGGCAACGCCATAACAATTATGACATGGGTCTCTTTTTTGATGGGGATGCTAAAATTGAGTTGTGAGTCAAATTTCATATAATTTCGCAAAACTAAACATTTAACCTCCATATAAAATCTGTAGGGGGCGCTGTGGCGCCAAATGAATTTATTTCACTTCAAGTAGGTTTAAGGCAAAGAGTTTAACAACTGATTCTAATTTGACGCAATTCGGACTTTATCCGCGCAAACGGCAGAAATTTTAAATATGGGAGATTTCTGAAATTCTAGCTACAGTTTGCGGCTTCGCCGCACAGAGACCGTGACAGGGTCAATGTAATTTGGATAACTTTTGATGTCCCACTCCTCAGTAGCATTTTCACAAAATTTCAGCTTTTTAGGGCCAACGCCCTGGGAGGAGTTCGTAAAAGTAAGACGTTTGGAAAAACTCCGAAGTCATGTTTAGCCATTTTTGAAGCAATATGGCCGACATTTGGTTGGGCGGACGGCGTTGCCGTAATAATATTTTTTACTTCTCTTGTCACCATCTACCTCTGCGCCAAATTTCATGATTCTACGATCAGATTTTTTTTGGGTCATTTCCCATCTCTCAATGCATTTTTGGTACATTTGGGCGCCAATTTTTTTTATTTTAGAAAAGGGAAATAGCCAGAATGTAGAGAGGCACGATTTTTAGAGGTGTGAACATTTTTGTGACTTTTCGTCAATGTTCACTGGGTGAAAAATAGGGGGGTTGGTCCCGAGAAGAAGAAGAAGAAGAAGAAGAAGAAGAAGAAGAAGAATATTCCGATGCGAAAACAATGTTTCCCATTTTTCAAATATCATAAACTATACATTTTCGGAAAGCGCGAGCGCTTTCCTACCTCATGGTGTGGGTCCCTGGTCACTGACGGGTACTTTCGTTAATTTTGAGTGGGCTCCGCCCACTTTGTGTTTTTGGCCCTCTATACAGTAATAATGTTCAACTTTTGCATTACATGTTTATATGAACGGAACATGCAAGAGATGGGGAACGTATTCGTGAGCTACTTAGCGCAAATGAGTGCTTTATATATTGGGATGACGACCGCGAAGCGGTCGTCATCTCAATGTAAAGTGCTCGTTTAGTGCGCACTTTTGCACGGGCTTCGCCCGTTTACAACGGTAATGTTCCATTTTCCTACTACTAATTAGTATGCACGGGGCGTGCATGAGTGAAGGAGTGCGTTAGTGAGTGTTTGGAAGTGGGCGAGCGCTTCGCGCTCGATTTCGTGCGCACTACGTGCGCACTTTCGCAGCCGTGCTTCGCACGGCCTTACGAGATTAATAGGCCTCTCGCCAGCTTGTGGCGCTCGGGCCTAATAATAATAATAATAATGATGATAATAATAATAATAATGATGATAATAATAATAATGAAAATGAAAATATTAACGATAACAATATTAATGATAATAATAATGATAATAATGAAAATAATAATGATAATAATAATAATGACAATAATGATAATAATAATGATAATAATGACAATAATAATGATAATGATCATAATAATAATGACAATAATAATGATGATGATAATGATAATAATATTAATAATGATAATAATTATGATGGAGCCTGTTATTGACAGTTGGATCGATGCAGCGGCTGCAGTGATGCAGTCGCTGCATCGACTGTTGTGGTGAAGAAGGAGCTGAGTCCAAAGACAAAGCTCTGGATTTACCGGTCGGTCTACGTTCTGACCTCACCTATGGTCATGAGCTTTATGTAATGACCGAAAGGACAAGATCGTGGATACAAGCGGTCGAAATGAGTTTCCTCCGCCGTGTGGCTGGGCGCATCCTTAGAGATAAGGTGAGGAGCTCGGCCACACGGGGGGAGCTCAGAGTAGAGCCGCTGCTCCTCCAGCTGAGGTGGCTCGGGCATCTGTTCCGGAGCCTCCTGGGCCCCTCCCTGGGGAGGTGTTTCAGGCATGTCCCACTGGGAAGAGGCCCCGGGGAAGACCCAGGACACGCTGGAGAGACTATGTCTCTCGGCTGGCCTGGGAACACCTCGGGATCCCCCCGGAGGAGTTAGAGGAAGTGTCTGGGGAGGAAGAAGTCTGGGAGTCCCTGATTAGACTGCTGCCCCGCGACCCGGCCCCGGATAAGCGGTCAAAAATGGATGGATGGATGAATATTTTCTTAAAGATACTTTTAAACTGAAATAAGGAAGTTGTTTTTTTTTAATTCGTCGCAACAACTGTTCCATAATGTAACTTGTTTACTAGACAAACAGTGTTTCTCACATAAGCTCTGTCAAACATACACGGCCCTTACATTATCTACTAAATCATAAAACTTTAAAAGCTTAAATTGTATGAACAAAGTGTTACTCTGTGAATTAAGATAAGATAAGATAAGATATTCCTTTATTGTCCCACATGGGGAAATTTCATTGGTGCAACGCAGGTAGATCCAGAGGTAGATCCAGAAGAACAGATCACTTATAGGAAGTCTGAAAAACACTTTCAGTAGAAGATCTCCTATAAACAAATAAAAACTCCCATAGACAAATAAATAAATAATACCATTGCATGTGATCCCGACAGTAATTGCACATGAATTTCACAGTAATTGCACATACGACAGAATTGCACATCAGTATTAGGTTAGGTCAGTATTACGAGTGTTCAGTACTAACAGTTTTTGTTATAAAGTCTGACAGCAGCAGGAAGGAAAGACCTATATAATTATAAGATGCATGATTGATCAGTCTAACGATAGAGCTGTAAACTGTGGTATCGTCTGCAAACAAGATCAAATTAAGAACATCAGATACTTTATGAAGATCATTTATGTATAATAAAGATCATTTTGGGCCCAAAACCAAGTCTTGTGGCTCCCCACAACCAATTCTCTGACTATACTCTGTTCTCTTCAGATGAGCATATTGGAATCTATCCGAGAATTTACTTTTCACCAAAAGCCATATTTTTCCAATTTTTACCCACCAACATTGTATGTGACCCATATATGGCTTTTGTCTGGGCCATGTGGGCTTCACATGGGATTCACGGTGCACGTGCCACATGAGTTGACTCTGGTTCATATACGGAATCTGGACGGAATCCAATATGGCGGCGATCTGCACCGGTCCCGCTGACACACAGCCAGCTCAGGCAATCATGCAATCATCTTCTCTCTTGGGTCCAAATCCGAAGTGTACGAGGCATTTCATGTTTACAATCCCAACCCCAACCCCAACCCAACCCCAACCCCAACCCTAACCCTAACCCTATCCCCAACCCCAACCCCAACCCTAACCCAACCCCAACCCTAACCCCAACCCTAACCCCAACCCTATCCCCAACCCCAACCCAACCCTAACCCAACCCCAACCCCAACCCTAACCCTAACCCCAACCCCAACCCTATCCCCAACCCCAACCCAACCCTAACCCAACCCCAACCCCAACCCCAACCCTAACCCTAACCCCAACCCTAACCCCAACCCTATCCCCAACCCCAACCCTAACCCAACCCCAACCCCAACCCTAACCCAACCCCAACACCAACCCAACCCCAACCCCAACCCAACCCCAACCCTAACCCAACCCTAACCCAACCCCAACCCTAACCCCAACCCTAACCCAACCCCAACCCTAACCCTAACCCTAACCCTAACCCCAACCCTAACCCTAACCCCAACCCTATCCCCAACCCCAACCCAACCCTAACCCAACCCTAACCCCAATCCTAACCCAACCCCAACCCTAACCCTAACCCAACACCAACCCAACCCCAACCCCAACCCTAACCCCAACCCCAACCCTAACCCAACCCTAACCCTAACCCAACCCCAACCCCAACCCAACACCAACCCAACCCTAACCCCAACCCTAACCCTAACCCTAACCCCAACCCCAACCCTAACCCAACCCCAACCCTAACCCTAACCCCAACCCTAACCCTAACCCTAACCCTATCCCCAACCCCAACCCAACCCCAACCCTAACCCAACCCTAACCCCAACCCTAACCCAACCCCAACCCTAACCCAACACCAACCCCAACCCCAACCCCAACCCTAACCCCAACCCCAACCCCAACCCCAACCCTAACCCAACCCCAACCCTAACCCAACCCCAACCCCAACACCAACCCAACCCCAACCCTAACCCAACCCTAACCCCAACACCAACCCAACACCAACCCCAATCCTAACCCAAACCCTAACCCTAACCCCAATCCTAACCCAACCCCAACCCTAACCCCAACACCAACCCAACCCCAACCCTAACCCAACCCTAACCCCAACCCCAACCCAACCCCAACCCTAACCCAACCCTAACCCAACCCCAACCCTAACCCCAACCCTAACCCAACCCCAACCCTAACCCTAACCCTAACCCCAACCCTAACCCTAACCCCAACCCTATCCCCAACCCCAACCCAACCCTAACCCAACCCTAACCCCAACCCTAACCCAACCCCAACCCTAACCCTAACCCAACACCAACCCAACCCTAACCCCAACCCCAACCCCAACCCTAACCCCAACCCCAACCCTAACCCAACCCTAACCCTAACCCAACCCCAACCCCAACCCAACACCAACCCAACCCTAACCCTAACCCCAACCCTAACCCTAACCCCAACCCCAACCCTAACCCAACCCCAACCCTAACCCTAACCCCAACCCTAACCCTAACCCCAACCCTATCCCCAACCCCAACCCAACCCCAACCCTAACCCAACCCTAACCCCAACCCTAACCCAACCCCAACCCTAACCCAACACCAACACCAACCCTAACCCCAACCCCAACCCTAACCCTAACCCTAACCCTAACCCCAACCCCAACCCCAACCCCAACCCTAACCCAACCCCAACCCTAACCCAACCCCAACACCAACCCAACCCCAACCCTAACCCAACCCTAACCCCAACACCAACCCAACACCAACCCCAATCCTAACCCAAACCCTAACCCTAACCCCAATCCTAACCCAACCCCAACCCCAACCCTAACCCTATCCCCAACCCCAACCCTAACCCTATCCCCAACCCCAACCCCAACCCTAACCCAACCCCAACCCTAACCCCAACCCTAACCCCAACCCTATCCCCAACCCCAACCCAACCCTAACCCAACCCCAACCCCAACCCCAACCCTAACCCTAACCCCAACCCCAACCCTATCCCCAACCCCAACCCAACCCTAACCCAACCCCAACCCCAACCCCAACCCTAACCCTAACCCCAACCCTAACCCTAACCCCAACCCTATCCCCAACCCCAACCCTAACCCAACCCCAACCCCAACCCTAACCCAACCCCAACACCAACCCAACCCCAACCCCAACCCAACCCCAACCCTAACCCAACCCTAACCCAACCCCAACCCTAACCCCAACCCTAACCCAACCCCAACCCTAACCCTAACCCTAACCCCAACCCTAACCCTAACCCCAACCCTATCCCCAACCCCAACCCAACCCTAACCCAACCCTAACCCCAATCCTAACCCAACCCCAACCTAACCCTAACCCAACACCAACCCAACCCTAACCCCAACCCCAACCCCAACCCTAACCCCAACCCTAACCCAACCCTAACCCTAACCCAACCCCAACCCCAACCCAACACCAACCCAACCCTAACCCCAACCCTAACCCTAACCCTAACCCCAACCCCAACCCTAACCCAACCCCAACCCTAACCCTAACCCCAACCCTAACCCTAACCCCAACCCTATCCCCAACCCCAACCCAACCCCAACCCTAACCCAACCCTAACCCCAACCCTAACCCAACCCCAACCCTAACCCAACACCAACCCCAACCCCAACCCCAACCCTAACCCCAACCCCAACCCCAACCCCAACCCTAACCCAACCCCAACCCTAACCCAACCCCAACCCCAACACCAACCCAACCCCAACCCTAACCCAACCCTAACCCCAACACCAACCCAACACCAACCCCAATCCTAACCCAAACCCTAACCCTAACCCCAATCCTAACCCAACCCCAACCCTAACCCCAACACCAACCCAACCCCAACCCTAACCCAACCCTAACCCCAACCCCAACCCAACCCCAACCCTAACCCAACCCTAACCCAACCCCAACCCTAACCCCAACCCTAACCCAACCCCAACCCTAACCCTAACCCCAACCCTAACCCTAACCCCAACCCTATCCCCAACCCCAACCCAACCCTAACCCAACCCTAACCCCAACCCTAACCCAACCCCAACCCTAACCCTAACCCAACACCAACCCAACCCTAACCCCAACCCCAACCCTAACCCCAACCCCAACCCTAACCCAACCCTAACCCTAACCCAACCCCAACCCCAACCCAACACCAACCCAACCCTAACCCTAACCCCAACCCTAACCCTAACCCCAACCCCAACCCTAACCCAACCCCAACCCTAACCCTAACCCCAACCCTAACCCTAACCCCAACCCTATCCCCAACCCCAACCCAACCCCAACCCTAACCCAACCCTAACCCCAACCCTAACCCAACCCCAACCCTAACCCAACACCAACACCAACCCTAACCCCAACCCCAACCCTAACCCTAACCCTAACCCTAACCCCAACCCCAACCCCAACCCCAACCCTAACCCAACCCCAACCCTAACCCAACCCCAACACCAACCCAACCCCAACCCTAACCCAACCCTAACCCCAACACCAACCCAACACCAACCCCAATCCTAACCCAAACCCTAACCCTAACCCCAATCCTAACCCAACCCCAACCCCGACCCTAACCCTTAAAGCCCCCCCGTGTGGAGGCAGAGAAAAGTCTCACTTCTACAAGTGCGTTTGTTTATAAGGGCTCTGATCGCATCATCTCTCGTCTCCTGTAGATTTCCGTCTCTTCTGAGCTCGAACTGTCTTTCTCTGTCTTCATTTTGTCCCGTCACTGAGGGAACTATATTATCATAGATCAATGCGCTTAGACACAGGGAAACATGCTGCTCTCGGGGGACGAGCCAGAATGAGGCTCTGTAGGTGAACGAGGCTCTGCAGGTGAACGAGGCTCTGCAGGTGAACGAGGCTCTGCAGGTGAACGAGGCTCTGCAGGTGAACGAGGCTCTGCAGGTGAATGAGGCTCTGCAGGTGAACGAGGCTCTGCGGGTGAGCGAGGCTCTGCAGGTGAACGAGGCTCTGCAGGAAGTGTGTTCTATGATTGATACGTGGCAGGACTAATACCCAAATACAGAGTCCTGAGACCCAGAGGCCCAAATAAAGAGTCCTGAGGCCCAAATACAGAGTCCTGAGGCCCAAACACTGAGTCCTGAGGCCCAAATACAGAGTCCTGAGGCCCAAACACTGAGACCTGAGGCCCAAACACTGAGTCCTGAGGCCCAAATACAGAGTCCTGAGGCCCAAACACTGAGTCCTGAGGCCCAAATACAGAGTCCTGAGGCCCAAATACAGAGTCCTGAGGCCCAAACACCGAGTCCTGAGGCCCAAATACAGAGTCCTGAGGCCCAAATACAGAGTCCTGAGGCCCAAACACTGAGTCCTGAGGCCCAAACACTGAGTCCTGAGGCCCAAATACAGAGTCCTGAGGCCCAAACACTGAGTCCTGAGGCCCAAATACAGAGTCCTGAGGCCCAAATACAGAGTCCTGAGGCCCAAACACTGAGTCCTGAGGCCCAAACACTGAGTCCTGAGGCCCAAATACAGAGTCCTGAGGCCCAAATACAGAGTCCTGAGGCCCAAACACTGAGTCCTGAGGCCCAAACACTGAGTCCTGAGGCCCAAATACAGAGTCCTGAGGCCCAAATACAGTCCTGAGGCCCAAACACTGAGTCCTGAGGCCCAAATACAGAGTCCTGAGGCCCAAACACTGAGTCCTGAGGCCCAAATACAGAGTCCTGAGGCCCAAATACAGAGTCCTGAGGCCCAAACACTGAGTCCTGAGGCCCAAACACTGAGTCCTGAGGCCCAAATACAGAGTCCTGAGGCCCAAATACAGAGTCCTGAGGCCCAAACACTGAGTCCTGAGGCCCAAACACTGAGTCCTGAGGCCCAAATACAGAGTCCTGAGGCCCAAATACAGTCCTGAGGCCCAAACACTGAGTCCTGAGGCCCAAATACAGAGTCCTGAGGCCCAAATACAGAGTCCTGAGGCCCAAACACTGAGTCCTGAGGCCCAAACACTGAGTCCTGAGGCCCAAATACAGAGTCCTGAGGCCCAAATACAGAGTCCTGAGGCCCAAACACTGAGTCCTGAGGCCCAAACACTGAGTCCTGAGGCCCAAATACAGAGTCCTGAGGCCCAAACACTGAGTCCTGAGGCCCAAATACAGAGTCCTGAGGCCCAAATACAGAGTCCTGAGGCCCAAACACTGAGTCCTGAGGCCCAAACACTGAGTCCTGAGGCCCAAATACAGAGTCCTGAGGCCCAAATACAGAGTCCTGAGGCCCAAATACAGAGTCCTGAGGCCCAAACACTGAGTCCTGAGGCCCAAACACTGAGTCCTGAGGCCCAAATACAGAGTCCTGAGGCCCAAATACAGAGTCCTGAGGCCCAAACACTGAGTCCTGAGGCCCAAACACTGAGTCCTGAGGCCCAAATACAGAGTCCTGAGGCCCAAACACTGAGTCCTGAGGCCCAAATACAGAGTCCTGAGGCCCAAATACAGAGTCCTGAGGCCCAAACACTGAGTCCTGAGGCCCAAACACTGAGTCCTGAGGCCCAAATACAGAGTCCTGAGGCCCAAATACAGAGTCCTGAGGCCCAAATACAGAGTCCTGAGGCCCAAACACTGAGTCCTGAGGCCCAAACACTGAGTCCTGAGGCCCAAATACAGAGTCCTGAGGCCCAAATACAGAGTCCTGAGGCCCAAACACTGAGTCCTGAGGCCCAAACACTGAGTCCTGAGGCCCAAATACAGAGTCCTGAGGCCCAAACACTGAGTCCTGAGGCCCAAATACAGAGTCCTGAGGCCCAAACACTGAGTCCTGAGGCCCAAATACAGAGTCCTGAGGCCCAAACACTGAGTCCTGAGGCCCAAACACTGAGTCCTGAGGCCCAAATACAGAGTCCTGAGGCCCAAACACTGAGTCCTGAGGCCCAAATACAGAGTCCTGAGGCCCAAATACAGAGTCCTGAGGCCCAAACACTGAGTCCTGAGGCCCAAACACTGAGTCCTGAGGCCCAAATACAGAGTCCTGAGGCCCAAATACAGAGTCCTGAGGCCCAAACACTGAGTCCTGAGGCCCAAACACTGAGTCCTGAGGCCCAAATACAGAGTCCTGAGGCCCAAATACAGTCCTGAGGCCCAAACACTGAGTCCTGAGGCCCAAATACAGAGTCCTGAGGCCCAAACACTGAGTCCTGAGGCCCAAATACAGAGTCCTGAGGCCCAAATACAGAGTCCTGAGGCCCAAACACTGAGTCCTGAGGCCCAAACACTGAGTCCTGAGGCCCAAATACAGAGTCCTGAGGCCCAAATACAGAGTCCTGAGGCCCAAACACTGAGTCCTGAGGCCCAAACACTGAGTCCTGAGGCCCAAATACAGAGTCCTGAGGCCCAAATACAGTCCTGAGGCCCAAACACTGAGTCCTGAGGCCCAAATACAGAGTCCTGAGGCCCAAATACAGAGTCCTGAGGCCCAAACACTGAGTCCTGAGGCCCAAACACTGAGTCCTGAGGCCCAAATACAGAGTCCTGAGGCCCAAATACAGAGTCCTGAGGCCCAAACACTGAGTCCTGAGGCCCAAACACTGAGTCCTGAGGCCCAAATACAGAGTCCTGAGGCCCAAACACTGAGTCCTGAGGCCCAAATACAGAGTCCTGAGGCCCAAATACAGAGTCCTGAGGCCCAAACACTGAGTCCTGAGGCCCAAACACTGAGTCCTGAGGCCCAAATACAGAGTCCTGAGGCCCAAATACAGAGTCCTGAGGCCCAAATACAGAGTCCTGAGGCCCAAACACTGAGTCCTGAGGCCCAAACACTGAGTCCTGAGGCCCAAATACAGAGTCCTGAGGCCCAAATACAGAGTCCTGAGGCCCAAACACTGAGTCCTGAGGCCCAAACACTGAGTCCTGAGGCCCAAATACAGAGTCCTGAGGCCCAAACACTGAGTCCTGAGGCCCAAATACAGAGTCCTGAGGCCCAAATACAGAGTCCTGAGGCCCAAACACTGAGTCCTGAGGCCCAAACACTGAGTCCTGAGGCCCAAATACAGAGTCCTGAGGCCCAAATACAGAGTCCTGAGGCCCAAATACAGAGTCCTGAGGCCCAAACACTGAGTCCTGAGGCCCAAACACTGAGTCCTGAGGCCCAAATACAGAGTCCTGAGGCCCAAATACAGAGTCCTGAGGCCCAAACACTGAGTCCTGAGGCCCAAACACTGAGTCCTGAGGCCCAAATACAGAGTCCTGAGGCCCAAACACTGAGTCCTGAGGCCCAAATACAGAGTCCTGAGGCCCAAACACTGAGTCCTGAGGCCCAAATACAGAGTCCTGAGGCCCAAACACTGAGTCCTGAGGCCCAAACACTGAGTCCTGAGGCCCAAATACAGAGTCCTGAGGCCCAAACACTGAGTCCTGAGGCCCAAATACAGAGTCCTGAGGCCCAAATACAGAGTCCTGAGGCCCAAACACTGAGTCCTGAGGCCCAAACACTGAGTCCTGAGGCCCAAATACAGAGTCCTGAGGCCCAAATACAGAGTCCTGAGGCCCAAACACTGAGTCCTGAGGCCCAAACACTGAGTCCTGAGGCCCAAATACAGTCCTGAGGCCCAAACACTGAGTCCTGAGGCCCAAATACAGAGTCCTGAGGCCCAAATACAGAGTCCTGAGGCCCAAACACTGAGTCCTGAGGCCCAAATACAGAGTCCTGAGGCCCAAACACTGAGACCTGAGGCCCAAATACAGAGTCCTGAGGCCCAAACACTGAGACCTGAGGCCCAAATACAGAGTCCTGAGGCCCAAATACAGAGTCCTGAGGCCCAAATACAGAGTCCTGAGGCCCAAACACTGAGTCCTGAGGCCCAAATACAGAGTCCTGAGGCCCAAACACTGAGTCCTGAGGCCCAAATACAGAGTCCTGAGGCCCAAATACAGAGTCCTGAGGCCCAAATACAGAGTCCTGAGGCCCAAACACTGAGTCCTGAGGCCCAAACACTGAGTCCTGAGGCCCAAATACAGAGTCCTGAGGCCCAAATACAGAGTCCTGAGGCCCAAACACTGAGTCCTGAGGCCCAAACACTGAGTCCTGAGGCCCAAATACAGAGTCCTGAGGCCCAAACACTGAGTCCTGAGGCCCAAATACAGAGTCCTGAGGCCCAAACACTGAGTCCTGAGGCCCAAATACAGAGTCCTGAGGCCCAAACACTGAGTCCTGAGGCCCAAACACTGAGTCCTGAGGCCCAAATACAGAGTCCTGAGGCCCAAACACTGAGTCCTGAGGCCCAAATACAGAGTCCTGAGGCCCAAATACAGAGTCCTGAGGCCCAAACACTGAGTCCTGAGGCCCAAACACTGAGTCCTGAGGCCCAAATACAGAGTCCTGAGGCCCAAATACAGAGTCCTGAGGCCCAAACACTGAGTCCTGAGGCCCAAACACTGAGTCCTGAGGCCCAAATACAGTCCTGAGGCCCAAACACTGAGTCCTGAGGCCCAAATACAGAGTCCTGAGGCCCAAATACAGAGTCCTGAGGCCCAAACACTGAGTCCTGAGGCCCAAATACAGAGTCCTGAGGCCCAAACACTGAGACCTGAGGCCCAAATACAGAGTCCTGAGGCCCAAACACTGAGACCTGAGGCCCAAATACAGAGTCCTGAGGCCCAAATACAGAGTCCTGAGGCCCAAACACTGAGTCCTGAGGCCCAAATACAGAGTCCTGAGGCCCAAATACAGAGTCCTGAGGCCCAAACACTGAGTCCTGAGGCCCAAACACTGAGTCCTGAGGCCCAAATACAGAGTCCTGAGGCCCAAACACTGAGTCCTGAGGCCCAAATACAGAGTCCTGAGGCCCAAATACAGAGTCCTGAGGCCCAAACACTGAGTCCTGAGGCCCAAATACAGAGTCCTGAGGCCCAAATACAGAGTCCTGAGGCCCAAATACAGAGTCCTGAGGCCCAAACACTGAGTCCTGAGGCCCAAATACAGAGTCCAGCATAGAGGGGGGGCAGCAGAGAGCAGGTGTAGGAGGCCTGCAGGGGGCAGCAGAGAGCAGGTGTAGGAGGCCTGCAGGGGGCAGCAGAGAGCAGGTGGAGGTGGTCTGCAGGGGGCAGCAGAGAGCAGGTGTAGGAGGCCTGCAGGGGGCAGCAGAGAGCAGGTGGAGGTGGTCTGCAGGGGGCAGCAGAGAGCAGGTGTAGTTAGTGTTGACATTGCATTCGTGATAGTTACTGTGGGTGTGAGGTTCTAGACAGAAGAGACAATCAGCAAAGCAGTTTTCCTGAAGGTTCTGATGTTAATAGACGAGGCAAGTTTATTTGTAGAGCACAATTCATAAACAAGGCAATTCAACAAAAGGAAGAAAATGCATTCAAATCACAAAGACATGACAGAAATCACTAAAGAGTTTAAGACCTAAAAGAGAAAATCCTGTCAATCACAGCTAAAGAAAACAGTTTTTATCTTAGATTTGAACATTGTCAGAGTAGAACCTGTCTCACATCTTCAGGCACCAGCGGGAGGCCGGTCCATGTTTAGTCCTGACTCTGGCACCAGCAGGAGGCCAGTCCATGTTTAGTCCAGACTCTGGCACCAGCAGGAGGCCGCTCCATGTTTAGTCCTGACTCTGGGCACCAGCAGGAGGCCGGTCCATGTTTAGTCTTGACTCTGGCACCAGCAGGAGGCCGCTCCATGTTTAGTCCTGACTCTGGGCACCAACAGGAGGCCGGTCCATGTTTAGTCCTGACTCTGGCACCAGCAGGAGGCCAGTCCATGTTTAGTCCAGACTCTGGCACCAGCAGGAGGCCGCTCCATGTTTAGTCCTGACTCTGGGCACCAGCAGGAGGCCGGTCCATGTTTAGTCTTGACTCTGGCACCAGCAGGAGGCCGCTCCATGTTTAGTCCTGACTCTGGCACCAGCAGGAGGCCGCTCCATGTTTAGTCCTGACTCTGGCACCAGCAGGAGGCCGGTCCATGTTTAGTCCTGACTCTGGCACCAGCAGGAGGCCGGTCCATGTTTAGTCCTGACTCTGGCACCAGCAGGAGGCCGCTCCATGTTTAATCCTGACTCTGGCACCAGCAGGAGGCCGCTCCATGTTTAATCCTGACTCTGGCACCAGCAGGAGGCCGCTCCATGTTTAGTCCTGACTCTGGCACCAGCAGGAGGCCGGTCCATGTTTAGTCCTGACTCTGGCACCAGCAGGAGGCCGCTCCATGTTTAGTCCTGACTCTGGCACCAGCAGGAGGCCGGTCCATGTTTAGTCCTGACTCTGGCACCAGCAGGAGGCCGGTCCATGTTTAGTCCTGACTCTGGCACCAGCAGGAGGCCGCTCCATGTTTAGTCCTGACTCTGGCACCAGCAGGAGGCCGGTCCATGTTTAGTCCTGACTCTGGACTGAATCTGGAGCAAAGAGGACTCGTTTGCCTTTGTACTGGAGGTCTCCTTTAACACTGGAGGTCTCCTTTAACCCTGGAGGTCTCCTTTAAACCTGAAGGTCTCCTTTAACCCTGGAAGTCTCCTTTAACCCTGAAGGTCTCCTTTAACCCTGAAGGTCTCCTTTAACACTGGAGGTCTCCTTTAACCCTGGAGGTCTCCTTTAATCCTGGAGGTCTCCTTTAAGCCTAAAAGTCTCCTTTAACCCTGGAGGTCTCCTTTAACCTTGGAGGTCTCCTTTAACCTTGGAGGTCTCCTTTAACCTGAAGGTTTCCTTTAACCCTGGAGGTCTCCTTTAAACTTGAAGGTCTCCTTTAACCTTGGAGGTCTCCTTTAACCCTGGAGGTCTCCTTTAACCCTGGAGGTCTCCTTAAACCTGAAGGTTTCCTTTAACCCTGGAGGTCTCCTTTAAACTTGAAGGTCTCCTTTAACCTTGGAGGTCTCCTTTAACCCTGGAGGTCTCCTTTAACCCTGGAGGTCTCCTTAAACCTGAAGGTTTCCTTTAACCCTGGAGGTCTCCTTTAAACTTGAAGGTCTCCTTTAACCTTGGAGGTCTCCTTTAACCTTGGAGGTCTCCTTTAACCTTGGAGGTCTCCTTTAACCCTGGAGGTCTCCTTTAACCCTGGAGGTCTCCTTAAACCTGAAGGTTTCCTTTAACCCTGGAGGTCTCCTTTAAACTTGAAGGTCTCCTTTAACCTTGGAGGTCTCCTTTAACTCTGGAGGTCTCCTTTAACCCTGGAGGTCTCCTTTAACTCTGGAGGTCTCCTTTAACCCTGGAGGTCTCCTTTAACCCTGGAGATCTCCTTTAAACCTGAAGGTCTCCTTTAACCCTGGAGGTCTCCTTTAACCCTTGAGTTCTCCTTTAAACCTGAAGGTCTCCTTTAACCCTGGAGGTCTCCTTTAACCCTGGAGGTCTCCTTTAACACTGGAGGTCTCCTTTAACTCTGGAGGTCTCCTTTAATCCTGGAGGTCTCCTTTAACCCTGAAGGTCTCCTTTAACCCTGGAGGTCTCCTTTAACCCTGAAGGTCTCCTTTAACCCTGAAGGTCTCCTTTAATCCTGGAGGTCTCCTTTAACCCTGAAGGTCTCCTTTAAACTTGAAGGTCTCCTTTAACCTTGGAGGTCTCCTTTAACCCTGGATGTCTCCTTTAACACTGGAGGTCTCCTTTAAACCTGAAGGTCTCCTTTAACTCTGGAGGTCTCCTTTAACTCTGGAGGTCTCCTTTAACCCTTGCAGCCTCCACGTTCCGATCTTTAATAAACCTCATTTTCAGGCCTCGTGGTTTATCAGCTGATGGTCTTGGTTGCCATGGTGATGTGCTCTTTCTGTGATGGGAGGAACTTCAACTCCTGATCCATCAAAGAGCTCAGGAATAACCATCTTCAAAAAGCTTTCTGTTTCCTTTCCTTCTCCTCCTCCTCCTTCTCCTTCTTCTAAGCCCACAAGCCTCAGGTCAGGACCACGTGATCTGGACTCCAAATCCAGGAGTTTATTTATGTTATTGTTCTCTGACTCCAGTGTGGTCACTCGCCCTCAGCGTGGTCACTCTGGCCCTCAGCGTGGTCACTCTGGCCCTCAGTGTGGTCCCTCTGGCCCTCAGCGCCTCCATGGGGGCCCTCACTGCCCTCAGATGGTCAGTATTATCTGAAACATGCTGCGATGGAGCTGCATCTCTCACATCTGGAGCCCATGACATTCTCTCCCTCTTCTGTCACGAAGAAGTTGCCAGAGTCTCCATTTGGACCGGAGGGACCTTGCGTCTCCAGCAGGAAGGCCTCATTAGCCTCACTAGCCTCATTAGCCTCACTAGCCTCATTAGCCTCACTAGCCTCACTAGCCTCATTAGCCTCACTAGCCTCATTAGCCTCATTAGCCTCACTAGCCTCATTAGCCTCACTAGCCTCATTAGCCTCACTAGCCTCACTAGCCTCATTAGCCTCATTAGCCTCACTAGCCTCATTAGCCTCACTAGCCTCATTAGCCTCACTAGCCTCATTAGCCTCATTATCCTCATTAGCCTCATTAGCCTCACTAGCCTCACTAGCCTCATTAGCCTCACTAGCCTCACTAGCCTCATTAGCCTCACTAGCCTCATTAGCCTCACTAGCCTCACTAGCCTCACTAGCCTCATTAGCCTCATTATCCTCATTAGCCTCATTAGCCTCACTAGCCTCACTAGCCTCACTAGCCTCATTAGCCTCATTAGCCTCACTAGCCTCATTAGCCTCACTAGCCTCACTAGCCTCATTAGCCTCACTAGCCTCACTAGCCTCATTAGCCTCACTAGCCTCATTAGCCTCACTAGCCTCACTAGCCTCATTAGCCTCACTAGCCTCATTAGCCTCACTAGCCTCACTAGCCTCATTAGCCTCACTAGTCTCACTAGCCTCATTAGCCTCATTAGCCTCACTAGCCTCATTAGCCTCACTAGCCTCATTAGCCTCACTAGCCTCACTAGCCTCATTAGCCTCACTAGCCTCATTAGCCTCACTAGCCTCATTAGCCTCATTAGCCTCATTAGCCTCACAAGCCTCACTAGCCTCATTAGCCTCACTAGCCTCACTAGCCTCACTAGCCTCATTAGCCTCACTAGCCTCATTAGCCTCACTAGCCTCATTAGCCTCACTAGCCTCACTAGCCTCATTAGCCTCATTAGCCTCACTAGCCTCACTAGCCTCATTAGCCTCATTAGCCTCACTAGCCTCATTAGCCTCACTAGCCTCATTAGCCTCACTAGCCTCATTAGCCTCACTAGCCTCACTAGCCTCACTAGCCTCATTAGCCTCACTAGCCTCATTAGCCTCACTAGCCTCATTAGCCTCACTAGCCTCACTAGCCTCACTAGCCTCATTAGCCTCACTAGCCTCATTAGCCTCACTAGCCTCATTAGCCTCACTAGCCTCACTAGCCTCACTAGCCTCATTAGCCTCATTAGCCTCACTAGCCTCACTAGCCTCATTAGCCTCATTAGCCTCACTAGCCTCATTAGCCTCACTAGCCTCATTAGCTTCTGATGCAGGCCGTTTTCCAATGGAGCCGTGGGCATCATCTTCGTCTGTTTTGATCCTGTGGCGCTGCCGGACTTGGTTTTCACGAGATCGACTTACCTGAGACTGGCCCTTGTCCTGACGGGAGAAGTCCAGCCCGTATATGACGCTCATGGTGCACCATGAGCTCATGGTGCACCATGAGCTCATGGTGCACCATGAGCTCATGGTGCACCATGAGCGTCATATACGGGCTGGACTTCTCACCGGTGGCTTGTCAGCTTCTTGCCTCTTCTGGTCTGGGCGATGTGCTCTCTGCAGTTCTGGGATCACAGTTTCTCACTCGAGTCTGAGATTGTTTCTGCAGAATCTGTAGAATAAATCCAGTATCTTGCTTTTCACAGCCTGGTTTTCTGCTGTTTCACCATCTCAGCTCTTGGCTCCCGTAACTTATCCGTCTTGTCTGAAAGGCACTGTTCCGCTCAGTGTTCTCCTCCCGCTCGGTGTTCTCCTCTCCTCCCGCTCAGTGTTCTCCTCCCGCTCGGTGTTCTCCTCCCGCTCGGTGTTCTCCTCCCGCTCAGTGTTCTCCTCCCGCTCAGTGTGTCCGTGCGTCCCGAGAGTAACCGGCGAGTTCGCACCAGGGGCGGGGCTTGTCCCCATGTTAGCCATGTTAGCTTCATTAGCTTGTGAGAGATCGTTCTGCAGTTACAGTCATATTTGAGCTCCTGGTTTTGTGAGTGAAACAGATGTTTTAAAGGCAAAATGTCGTCAGCACAAGATCTGCACCAGAAAAGTACTTTCAGTGGGGGTTAGTCCAGTTAAACAGTGAAAAAGAAAGTACAGATCATTGCTCTCAGATGTAGTGAAGTAAAGTATATAGTATATAGTATATAGTATACAGTATATAGTATATAGTACACAGTTAATACTCCTCACAATTCGCGAGCTTGGAGGGCGGGGCTGGAGCTTGGAGGGCGGGGCTGGAGCTTGGAGGGCGGGGCTGGAGCTTGGAGGGCGGGGCTGGAGCTTGGAGGGCGGGGCTGGAGCTTAGAGGGCGGGGCTGCGTGTCGTCTCACTCTTGGTTGCTTCACTCAATGTGTCCTCGATTTGAAAGGATCAAGAGACAAAGTCGTCTACATCAATAAGTCCATTTTGAAATAGTGTGAGACGTTTGGACAGTTCCAGTGTCTGTTGGACAGTTCCAGTGTCTGTTGGACAGTTCCAGCGTCTGTTGGACAGTTCTAGTGTCTGTTGGACAGTTCCAGTGTCTGTTGGACAGTTTTAGTGTCTGTTGGACAGTTCCAGTGTCTGTTGGACATTTCCAGTGTCTGTTGGACAGTTCCAGCGTCTGTTGGACAATTCTAGTGTCTGTTGGACAGTTCCAGTGTCTGTTGGACAGTTTTAGTGTCTGTTGGACAGTTCCAGTGTCTGTTGGACATTTCCAGTGTCTGTTGGACAGTTCTAGTGTCTGTTGGACAGTTCCAGTGTCTGTTGGACAGTTCTAGTGTCTGTTGGACAGTTCCAGTGTCTGTTGGACAGTTCCAGTGTCTGTTGGACAGTTCTAGTGTCTGTTGGACAGTTCCAGTGTAGTTCTAGTGTCTGTTGGACAGTTCTAGTGTCTGTTGGACAGTTCCAGTGTCTGTTGGACAGTTCTAGTGTCTGTTGGACAGTTCCAGTGTCTGTTGGACAGTTCCAGTGTCTGTTGGACAGTTATAGTGTCTGTTGGACAGTTCCAGTGTAGTTCTAGTGTCTGTTGGACAGTTCTAGTGTCTGTTGGACAGTTCCAGTGTAGTTCTAGTGTCTGTTGGACAGTTCTAGTGTCTGTTGGACAGTTCCAGTGTCTGTTGGACAGTTCTAGTGTCTGTTGGACAGTTCCAGTGTAGTTCTAGTGTCTGTTGGACAGTTCTAGTGTCTGTTGGACAGTTCCAGTGTCTGTTGGACAGTTCCAGTGTCTGTTGGACTGAACTGTTGTTGAACTGAAATTGTACAATTTTCACTAAAACATATGAATGAATAAAAGTTTAAATTCCATTTCACTTCAACCTAAACAAATAATTATCTGCCATTTTTCCACAAAACATGATCAGACACTGGGCAGACATCAGGCAATCTAATCTGTCACATTCATCAGGCTTAAGCCAAAACAGGTTCTGGTCCAACAAAGTTCAGACACGTCCAAGATCAGATCTGAGCTAACCACTCTGCAACAGGGAGGACACGCACAGGGAGGACACGCACAGGGAGGACATGCACAGGGAGGACACGCACAGGAAGGACACGCACAGGGAGGACATGCACAGGGAGGACACGCACAGGGAGGACATGCACAGGGAGGACACGCACAGGAAGGACACGCACAGGGAGGACATGCACAGGGAGGACACGCACAGGGAGGACATGCACAGGGAGGACACACACAGGGAGGACATGCACAGGGAGGACATGCACAGGGAGGACACGCACAGGGAGGACATGAGCAGGGAGGACATGCACAGGGAGGACACGCACAGGGAGGACACGCACAGGGAGGACATGCACAGGGAGGACACGCACAGGAAGGACACGCACAGGGAGGACATGCACAGGGAGGACACGCACAGGGAGGACACGCACAGGGAGGACATGCACAGGGAGGACACGCACAGGGAGGACATGCACAGGGAGGACACGCACAGGGAGGACACGCACAGGGAGGACACGCACAGGGAGGACACGAGCAGGGAGTACATGCACAGGGAGGACATGCACAGGGAGGACACGCACAGGGAGGACACGCACAGGGAGGACATGCACAGGGAGGACATGCACAGGGAGGACACGCACAGGGAGGACATGCACTGGGAGGACATGCACTGGGAGGACATGCACAGGGAGGACAAGCACAGGGAGGACACGCACAGGGAGGACATGCACAGGCAGGACATGCACAGGGAGGACACGCACAGGGAGGACACGCACAGGGAGGACACGCACAGGGAGGACATGCACAGGCAGGACATGCACAGGGAGGACATGCACAGGGAGGACATGCACAGGGAGGACATACACAGGGAGGACACGCACAGGGAGGACAGAGGACATGCAGAGGGAGGACATGCACAGGGAGGACATGCACAGGGAGGACATGAAAAGGGAGGACACGCACTGGGAGGACACGCACTGGGAGGACACGCACAGGGAGGACACGCACTGGGAGGACACGCACAGGGAGGACACGCACAGGGAGGACACGCACTGGGAGGACACGCACAGGGAGGACACGCACTGGGAGGACACGCACAGGGAGGACACGCACAGGGAGGACACGCACTGGGAGGACACGCACAGGGAGGACACGCACAGGCAGGACACGCACAGGGAGGACACGCACAGGGAGGACACGCACAGGGAGGACACGCACAGGGAGGACACGCACAGGGAGGACACGCACAGGGAGGACATGCACAGGGAGGACATGAGCAGGGAGGACATGCACAGGGAGGACAGAGGACATGCACAGGGAGGACACGCACAGGGAGGACATGCACAGGGAGGACATGCACAGGGAGGACAGAGGACATGCACAGGGAGAACACGCACAGGGAGGACATGCACAGGGAGGACATGCACAGGGAGGACACGCACAGGGAGGACATGCACAGGGAGGACACGCACTGGGAGGACATGCACAGGGAGGACATGCACAGGGAGGACAGAGGACATGCACAGGGAGGACACGCACAGGGAGGACATGCACAGGGAGGACACGCACAGGGAGGACATGCACAGGGAGGACACGCACAGGGAGGACACGCACAGGGAGGACATGCACAGGGAGGACATGCACATAGGAGGCAGGATCACCACTCTGCAGGATTATGTTGTTTGTCCCTAAATAAAAGTCCAAGTCCTGAGCAAAGTTCATGTTGACTGTAAACCTTCATCTCTGCTCCTGTCCACTCCTCTGGACCTGTCCACTCCTCTGGTCCTGTCCACTCCTCTGGTCCTGTCCACTCCTCTGGTCCTGTCCACTCCTCTGGTCCTGTCCACTCCTCTGGTTCTTTCCAGAAGGCCTGAGGCCCTCAGCATCGCTTTTAGGCCGGATTCTTCTGATTTTGGCTCTTGTTGCGCAAATGGAAAGAGTCTGTTTTACAGACTTGATTTATCTGAGCTTTAAATGAGAGCTCCTGGTCAAATCAGACTCTGAGGTTTCTTACAGTAGAACTGGAGGCTTCAGTGACATTGTCCAGTGAGACTATCTGCTCAGATAGAGAGTCTCGTAGATGTTTAGGACCAGCACAATGACCTCCAGCACAATGACCTCCAGCACAATGACCTCCAGCACAATGACCTCCAGCACAATGACCTTGGTTTGTTCAGGGTTAAGAAGCAGATCATTAAGTGTCCTCCAGGTTTTTATCTCCTTCACACAAGTACTAAGTCTGTCTCCATGATTGCTCTGATCAGGTTCATTGATAAATACAGCTGAGTGTCGTCTGCATAGCAGTGGATGTTAATGCCATGTGACCTGATCATGTGACCTAATGGCAGCATATAAAGAGTAAACAGAATTGGACCGAGTACCGAACCCTGTGGCACACCGTAAATTACTTTAGAGCTTGGTGAGGAGCTCTGGTTTACATTAACAAATTGGAACCTATCAGATAGATAGGATTTAAACCAGCTGAGGGCTGTTCCTCCAACACCTACATCACATTCTAACCTCTGCAGTAGAATGTTGTGGTCGATGGTGTCAAACGCTGCGCTGAGGTCCAACAGAACCAGGATTGAGACCAGTCCATCGTCAGCGGCTAATAACAAATCATTTGTGACTTTAACTAGTGCAGTTTCAGTGCTGTGGTGGGCTCTGAACCCTGACTGGAAAACTTCAAATAAGTTATTGTCCTGCAGGTGGCGACAAAGCTGTTTTACAACAACTTTTTCAAGGATTTTCGAGACGAAGGGAAGATTTGAAATAGGTCTGTAGTTTACCAATAGTTCAGGATCTAGATTAGGCTTTTTCAGAAGAGGTTTAATGACGTCATGTTTGAAGGACGTGGAACATAAGCACTTTCTACTGAAGTATTTATTATATTCAGAATAGAGTCTATAATTAGGGGGAGAATGTCTTTGAGGAGCTTGGAATGGGGTCTAGGACACAAGTGGAACTTTTAGAGGACATAAGGGCTGAAGTTATCTCTGCTTGATCAACAGCTGTGAACCTTTCTAGGTTTACAGGTGGATTTATATGGGACGTTATATTTACAGCTTGGGCTAATTCAGGGCTAATAGTGGGAGTCTTTTCATCTAATCGTTTAATAATAATAATAACTTTTATTTATATAGCGCTTTTCAGTGACCCAAAGACGCTGAACATAATAAAAAAGGGGGGGTATTTACAGACAGGGGGGACAACACGTACAATACACATTTATATACAGATAAAATGAACAAGACAGAAGAAGTAGAGAGAGAAAGATGGGGATGTAACAGGGGGTAGAAGTGTAGGCAATGGGGTAGAGGAGGCTAGGGGTAGGGGAGGTCATAGGCTTGGGTGAAGAGGTATGTTTTTAGGCGGGATTTGAATGTTGTGAGTGAGGGAGAGTGGCGGACAGGTTGGGGGAGGGAGTTCCAGAGTCGGGGTGCTGTTCGGGAGAATGCTCTGTCGCCAAAAGTTTTGAGTCGGGATGTTGGTGCAGTCAGGGTGAGAGAGGAGGAGGATCGGAGAGCTCGGGTGGGGCGGTGGGGGATGAGGAGGTCAGACAGGTAGGGGGGGGGCAAGGTGGTGAAGAGCTTTGAAGGTGAGGAGGAGTATTTTAAAGTTTATGCGCTGCTTGATGGGGAGAGAGCGGAGAACGGGAGTGATGTGGTCACGGGACCGGGTGTGGGTGAGGAGGAGGGTGCGGGTGAGGAGGGTGTGGGTGAGGAGGCGGGTGTGGGTGAGGAGGCGGGTGTGGGTGAGGAGGCGGGTGTGGGTGAGGAGGCGGGCAGCGGATTGGGATTGTTTTTATTTTATTGTTAAAAAATAGGAGGAAATCATCAGAGCTGAATGTAGCTGGGAGTGAGGGCTCTACTGCTGTGACAGTTTGTTACCATGGCTACAGTGCAGAAAAGAAATGTAGTGTTACTTTAGTTGACTTCTATTAGATGTGAATAATATCTGGTTTTGGCCTCACACAGAGCTGCTGACAGGACAGGAGCAACTTTTCCTGCTTTTAGGGATTCTTCTCTGTGAGAGCGATGAAATAATCCCTCTAACTTTCTAACTCTTTGTTTATGTGAACGCAGTTCTTGGTTGTACCAGGAGGAGGCGCTATGACCTAATGACCTTCTGTTTTAACGGCGCGACAACGTCAAGAGCAGACTTCAAATAATTCATGGTCAAGTCGACAAATTGATCACTTAAACTGGGACTAAAGCTGTTCTCAGCAGGATCACATGACAGGATCACATGACGTGATCACATGACATGATCACATGACGTGATCACATGACATGATCACATGACATGATCACATGACATGATCACATGACATGATCACATGACATGATCACATGACACGATCACATGACACGATCACATGACATGATCACATGACACGATCACATGACATGATCCCATGACATGATCACATGACATGATCACATGAACTGATCACATGACATGATCACATGATGTGATCACATGACGTGATCACATGACACAATCACATGACACAATCACATGACATGATCACATGACACGATCACATGACATGATCACATGATCACATGACACAATCACATGACATGATCCCATGACATGATCACATGAACTGATCACATGACGTGATCACATGACATGATCACATGATCACATGACACAATCACATGACATGATCCCATGACATGATCCCATGACATGATCACATGAACTGATCACATGACGTGATCACATGACGTGATCACATGACACAATCACATGACATGATCACATGACATGATCACATGACATGATCACATGATCACATGACATGATCACATGACACGGTCACATGACATGATCACATGACATGATCACATGACACGATCACATGACACGATCACATGACATGATCACATGACATGATCACATGACATGATCACATGACGTGATCACATGACATGTCACTGAATATTGGCTCAATTATTTCCTTGAATTTTGAGATAGATTTTTCAGATATTGTCTTTTTCATTATAACTTTATTTTGTGGGACTGGATGATCTTTAAGAATAAACTGAAAAGTAATTAGGAAATGATCTGACAATATAGGGTTTTGAGGGAGGACAATGAGGTCACTAATCTCTGTTCCATACGTTAGGACAAGATCCAGAGTGTTCTTGTGAGTGTGAGTCGCTTTATTTACATTCTGAGTGAAACCAATGCTGTCTAACAAGGCGCTGAAGGCATTACTGAGAGCGTCATCACTCATGTTCACGTGGATATTAAAGTCTCCAGCTATAACTATTTTATCCCAGGCTAGCACTAAGTTTGATATAAAGTCAGAAAACTCTGTTAAAAACTCTGAGTAGGGACCAGGAGGTCGGTAGATAACTATGAACAAAACTCCTTGGTGGAAGGCTCTGAACCCTGCTGTGGTGGGCTCTGAACCCTGCTGTGGTGGGCTCTGAACACTGCTGTGGTGGGCTCTGAACCCTGCTGTGGTGGGCTCTGAACCCTGCTGTGGTGGGCTCTGAACCCTGCTGTGGTGGGCTCTGAACCCTGCTGTGGCGGGCTCTGAACCCTGCTGTGGTGGGCTCTGAACCCTGCTGTGGTGGGCTCTGAACCCTACTGTGGTGGGTTCTGAACCCTGCTGTGGTGGGCTCTAAACCCTGCTGTGGTGGGCTCTGAACCCTGCTGTGGTGGGCTCTGAACCCTGCTGTGGTGGGCTCTGAACCCTGCTGTGGTGGGCTCTGAACCCTGCTGTATTGGGCTCTGAACCCTGCTGTGGTGGGCTCTGGACCCTGCTGTGGTGGGCTCTGAACCCTGCTGTGGTGGGCTCTGGACCCTGCTGTGGTGGGCTCTGAACTCTGCTGTGGTGGGCTCTGAACCCTGCTGTGGTGGGCTCTGAACCCTGCTGTGGTGGGCTCTGAACCCTGCTGTATTGGGCTCTGAACCCTGCTGTGGTGGGCTCTGAACCCTGCTGTGGTGGGCTCTGAACCCTGCTGTGGTGGGCTCTGAACCCTGCTGTGGTGGGCTCTGAACCCTGCTGTGGTGGGCTCTGAACCCTGCTGTAGAGGGCGACAAAGCTGTTTAACTACAACTTTTTCAAGGATTTTAGAGACAAAGGGAAGATTATAAATAGGTCTGTAGTTTAACAATAAGTCGGGATCGAGGTCAGGCTTTTTCAGAAGAGGTTTAATGACGTCATGTTTGAAGGACGTGGAACAGTAAAGTATTTATTATATTAAGAATAGAGTCTATAATTAGGGGGAGAATGTCTTTGAGGAGCTTGGAATGGGGTCTAGGACACAAGTTGAGCTTTTAGAGGACATAATGGCTGGAGTTATGAGCTATACAGTTGACATTTGGAAAATAGAATATATTGACCACCTCCTGAACTCACCCCTGGTGGCTCCATCTCTCGTCGCTATTCAGTTCTGTGTTTTAGACCATCCTGAGGGGCACTTCTGCCTCTCCTGGTGTTTTGAGCATTTTTTTTTACCTTCAAGTCACCAAAAGAACAGACGGGAGCGAAAACCCATGTCTCAGCATCTTACTTTTCATCCACTGCCCGTTAGCCATGTTAGCCTCATTCGCTTGTTAGGCTTGTTAAATTTTGGGGTGGGAGCAGGAGTCAAACCGAGGACCTCCAGCATCCCACGCTGTGTTTTTAACCGCTGGGCCAACAAATCTGAAGATGAATAACTTTGAGACAGCAAATATACCTCACATGTGATTTGGGCTGCCGCGAGGGCCGCCATATTGGATTCTATAACTTCTGAATTCTGACTTCTGTGAGTTAGGAGTGTATGATCTAGTGCTGACCGAGACAGGTGTAGGGAGTGGTCTGATGAGGAGGCGTGGCTAACAGGTAGAGCGGAGCAGAGACAAGTGTAGGGAGTGGTCTGATGAGGAGGCGTGGCTAACAGGTAGAGCGGAGCATAGACAGTTGTAGGGCGTGGTCTGATGAGGAGGCGTGGCTAACAGGTAGAGCGGCGCAGAGACAGGTGTAGGGAGTGGTCTGATGAGGAGGCGTGGCTAACAGGTAGAGCAGAGCAGAGACAGGTGTAGGGAGTGGTCTGATGAGGAGGCGTGGCTAACAGGTAGAGCGGAGCAGAGACAGGTGTAGGGAGTGGTCTGATGAGGAGGCGTGGCTAACAGGTAGAGCGGAGCAGAGACAGGTGTAGGGAGTGGTCTGATGAGGAGGCGTGGCTAACAGGTAGAGCGGAGCAGACACAGGTGTAGGGAGTGGTCTGATGAGGAGGCGTGGCGAACAGGTAGAGCGGAGCAGAGACAGGTGTAGGGAGTGGTCTGATGAGGAGGCGTGGCTAACAGGTAGAGCGGAGCAGAGACAGGTGTAGGGAGTGGTCTGATGAGGAGGCGTGGCTAACAGGTAGAGCGGAGCAGAGACAGGTGTAGGGAGTGGTCTGATGAGGAGGCGTGGCTAACAGGTAGAGCGGAGCAGAGACAGGTGTAGGGAGTGGTCTGATGAGGAGGCGTGGCTAACAGGTAGAGCGGAGCAGAGACAGGTGTAGGGAGTGGTCTGATGAGGAGGCGTGGCTAACAGGTAGAGCGGAGCAGAGACAGGTGTAGGAAGTGGTCTGATGAGGAGGCGTGGCTAACAGGTAGAGCGGAGCAGAGACAGGTGTAGGGAGTGGTCTGATGAGGAGGCGTGGCTAACAGGTAGAGCGGAGCAGAGACAGGTGTAGGAAGTGGTCTGATGAGGAGGCGTGGCTAACAGGTAGAGCGGAGCAGAGACAGGTGTAGGGAGTGGTCTGATGAGGAGGCGTGGCTAACAGGTAGAGCGGAGCAGAGACAGGTGTAGGGAGTGGTCTGATGAGGAGGCGTGGCTAACAGGTAGAGCGGAGCAGAGACAGGTGTAGGGAGTGGTCTGATGAGGAGGCGTGGCTAACAGGTAGAGCGGAGCAGAGACAGGTGTAGGGAGTGGTCTGATGAGGAGGCGTGGCTAACAGGTAGAGTGGAGCAGAGACAGGTGTAGGGAGTGGTCTGATGAGGAGGCGTGGCTAACAGGTAGAGCGGAGCAGAGA
This sequence comes from Eucyclogobius newberryi, assembly GCF_026437365.1. Taxonomy (NCBI): domain Eukaryota; kingdom Metazoa; phylum Chordata; class Actinopteri; order Gobiiformes; family Gobiidae; genus Eucyclogobius; species Eucyclogobius newberryi. The sequence goes on from NW_027315835.1 coordinate 31,240,720, forward strand.
CAGGTGTAGGGAGTGGTCTGATGAGGAGGCGTGGCTAACAGGTAGAGCGGAGCAGAGACAGGTGTAGGGAGTGGTCTGATGAGGAGGCGTGGCTAACAGGTAGAGCGGAGCAGAGACAGGTGTAGGGAGCACGCCCCCAGAGGGCAAGATGGCAGTGCATTGAAGTCAATGGAGCGTGCTCATTGGTGCAAAGGGTTTGTTGTCAGTGCTCATAAAAAATACATTCAATTTAGTTAGTTTAGTCAAGCTGCAAAGTTTCTCTGGGCAGCTTGGATTGGCGTTGTACATGTTTAGATCTTATCTAGAGATCAGCTGCTCGATGTAAACTATGCAGGTGCCCGTGGCAACCGGAAAAACATTTTTGAACACCAGGAACCAAACAGGTGGATTTCCATGGTAACAGACATTTTCTGACGTTATGCACGAGGATGGGCATAAGTAGCTCGTAATCATCATTTTACAAGAAGTAAATGTAAAGTAAGAAGCAACTGATTAATCACTGTTTTTTTTTTATTTTAATACTCAAGCACTCAAAATAATCATCTTTGTCAAATTAATGTAGAAGCACATATTTATTTGGCTTTGACTTGTCATATCAAGTCCACTTCTAGGTCTCATGTCTCTTCTGGACCATATCTGAAAGTGACCAAAGCTGAAAGTGCCACATCTTTGCCTTATGGGCCCATACTTTTGTATTTATTTATTTCTCTGCCAAATTTGAGCTACGTTTGAGCCACTTCTGGTTGACAATGGATTCTTCGGGCCAGACTATGGCCATGCGTGCCATAACTTTGGGCCAGGCTTAGATGTGAAATAGACCTTGAACTGGCCTGTTTTGGTCTCGGTTTGTCACTTGTCCAGGTTCAGTTCGAACTCTGACCGCGGACGCTCCGAGCTCCGCTGTAGCTCTGCTAAGCTCACATGCGCACATCACATTTTCCTGTTGTTTTTTTTTCAGAATAAATGCGCTCACTTTCGTTTCCGGTGTCGAAATATTTATTCTGAAATCATTCTCGGGGAACCGGAAAAGCCGCGTCACTGCTCGAGTGTGCACTTCACCGCCGGGAGCCGCACTTCACCGCCGGGAGCCGCACAGTCTGGAGCAGCGCGCGTTTGTCTCTGCGTCGCTTTCTGGACTTGCTCCTGACTCGGACGGGACCACAGCAGGATTTAACGGGACCACAGCAGGATTTAACGGGACCACAGCAGGATTTAACGGGACCACAGCAGGATTTAACGGGAACGAGCGGCTGTTACCGAGGTAAGCCTCACCTGGACGTGTCCCGCTGATAAAGTTCCGCAGAAGGAAAGAAATCACGCCGCACTGACAGAACCTGCGGGACGTCCCGCACTGACAGAACCTGCGGGACGTCCCGCACTGACAGAACCTGCGGGACGTCCCGCACTGACAGAACCTGCGGGACGTCCCGCACTGACAGAACCTGCGGGACGTCCCGCACTGACAGAACCTGCGGGACGTCCCGCACTGCCCAAAGTGCAAACATGAAATACACCGCTGGAAGAACAGATTCTCCTAAACATGAAGACCGTAGATTATGTTATTGACCGGTTTAACGCGGCCCTCTGGGTCTGATTCTGGGTCTGATTCTGGGTCTGATTCTGGGTCTGATTCTGGGTCTGGTTCTGGGTCTGGTTCTGGTTCTGGGTCTGATTCTGGTTCTGGTTCTGGGTCTGGTTCTGGTTCTGGTTCTGGGTCTGGTTCTGGTTCTGGTTCTGGGTCTGGTTCTGGTTCTGGTTCTGGGTCTGGTTCTGGTTCTGGGTCTGATTCTGGTTCTGGTTCTGGGTCTGGTTCTGGGTCTGGTTCTGGGTCTGGTTCTGGTTCTGGTTCTGGGTCTGGTTCTGGTTCTGGTTCTGGGTCTGGTTCTGGTTCTGGTTCTGGGTCTGGTTCTGGGTCTGGTTCTGGATTGTTAATCGTCAAACTCAGAGAAAGTGTGTGGTTCTGCTTTTAACTTTTAGGACTTTTTAGTAGGACTAAAGACCTCTGCTGGTTCCATTTTGGGACAGTGCATGGAAAAGAGTTTCTTTGTTGTATTGTGTTTTAAAACGTGACGCTCTGTGATTAGTGATGATGAGAGTCCTGACTCTCACACGGCGGCTCATCTGAGGAGGCAGGTTCACACCTTTAATACATTTATCAAGAGAAAATGGCCCTAAACCATCAAAACATTTATTGTTCACAAGGTATATGGACTCTGTAGGACACTGTGCAGTAGGACACTGGGCTGTAGGACACTGTGCAGTAGGATACTGGGCTGTAGGACACTGGGCTGTAGGACACTGTGCAGTAGGACTCTGGGCTGTAGGACACTGGGCTGTAGGACACTGTGCAGTAGGACTCTGGGCTGTAGGACACTGGGCTGTAGGACACTGTGCAGTAGGATACTGTGCAGTAGGATACTGGGCTGTAGGACACTGGGCTGTAGGACACTGGACTGTAGGACACTGTGCAGTAGGATACTGGGCTGTAGGACACTGGGCTGTAGGACACTGTGCAGTAGGATACTGTGCAGTAGGATACTGGGCTGTAGGACACTGGGCTGTAGGACACTGGACTGTAGGACACTGTGCAGTAGGACACTGGGCTGTAGGACACTGGACTGTAGGACACTGTGCAGTAGGACTCTGGGCTGTAGGACACTGTGCAGTAGGACACTGGGCTATAGGCTTCTTGGGACTAATAGTTCACTGTGTTCAGGGCGACTGGAGCTGGAGGCAGCAGAACATCTCATGGTCAATGACATGACTCATCCAATCACCATCAGGTAAAGAAATTATTAATGTACATAATCATCCAAATGTAGGACTCTATCTTTCATTGTTCCTCACACAGATCTTCAGCGTGTCATTGTTCCTCACACAGATCTTCAGCGTGTCATTGTTCCTCACACAGATCTTCAGTGTGTCATTGTTCCTCACACAGATCTTCAGTGTGTCATTGTTCCTCACACAGATCTTCAGTGTGTCATTGTTCCTCACACAGATCTTCAGTGTGTCATTGTTCCTCACACAGATCTTCAGCGTGTCATTGTTCCTCACACAGATCTTCAGTGTGTCATTGTTCCTCACGCAGATCTTCAGCGTGTCATTGTTCCTCACACAGATCTTCAGTGTCATTGTTCCTCACACAGATCTTCAGTGTCATTGTTCTTCACACAGATCTTCAGTGTCATTGTTCCTCACACAGATCTTCAGTGTGTCATTGTTCCTCACACAGATCTTCAGTGTGTCATTGTTCCTCACACAGATCTTCAGTGTCATTGTTCCTCACACAGATCTTCAGTGTCATTGTTCCTCACACAGATCTTCAGCGTGTCATTGTTCCTCACACAGCTCTTCAGTGTGTCATTGTTCCTCACACAGATCTTCAGTGTCATTGTTCTTCACACAGATCTTCAGTGTCATTGTTCCTCACACAGATCTTCAGTGTCATTGTTCCTCACACAGATCTTCAGTGTCATTGTTCCTCACACAGCTCTTCAGTGTGTCATTGTTCCTCACACAGCTCTTCAGAGTGTCTTTGTTCCTCACACAGATCTTCAGTGTCATTGTTCTTCACACAGATCTTCAGTGTCATTGTTCCTCACACAGATCTTCAGTGTGTCATTGTTCCTCACACAGATCTTCAGTGTGTCATTGTTCCTCACACAGATCTTCAGTGTCATTGTTCTTCACACAGATCTTCAGTGTCATTGTTCCTCACACAGATCTTCAGTGTGTCATTGTTCCTCACACAGATCTTCAGTGTGTCATTGTTCCTCACACAGATCTTCAGTGTCATTGTTCCTCACACAGATCTTCAGTGTCATTGTTCCTCACACAGATCTTCAGCGTGTCATTGTTCCTCACACAGCTCTTCAGTGTGTCATTGTTCCTCACACAGATCTTCAGTGTCATTGTTCTTCACACAGATCTTCAGTGTCATTGTTCCTCACACAGATCTTCAGTGTCATTGTTCCTCACACAGATCTTCAGTGTCATTGTTCCTCACACAGATCTTCAGTGTGTCATTGTTCCTCACACAGCTCTTCAGAGTGTCTTTGTTCCTCACACAGATCTTCAGGGTCATTGTTCCTCACACAGATCTTCAGTGTCATTGTTCCTCACACAGATCTTCAGTGTCATTGTTCCTCACACAGATCTTCAGTGTGTCATTGTTCCTCACACAGATCTTCAGTGTGTCATTGTTCCTCACACATATCTTCAGTGTCATTGTTCCTCACACAGATCTTCAGCGTGTCATTGTTCCTCACACAGATCTTCAGTGTCATTGTTCCTCACACAGATCTTCAGTGTCATTGTTCCTCACACAGATCTTCAGCGTGTCATTGTTCCTCACACAGATCTTCAGCGTGTCATTGTTCCTCACACAGATCTTCAGTGTGTCATTGTTCCTCACACAGATCTTCAGTGTCATTGTTCCTCACACAGATCTTCAGTGTGACATTGTTCCTCACACAGATCTTCAGTGTCATTGTTCCTCACACAGATCTTCAGTGTCATTGTTCCTCACACAGATCTTCAGTGTGTCATTGTTCCTCACACAGATCTTCAGTGTGTCATTGTTCCTCACACAGATCTTCAGTGTCATTGTTCCTCACACAGATCTTCAGTGTCATTGTTCCTCACACAGATCTTCAGTGTGTCATTGTTCCTCACACAGATCTTCAGTGTCATTGTTCCTCACACAGATCTTCAGCGTGTCATTGTTCCTCACACAGATCTTCAGCGTGTCATTGTTCCTCACACAGATCTTCAGTGTCATTGTTCCTCACACAGATCTTCAGTGTGTCATTGTTCCTCACACATATCTTCAGTGTCATTGTTCCTCACACAGATCTTCAGCGTGTCATTGTTCCTCACACAGATCTTCAGCGTGTCATTGTTCCTCACACAGATCTTCAGCGTGTCATTGTTCCTCACACAGATCTTCAGTGTGTCATTGTTCCTCACACAGGTCTTCAGTGTGTCATTGTTCCTCACACAGATCTTCAGTATCATTGTTCCTCACACAGATCTTCAGTGTGTCATTGTTCCTCACACAGATCTTCAGCGTGTCATTGTTCCTCACATAGATCTTCAGTGTGTCATTGTTCCTCACACAGATCTTCAGTGTGTCATTGTTCCTCACACAGATCTTCAGTGTCATTGTTCCTCACACAGATCTTCAGTGTCATTGTTCCTCACACAGATCTTCAGTGTCATTGTTCCTCACACAGATCTTCAGTTTGTCATTGTTCCTCACACAGATCTCAGGGTCATTGTTCCTCACACAGCTCTTCAGTGTGCCATTGTTCCTCACACAGATCTTCAGCGTGTCATTGTTCCTCACACAGATCTTCAGCGTGTCATTGTTCCTCACACAGATCTTCAGTGTGTCATTGTTCCTCACAGATCTTCAGCGTGTCATTGTTCCTCACACAGATCTTCAGTGTGTCATTGTTCCTCACACAGCTCTTCAGAGTGTCATTGTTCCTCACACAGCTCTTCAGAGTGTCATTGTTCCTCACACAGATCTTCAGTGTGTCATTGTTCCTCACAGATCTTCAGCGTGTCATTGTTCCTCACACAGATCTTCAGTGTCATTGTTCCTCACACAGATCTTCAGTGTCATTGTTCCTCACACAGATCTTCAGTGTGTCATTGTTCCTCACACAGATCTTCAGTGTCATTGTTCCTCACACAGATCTTCAGTGTGTCATTGATCTGACGCCCAAAATCACTCCCAGGAGTTCAACAATCATGTCTTTGAACATGTCTTCGATCATGTCTTCGATCTTGTCTTCGATCTTGTCTTCGATCTTGTCTTCGATCATGTCTTGGATCATGTCTTGGATCATGTCTTGGATCATGTCTTGGATCATGTCTTGGATCATGTCTTCGATCCTGTCTTCGATCTTTTCTTCGATCATGTCTTCGATCATGTCTTCGATCTTGTCTTCGATCATGTCTTCGATCATGTCTTCGATCTTGTCTTCGATCATGTCTTCGATCATGTCTTCGATCATGTCTTCGATCCTGTCTTCGATCATGTCTTGGATCTTGTCTTGGATCATGTCTTGGATCATGTCTTGGATCATGTCTTGGATCATGTCTTGGATCATGTCTTCGATCATGTCTTGGATCATGTCTTCGACCATGTCTTCAGGACTATTGTTTATTGGCTCAAATATAGAAAATATAATAATCACCGTTATTTTTGTTAAAAAACATATTTTAGTTTATTTACAACCTAAATTCTTCCGTCATCATGAGCTGCTAAAGATAAACATAGTCAACATTTGAATAAATGATACAGAACATTTACTCTTTGAATACAATGTGACCCACAGAGCCCAGCTCCTGTCACACTTAGCTTTTAGCTTCATTAGCTTTTAGCTTCATTAGCTTTTAGCTTCATTAGCTTTTAGCTCCATTAGCTTTTAGCTCCATTAGCTTTTAGCTTCATTAGCGTTTAGCTTCATTAGCTTTTAGCTTCATTAGCTTTTAGCTTCATGCTATTAGCTCTCCAACTTAGCTTTTAGCTTCATGCTATTAGCTCTCCAACTTAGCTTTTAGCTACATGCTATCAGCTCTTTGACAACCTCAATGAGGACACATCTTGTCATTTACCATATTAAAATGTTCATATTTAACGAGGGGAGATGGTGATTTTCTCTGTTTTTGATTTATGCAGAAAAAGATTCATCTGGACTCATTTCAATCGATTGAGAATGACTTTTGGATGAGTGGAAATGTCTTTATGTTTAAGACTAAAACTGACTCTTTTTCTACATTGGAACACTCCTGGACAAATGAGGGATTTCAGGAAGAAATCTTTGATTTTATATTAAAAATGTAATGAACACAAGGACCAGAGAGCGAGGCCCCGGGGGTCAAACCCACAGGGCCCCGTGCCAAAAGATGTGGAGATTTAAAGTTGAACAATTCTCTAAATGCTCCTTATATTTACATGTATGATTTATATGTGACTATATATGTTATTATATGTTTATATGTGACATCTTGTTGTTCCAGGCTCCTCCTCCTGCTCGCCGGCTCCGCTCTGGGGGTGAGTTTCACTCATATCTCAGACTGTACTATACAAATATATATATATATATATATATATATATATATATATATATATATATATATATATATATATATATATATATATATATACTGTTTACAAGGCGTGAAGGAGGCTATTCAAATACATCCTCTTAAAGTCTTTTAAAAAAGACGGTGCAGTTCCTTCTTTCTCCTGAACACAGCAGTTACAGGTTGAAAGAGTTGAATCTTGTCTGTTAAGTTAACTCTTGTATGTTTCTTCAAATAGTCACACTGGTGGTCTTCTGGGCTCATTTTGTTTCTCATATAATTCAGCCATAAAAAGTAGTAACAGGGGTGTAGGGTGTGGAATGGACTCCTTGCCAGTAGGTGGCAGTAGGAATTAGAATATAAAGAGTATCTGTTTGGCCCCTTGTGACCTTTGCCCCTCAAACACGTCCTGCTTGTGGCTGAACTCCGCTCTCAGGTAGAGTTTAGATGCAACCGTGGTGTAGTGTCGCTGCCGCCGCCGTGAGGTTATGGAGGCTCCTGGTGTTTGCCCCTCCGTAGGGGCCCCGGGGCCCCACACTAAGCGGTGTCGCCCCGCGTCTAGGCAGGCTGATGCCTATGGGACTATTTCCTATGGGAACTCAGAGCATTTAACCGCCGACCACATAGTCATTGTTTTTAACCTTTGATATGTGATAAAGCACAGACGATGTACAAACACTATGAATATATATATATATATATATATATATATATATATATATATATATATATATATATATATATATATATATATATATATATGTATGAAATATCACAATTTTTTTTTATGTTGCACCGAAATGATGGAGGAGGGACGGAGAGCGATTGAGTAAACTGACCTGCAAGAGAGATTTCTTACCCAACACAGTCTATACCCAGTAGGGATGTCACACTATCATGTTTTAGAACAGGGGTGGGCAAACTTTTTGACTCGAGGGCCACATTGGGTTCTAAAATTTTACTGGGGGGCCGGGCCAGGAAAATATGGTGTGTTTGTGTGAACTAATTACTATAAATTACACGCAAGATTTGACCTGTAACTTGTAACTTGCAATTTACGTCATAAGGCGCTGGTACAGCTGGCAGCCCGGTGTAAACGCTCTCTCTTCTTTCTCACACTTATTGTGCTTTATCTCCTATATTTTGTAAATATAGTTAGTATATTTTTTCTATTTTACTGTACGATAGGGACACGCGCTGGAATAGTTTTTTAATTCAACTGTTTTTGACTTTTTTTGGCTGGATTTGAGCGTTTTTCGTTGCGTTCGTTGTGTTGTTGTGACGTGAGCTAGCTCCGAGTGAGCCCACCAGCCCCCCCCCCGCGCCCTCCGGCCGCGCTAAAGTACGGCGTGTCGTCGGTACACGTTTATATACACGTTTATATGAAAGAGGAACTTCACCAACGATCGGGACACGCACTGGAATCGCTTTAAATTAACTTGTTTTGACTTTATTCGGCTGGATTGAGTGTTTTCGTCGTGTCGTTGCGATGTGTCTTGGCTCTGAGTCCCCCGGCCCCGGCCCCGCCCCCCGGCCCCGGCCCCGCCCCCCGGCCCCGGCCCCGCCCCCCGGCTCCGGCCCGGCCCCCCGGCTCCGGCCCGGCCCCCCGGCTCCGGCCCGGCCCCCCGGCTCCGGCCCCGCCCCCCGGCTCCGGCCCCGCCCCCCGGCTCCGGCCCCGCCCCCCGGCCGGCGCCGTACCGCGTTTCCACAAAGGAGGAACTCATGAAACTGCGGAGAACAGTCGTCTCACCCGGAGATCGTCACGTTATCCCGGCGCAATACTGACCTAACCTAATACTGATGTGCAATTCTGTCATATGTGCAATTGCTGTTGGAATTCATGTGCAATTCATGTGCAATTACTGTGAAATTCATGTGCAATCTATGTGCTGTTGTGACACATATTCATGTGCAATTACTGTCGGGATCACATGCAATGGTAATTATTTATTTATTTGTCTATGGGAGTTTTTATTTATTTATTTATAGGAGATCTTCTACTGAAAGTGTTTTTCAGACTTCCTATAAGTGATCTGTTCTTCTGGATCTACCTCTGGATCTACCTGCGTTGCACCAATGAAATTTCCCCATGTGGGACAATAAAGGAATATCTTATCTTATCTTCCTATGTTTGTGAACTGTGACAATGACGTTCAGGCTGAGGAGCAGGACAAAAGCAGACGATGTCACTTACACCATTTGCAATGTTTTTTTTTGCTTTTTAATTGCTGGAGCATCACAAATATCGACTAAGATATTCCGAGGGTCCAGCAGTGTGAACTCGCATTTTAACATGTTTGTTTCATATAACAAAAAAGACCTTTTTTAGTCCTGGTTTAGCGCTGTTTACTGTTAGTCTAGTTTAGTTTAGAGTTTAAGTTAAGACCTGTTTAGTTTAATTCCTGTTAAATCCCTGTTAGACATTATGGCCTGGGCCTGTTTAGTCTGAGAATTATCAGTAGATCAGGTGTATTTAGTCTGGTTCTGATCCCAGTGGAGATCCTAGTTTAGATGTGAGCGCTCCACGAGACATGTCCAACTCCACGAGACATGTCCAAACTCGCAGATCAGTCTGAAGCAAGCATGAATACAGAGGGATGTGATACTGAGGAGCAGATGCTGAAGATCTAAGATGCTAAAGCACTCAAGCATCACAGCAGCAAGGTCTGTGCTTTAATACCCAATGACCCTGCAGCTAGTCTGTGCAACTGGGGATGACCACGCCCTGAAACTGAAATCAGTAAATCATAGGAGAATTCAGAACACAAAAGGAGTGCTAAAACAACAGGATTCACTTCTGACAGTTTTAATGCACAGATATATTGGCCCAGTATCGGTATCGGCAAAAAGCACCGATATCATTCCACCAATATTACGACTATATTCCAACAGAACAGACTCTAAACGTAAATCCAGTCTTTAATATTCTAATGTCATTTTAATATTTTTTCCCCCCAATCTTTGAAATATAAAACAACAAACAAACACGAGCAAAGAGCAAGTAACACATGACGAACGGCCGAACGGAGCCAATTACGGGCTGGAATTAACAGTCTTTAATGATAATGGAACAGAAAAATACAAAGTCTCTTTGTTTAGAGTGACGAAAACAAAAGATCCTTCCAGCGGTGGCAGGGGCAAACGAGCGGCGTGGTCAGGTCCGTGCCAGGTCCGGTACACAAGGCAAAGACAGCGTTGTCAGAGGATAGGCGAAAGGGTCGTCTCAGGACGGTCCAGGGTCAACGAAGGCAAACAGGAATCACGAGGAGTAAGCAAAATACAGAGTTAGAGTCAAAAATAGGAATCAAAGTCAAAAACCGGTGGAATGCTGGGGCTAACAGGGCTTTCGCAGACAATCTCGCACTGAAAAGAAACCAAACACCTTAAATACAACACAAGTGATTAACAATGAGACACAGCTGTGATGAGCTGAGAGACAAAGGGGGCGGTAACCAGAGAGACAAGGGGGCGGTTCCCAGAGAGACAAGGGGGCGGTAACCAGAGAGACAAGGGGGCGGTTACCAGAGAGACAAGGGGGCGGTAACCAGAGAGACAAGGGGGCGGTAACCAGAGAGACAAGGGGGCGGTAACCAGAGAGACAAAGGGGGCGGTAACCAGAGAGACAAGGGGGCGGTAACCAGAGAGACAAGGGGGCGGTTACCAGAGAGACAAGGGGGCGGTAACCAGAGAGACAAGGGGGCGGTAACCAGAGGGACAAGGGGGCGGTAACCAGAGAGACAAGGGGGCGGTAACCAGAGAGACAAGGGGGCGGTAACCAGAGAGACAAGGGGGCGGTAACCAGAGGGACAAGGGGGCGGTAACCAGAGAGACAAGGGGGCGGTAACCAGAGAGACAAGGGGGCGGTAACCAGAGGGACAAGGGGGCGGTAACCAGAGGGACAAGGGGGCGGTAACCAGAGAGACAAGGGGGCGGTAACCAGAGAGACAAAGGGGGCGGTAACCAGAGAGACAAGGGGGCGGTAACCAGAGAGACAAGGGGGCGGTAACCATAGAGACAAGGGGACGGTAACCAGAGAGACAAGGGGGCGGTAACCAGAGGGCGGTAACCAGAGAAACAAAGGGGGCGGTAACCAGAGGGCGGTAACCAGAGAGACAAGGGGGCGGTAACCAGAGAGACAAGGGGGCGGTAACCAGAGAGACAAGGGGGCGGTAACCAGAGAGACAAGGGGGCGGTAACCAGAGAGACAAGGGGGCGGTAACCAGAGAGACAAGGGGGCGGTAACCAGAGAGACAAAGGGGGCGGTAACCAGAGAGACAAAGGGGGCGGTAACCAGAGGGCGGTAACCAGAGAGACAAGGGGGCGGTAACCACAGAGACAAGGGGGCGGTAACCAGAGAGACAAGGGGGCGGTAACCAGAGAGACAAGGGGGCGGTAACCAGAGGGACAAGGGGGCGGTAACCAGAGGGACAAGGGGGCGGTAACCAGAGAGACAAGGGGGCGGTAACCAGAGAGACAAGGGGGCGGTAACCAGAGAGACAAGGGGGCGGTAACCAGAGAGACAAAGGGGGCGGTAACCAGAAGGACAAGGGGGCGGTAACCATAGAGACAAGAGGGAGAACAGGAAGGGAGGAGGAAACGAAGAGGAGCAGAGACAGAAACACGGTGAGTAAAACAAGACAAACTGTACATCACCAGACAGAGGGTGAACATGACAATTGCAGCACAACCTGTCCTCCACCTCCACCAGCAGCTCCACAATCACCTCCACCAGCTGCTCCACAATCACCTCCACCACCAGCTGCTCCACAATCACCTCCACCACCAGCAGCTCCACCACCAGCAGCTCCACAATCACCTCCACCACCAGCAGCTCCACAATCACCTCCACCACCAGCTGCTCCACAATCACCTCCACCACCAGCAGCTCCACCACCAGCAGCTCCACAATCACCTCCACCACCAGCAGCTCCACAATCACCTCCACCACCAGCAGCTCCACAATCACCTCCACCACCAGCAGCTCCACAATCACCTCCACCACCAGCTGCTCCACAATCACCTCCACCACCAGCTGCTCCACAATCACCTCCACCACCAGCTGCTCCACAATCACCTCCACCACCAGCTGCACCACAATCACCTCCACCACCAGCTGCACCACAATCACCTCCACCACCAGCTGCACCACAATCACCTCCACCACCAGCTGCTCCACAATCACCTCCACCACCAGCAGCTTCACAATCACCTCCACCACCAGCTGCACCACAATCACCTCCACCACGAGCTGCTCCACAATCACCTCCACCACCAGCTGCTCCACAATCACCTCCACCACCAGCTGCTCCACAATCACCTCCACCACCCCCAGTGAAGCACTATAACGACCTCACAGGAATTCCAACTCTCCAGCTGCACCACAATCACCTCCACCACGAGCTGCTCCACAATCACCTCCACCACCAGCTGCTCCACAATCACCTCCACCACCAGCAGCTTCACAATCACCTCCACCACCAGCTGCTCCACAATCACCTCCACCACCAGCTGCTTCACAATCACCTCCACCACCAGCTGCTCCACAATCACCTCCACCACCAGCTGCTCCACAATCACCTCCACCACCAGCTGCACCACAATCACCTCCACCACCAGCTGCTCCACAATCACCTCCACCACCAGCTGCTCCACAATCACCTCCACCACCAGCTGCACCACAATCACCTCCACCACCAGCTGCTCCACAATCACCTCCACCACCAGCAGCTCCACAATCACCTCCACCACCAGCTGCTCCACAATCACCTCCACCACCAGCAGCTTCACAATCACCTCCACCACCAGCTGCTCCACAATCACCTCCACCACCAGCTGCTCCACAATCACCTCCACCACCAGCTGCACCACAATCACCTCCACCACCAGCTGCTCCACAATCACCTCCACCACCCCCAGTGAAGCACTATAACGACCTCACAGGAATTCCAACTCTCCAGCTTCACCACCAAAAATATATGTTTCTGAAATAATGGGCAGTACCTCTCTGCGCGTCCTGTTTGCCACAGTGAACACAGTTCACAGTTCCAGCTACAGTTCTGGGCATTAAAATGCTATAAATTCCACAATGCAAAAACTAACCCTAAAACCACTTCGACCAAGGGTCGACAACCCAAAAGGTTCAAAGCCATTTCGGACCAAAAAAAGCCAAACACAAATGTGTCTGGAGCCGAAAAACTGAAAGGCCTTTTATGAGTCGTATATGAAGGAGACACAGGCTTTAAGTGTGTATTGGACACTATGAAAATGACAAGGCTACAATACATCATGAGCATTCCTGATTAAATGTTCATTTCCCTGCAGCGCCCCCTGGAGACAGAGACGCACCATGTGACTCTGATATTCTATATTTGGTGCTTTAAGTTTAACTTCCATTACAATGTTAATGTATAATGTTTTGTTGCATTGATGAAAATATAGAACAATTAAGATTAAGGATTTGAAAAAAACAAAAGCTCAGTCCTCTTCAAACCTCAACACAATCCTCTTTCCCCCTTGTCTGGGCAACTGTGGAATTTCCTGCAATTATACATTTGATCATTTAAACCATGATCTTTGCATATTGCAGCTATAAAGTTAAAGGCGCAATGGACGATTTTTCAGCCACTCCCCCGTGCTCATTCCCCTCCCCCGTGCACATGCCACTCCCCCGTGCACATGCCACTCCCCCGTGCACATGCCACTCCCCCGTGCGACTGACACAACACACATGTGCGTTTGTTTATCAGTGCGATGGATAACATTGCATCTCTCGTCTCCCGTAGGTTTCCATCTTCTTCAGAGACGTCTCGAACAGTCTTTCTTCATTTTGCCCCGTACACTGAGGGAACTACATTATGATAGAGCAATGCGCTTAGACACGGGGAAACGTGGGACAAGCCACACGCGGCTGCAGGTCAGCAGTAAGTGCGTTTTATGATTGATACGTGGCAGGACTAATCGACAGTCCACGCCACGAGAAAATGAGACTCAGATTTCGGTCAAAAAAATTGTCCATTCAACCTTTAAGTATTGCGGAAACATGAAAAATCTTTGCCTTCACAAGACATCATTCAGAGATGCCGCTATCAACAGAGCAACAAGGAGCCTCTACTGCACAATCTACTATAATGGACACTTTCAAATCAAAGTGCCTTTCATCCACGGGTTCACGCCGTTGCTTTTGGTTCACATATGCAGAGATTTGCACCCGTATAGTACGAGGAGTTCAGGGAGCTTCATGTGAGCCTCAGTGCACAACACCCACTCGTCGCTACGTCACTGAAACTGCCATGCCACAATTATATAGTGAAGTTAAGGACCTCGTGATTGAATCTTTTCATTCGCAAGCATGTCATACATTACAATGACACGCCACTATCTTTCTCCGGAGTGGGAGATGGTGTTAAACGTTCTCCAGACCAGAGTGATGTTCCAAAGCCACACCGAGTCAAATGTGGTGGATTTGCTGCTTGAAGTTCTGGGCCAATGGGGGCTTAAAGACAAGGACCCTGTGTTAGTGACAGACAACGCCACCAACATGACAATAACAGCGGATGTCGCCAAATTATTGCTGGTTTGCAAATATGTTAAATCTGGCCGCTCAACGGACTCTCAAGACCCCGGCAGTCTCCAGACTTTCGGGAAGGATCCGTCAGATTGTGTCTTCTTTAGAAAAAGCACATCCACAAACCACGTCCTGGGGGAGAAGCAGAAGCTGCTCAATCGTCTGCAACACAAGCTGATGACTGAAGGTGAAATAGTGCTTTTGACATGCTGGAGCGCTTCATGGAGCAGCAGCTCCAGTGAGAAGGAACACGAAGGAGCTGTGGATCTGGAAGCTGATCTCACCTGTGCAGAAGATGCTGCTGCAGCCAAATGTGCAAAAACACCAACTGTGTCTGCAGTGGCCCCTGAACTCACAACTGTGTCTGCAGTGGCCTCTGAACTCTCAAAACTGTGTCTGCAGTGGCCCCTGAACTCTCACAACTGTGTCTGTAGTGGCCCCTGAACTCTCACAACTGTGTCTGCAGTGGCCCCTGAACTCTCACAACTGTGTCTGCAGTGGCCCCTGAACTCTCACAACTGTGTCTGTAGTGGCCCCTGAACTCTCACAACTGTGTCTGTAGTGGCCCCTGAACTCTCACAACTGTGTCTGTAGTGGCCCCTGAACTCTCACAACTGTGTCTGTAGTGGCACCTGAACTCTCACAACTGTGTCTGTAGTGGCCCCTGAACTCTCACAACTGTGTCTGTAGTGGCCCCTGAACTCTCACAACTGTGTCTGTAGTGGCCCCTGAACTCTCACAACTGTGTCTGTAGTGGCCCCTGAACTCTCACAACTGTGTCTGCAGTGGCCCCTGAACTCTCACAACTGTGTCTGCAGTGGCCCCTGAACTCTCACAACTGTCTGCAGTGGCCCCTGAACTCTCACAACTGTGTCTGTAGTGGCCCCTGAACTCTCAAAACTGTGTCTGCAGTGGCCCCTGAACTCTCACAACTGTGTCTGCAGTGGCCCCTGAACTCTCACAACTGTCTGCAGTGGCCCCTGAACTCTCACAACTGTGTCTGTAGTGGCCCCTGAACTCTCACAACTGTGTCTGTAGTGGCCCCTGAACTCTCAAAACTGTGTCTGCAGTGGCCCCTGAACTCTCAAAACTGTGTCTGCAGTGGCCCCTGAACTCTCACAACTGTGTCTGCAGTGGCCCCTGAACTCTCACAACTGTGTCTGCAGTGGCCCCTGAACTCTCACAACTGTGTCTGCAGTGGCCCCTGAACTCTCACAACTGTGTCTGCAGTGGCCTCTGAACTCTCACAACTGTGTCTGCAGTGGCCCCTGAACTCTCACAACTGTGTCTGCAGTGGCCTCTGAACTCTCACAACTGTGTCTGCAGTGGCCCCTGAACTCTCACAACTGTCTGCAGTGGCCCCTGAACTCTCACATCTGTGTCTGTAGTGGCCCCTGAACTCTCACAAATGTGTCTGTAGTGGCACCTGAACTCTCACAACTGTCTGTAGTGGCCCCTGAACTCTCACAACTGTGTCTGCAGTGGCCCCTGAACTCTCACAACTGTGTCTGCAGTGGCCCCTGAACTCTCACATCTGTGTCTGTAGTGGCCCCTGAACTCTCACAAATGTGTCTGTAGTGGCCCCTGAACTCTCACAACTGTGTCTGCAGTGGCCCCTGAACTCTCACATCTGTGTCTGTAGTGGCCCCTGAACTCTCACAAATGTGTCTGTAGTGGCCCCTGAACTCTCACAACTGTGTCTGCAGTGGCCCCTGAACTCTCACATCTGGTCCCCGGATGAGATCCTCGCTTTAGCACTGGCCCTTTATATCTGAGGAGTTTTATACGTGTAAGTGACATTAAAACCAGGCAGTTGTTTGGTGACTAACATGCACCATTTGAAGGATGATAAAAATAGCCACGTTTACATAAATTGAAGTTGTTATTTTTATTTATTTACCATGTTAAATGTCAACATGTCAAACTTTACTAGAATGTGTTCCATATATTTCTATTTTGATCAGTTTGTTGCATTTTATATATTGCAAGGCTAAAGTTAAGTTATTGGAGCATAAGTAATTTATAAATAAGTACTTTGTGGACCCTTGTAGACCCTTTTTCTAAAATGTATCGGAATACGTATGTATCACATACATGCATCACGATATATATCGTACCGTAAACTCCATAACGGGATATGTATTTATCGTGAGGGTCTTGGCAATACCTCGTGGGGTTCAATAATGATGAGAAAGATGAGGAATCGGCCCAGAACTACAGGAGGTCAATGACCTGAAGAGAGCTGGGACCAGTCTCTGTTACTATGGTAACACACTACACTCATGGTTTAAAATCATGCATCGCACAGAAGGTTCCCCTGTTTAAGTCATCACATGTCCATCACATGTCCATCACGTGTCCATCACGTGTCCAGCACATGTCCATCACGTGTCCAGCACGTGTCCAGCACGTGTCCATCACGTGTCCAGCACGTGTCCAGCACGTGTCCATCACGTGTCCAGCACGTGTCCATCACGTGTCCAGCACATGTCTGAAGTTTACCAATGCCCATCAGGATGATCCAGAGGATCATGGGAGAAAGTCATGTGGTCAGAGGAGACCAAAATGTCATTATAAATTCCAGGATGAATGGGGGCGTGGCCTCGCCAGTCTCCAGACCAGAACAGAACATCTTTGGAGGAGCTGGAACTCTGTTGCTCAGCGACAGCTCTGGATCCTGACAGATCTAGAGACGATGATATTGTATCAATATATACCTAAAATGTACATATCGCTGCACCACTATCTGAGGAAGAATGAAACCACCCCCAACAATCCCACGTGTGTTAGAACACACCTGGATGTTTAGGTCTTGCAAAAGACATAAAAAGGGATGATTCATAATAATTAGTTTGTTTGAAATGTTCTGTAGTATTGATTTAGATTTTTGATTTTAGGGGGACTTGACCGAAGAGTGTGGAGGCCGCAACTGCTCCTCCTGCATCTGTGCACCTGCCAAAGGAGCTCGGGTAAGAGAGGCATATCAGCCAATAAGAGCGCAGAGAAATGTACACCAACCAATCAGAACGAACGAACGAACGAACGAGAGAGATCTATATATACACACACACAAAAACTAAACATGAATTGGTGTATAATTCGTGACAAATTGATAGTATTATTCTAGTACAGATTTGGATGTAAAATGTACTCATTTTGAATCAAAAAAACTTCAAAGCACGAAACAGCCCAAATCACAGACTTTAGCATTTGCACAGAATGACCTGAGGATTTAGAATCTGCTGAAATACAGTAGGTCACATTTGGGACAATTTGACCTGGACCAGGAACATGAAACGATGACTACACTTTTATATCGACCTTTACAAAAATCAGACAAACAGAAAAATAATGACATTCGGTCCTAATGTGGACAAAATGTAATTATACTGTGATTTTGTTTCATTACATGTTTAATTTGTGTCTACTTGTGTTCTTATTTTGAAGTTCTGCTCTGCATTGTTCTATGTTATGTGTTTATTCTTAAAAAACATGTTTTTAAAAGGGTTTCTGGTTATGACTCCGACTGCTGTTGTTCAACTTTACCTCAAAATCACTGTTTCACCCACATCATCTCAAGAGACGAAGAGCAAAGAGGAAAACACCATAAAACACAAGACTGTTAATGCTACGGGGCTAAAAAAAAAATCAAAGCTGATAGCCATGCTAGCCTCGTTAGCTTGTGACAACAACTGCAGGCCAAACTGGAGGGAAAAACAGACGTGACAAAGAAGACAGAGAAATGATCAGACAGAGCAGCATCGACCACATTTGACATATTTACCCTTTATGTAATTATGAGATCTAGAGTGTGCACTCTGCTGTGGGTGGGGCCACTCTGCTGTGGGTGGGGCCACTCTGCTGTGGGTGGGGCCACTCTGCTGTGGGTGGGGCCACTCTGCTGTGGGTGGGGCCACTCTGCTGTGGGTGGGGCCACTCTGCTGTGGGTGGGGCCACTCTGCTGTGGGTGGGGCCACTCTGCTGTGGGTGGGGCCACTCTGCTGTGGGTGGGGCCACTCTGCTGTGGGTGGGGCCACTCTGCTGTGGGTGGGGCCACTCTGCTGTGGGTGGGGCCACTCTGCTGTGGGTGGGGCCACTCTGCTGTGGGTGGGGCCACTCTGCTGTGGGTGAATGAAAACACCAAGAGACGACCTGTGGGTCATTATTTCATCTCTAAAAACCGACTCCTCATGTCATTTTTACGTGTCTCGAATGTTCTCCCGTTGGCCTCATGTTGATCGATTTTGAGTTGGCGCTATTGAGCCGTCTTTCAATATTTTTTTCACTGAATCTTCTCAAAACTGTTCTAATGTTTGATGTCATTCATTAGCAAATCCGTCCTCGTTTACTACTTGATTCCTGCCATTTTCCTGCTTTTGTTACAATTTGAATAAGTCCCTCGCCGGGACGCTTCTCGTCCTTCGGCTCGGGCCTGATAGAATAATGAATTCATATTGATTTGTTACATAAGAATCTGACGTTTAGCATAGCAACTTTCAGACTGGCCCTTATTTTTCACAGGGAATATGAATCAAATGTCTCAGATCGGGCCACCTGGCGAGGGGGGGTGGGTGGGTGGGGGGGGGGTTGTAGCCGAGGAGAGTTTGGGGCCGGGTGAAAGGCGAGGGGGCGTGGCTTATGTTGGTGTCACATGAGAGTTGGAACTCCTGTGTGTCACTTTTCTGCGGGGAAGGGAAGATATCATTATGTCCATTTGCACATACTAAGTCCAAAATGCCTCAAATTTGAATGGGTTGTTAAACCTCTTGCCCTAAAGCTACTTGAAGTGAAACCTTTTCATTTGTTGCAATGTCGCCCCTAAAATTCCATTTTGGCCTCCCAACCACAAGAGTCATTGAGAGCCATGTTGCACGTCTTACAGCGTCGCTGTGTTAATGACACAAACCTCCCGTTATTCCAATGGGTAAAACACCCCAAAAAAGAGATGTTTTAATTTTTATTCTTTAGGCATTAGCCCACCTAATGGGCTAATGCCTAAAGTATGGAACTAATTTTCTTTTAAACTTAAATGTTTTATTTACTTTTTTAATGAAAGAACATCATGGAAGGACTTTGTTTCACACGGAGCTTCTTCGTGCTCTTTCACACTTTCAAACAGCCGACACATCCAGGGAACCATGGCAACCGCACAGAGGACTGATTAAACTGTGCTGAATGCAGAGTTACAGTTGGAAACAATGGTCTCACTAACTTTTCACAAACAAGTTTCTTATTTTAAGGCTACTCTACTGGATTTAATATGTTTTAAATTGTTTACAAATGTACAAAAACATCACATTTCTCGATTAATCGAAGAAAATAATCAGTTTTTGATGTCCAGTGAAATTCAAATGTGTTTCTTGTAAATATACAATGTCTATTCTTTCTTCTTTCATTTTTGTTAAAATGTTTGTTTGTTTGTTTCAGTGTCGTTCACATTGAAGGATTTGACTTGTAACACTTCTGATTCCAGTGGGTTGATTTTATTGATTGTAACTTTGAAAAGTCTTGAATATTTTAAATCTCTCTGGGCAAAAATAAACACACACAAGAACCATAGGAACACTGAACAGCTGAAAGGTTAGAAAGGAAAACAAAAGGGTTCATGCTGGAAACAGGCATCAAACCCAGAACATGATCAAGAAAAAAATCATAATCTTTTATGATCTTTTTCTTGATCATGTTTTGAAAGACTTGTTTGCCTTTAACCCCAGAGGTCTCCTTTAACCCCAGAGGTCTCCTTTAACCCTTGCAGCCTCCACGTTCCGATCTTTAATAAACCTCATTTTCAGGCCTCGTGGTTTATCAGCTGATGGTCTTGGTTGCCATGGTGATGTGCTCTTTCTGTGATGGGAGGAACTTCAACTCCTGATCCATCAAAGAGCTCAGGAATAACCATCTTCAAAAAGCCCTCCTCCTCCTCCTCCTCCTCCTCCTCCTCCTCCTCCTCCTCCTCCTCCTCCTCCTCCTCCTCCTCCTCCTCCTCCTCCTCCTCCTCCTCCTCCTCCTCCTCCTCCTCCTCCTCCTCCTCCTCCTCCTCCTCCTCCTCCTCCTCCTCCTCCTCCTCCTCCTCCTCCTCCTCCTCCTCCTCCTCCTCCTCCTCCTCCTCCTCCTCCTCCTCCTCCTCCTCCTCCGGACCACGTGATCTGGACTCCAAATCCAGGAGTTTATTTATGTTATTGTTCTCTGACTCCAGTGTGGTCACTCTGGCCCTCCGCGCCTCCATCGGGACCCTCACTGTCTGCAGATCGTCAGTATTATCTGAAACATGCTGCTCGACTTCCTCTATGCTCCGGTTGCTCCTGCTGCTCCGGTTACTCCTGCTGCTCCGGTTACTCCTGCTGCTCCGGTTACTCCTGCTGCTCCGGTTACTCCTGCTGCTCCGGTTACTCCTGCTGCTCCGGTTACTCCTGCTGCTCCGGTTACTCCTGCTGCTTTCAGCTCAGCGGCTCTTGTAGAAGACACGCTCGGGCTCATGGCAGCAATCAGCTCAGCTCAAAGAGACTCCATGATGCGCTGCACTTCAGACATCTTAAGCCATATCTGATGATCATTTATAGTCTCTCCACCATCCATCTGGGCCGGTGGGACCTTGTTTGTCCAGAGGGGAGGGACTCTGGCTCGCCAAGTCAGGTTTGCTATTCACGCTAGCCTCGTTAGCTCCGTTTGCTTGTGATGCGACCGTTCTGTTTTGATGCTGAGCTTTGTTTGCTTTGGTCCCGTAGTGTGTCTTCTTCGTTTCCTCAACTCTATTGGGTCAAATGAGGATTTTAAAGCTCAGTTTTGCAGCAGCGGTGAGAGATTCTGCCGCTCAGAGCGCCACAACCGGAAGTCCTGAGACTCCTGTTCATGAGTGAAAGGTTATCAACATGTGGCCCCTCCTCTTGCATTGCAGAGGGCAGAGGACAGAGGGCAGAGAGCCCATGTTTCACACATTCTGTAAACACAGACTGTCATGGGCTCATTTCCATCTAGTGACTCACAAACACACTCTCCTGGACACGCGGTCATTCTCCTGGACACGTTGTCATACAGCAGTCTCCCGTCCAGTCACTGACCACGCCCATCCCTGCTTCATAGATCTGATGAGTTCAGGCTTTGAAGTTTCCACCTTGAGAATACCTGATCCTGGTCTAGATTCTGGTCCAGTCCCTGGTCTGGTTGACAGTGGACCTGGTCTGGACTGTGTAGTGACCTTGTTGTTCAGTGGCGTGCAGACCCTCCTGACCCGTCCTGACAGCTGTAATCCCTGTAGTCCTGCTCTGGTCCTGCTGAAGTCCACTCTATAGTCTGGTCTTTAGAGGCTCGCTCATGTGTCAAATCCTGAAGGTCAGTTCTCACGGGGCCCCGGGGCCCAGCGTTTTCACAGTCAGCAGCTCAACCAACCACAATGTGCCATGTTTGGAAATGTTATTTTAAATTGAATTAGAATTTTGAGTTAGTGTCTATAAAAAGCACTAAATCAATCTAAATAAATCTGCATAACACAGACACATTCATTCTTCGGGGTCACAGGTGACTGGAGCCTATCCTAGTGACTTTGGGCCTTAGGCGGGGCACACCCTGCACAGTGGCCAACTCTTCGCAGGATTAACACAAAGACGGCCGTGTGTGTGTGTGTGTGTGTGTTCTCATTGCGACTAGAGGGAAGGTGGTCCACACAGAGGGAAGGTGGTCCACACAGAGGGAAGGTGGTCCACACAGAGGGAAGGTGGTCCACACAGAGGGAACAATAGCAGACATTGAGGACGGTTACAAGGACCTGAGAATCCCACAGGCAAATGGCAACGAAGAGGAAACAAATCCTCAGAAGCAGCTCAATGACAAGAACAAGTCCCAGGCAATAAACCGCCACGCCCTGTCAGTGATCTGACCCTGCCACGCCCTGTCAGTGATCTGACCTTGCCACGCCCTGTCAGTGATCTGACCCTGCAGGAATAATCAAGAGGCCAAAGGAGGAGATACAGACCACAGTTAAGACATGAAAGCTCCTGACCACCCTGAGACTGGACACTAGCACCCTGAGACTGGACACTAGCACCCTGAGACTGGACACTAGCACCCTGAGACTGGACACTAGCCGTAAGGAAGGAGGCGGGACTAGTGAGCGTGAGAGCCACGATCCAGGACGAAACGTCCAAGATCCATAAGTACAAGGACAAGGCTCCTACAGATGACGTGCTCATCGAATGTCTCAGACAATGAGGAACAGAAGATGATGAGGTGCTGGAGGGACCATCATGGGAGGACACGCCCCTACACGGGAGGACACGCCCCTACATGGGATGTACCACCGGAACATAACTGAAGTGGCTGATATCACAAAATCCTACCAATGGTTAGAAATAGCCGGTCTGAAGCACAGACGCCCTGATCTACCACACCAGACAAGCCCCAAGGTGTAGGCTGTACAAAAAGGGGCCCTAAGACAAGACCCAAGGTGTAGACTGTGCAAAGGGGGCCCTGAGACCATCCCGCACATAACTGCAGGTGCAGATGCTGCAGGGACAGCACACATGGAGCTCCATCACCAGGAGCTGACATAGTGTAAGAAACATCTGTGCAGAGCACGGGCTGAAGACCCCAAGGACAAAGTGGAAACACCTCCAAAGGTGGAGAACGACCGAGCCAAGGTCCTCTGGGACTTCCAGATACAGACAGACCGAATGGTAATGGCAACCGGACATAGTGGTGGTCTCAAGGGTCAGAGGAGCTGTGGTGGTGGACATTGCAGTACATCATGGGATGGAAACATCCGGAAAAAAGGAACATGAGAAACTAGAGAAATCCCAAGGAGCTGGAGAAGGTCTGGAGCGTGAAGGTATCAGTGGTGCCCGTAGTGACCGGAGCACTCGGGGCAGTGACCCCCAAACTGGAGGAATGACCCCCAAACTGGAGGAATGACCCCCAAACTGGAGGAGGAGTGACCCCCAAACTGGAGGAGTGACCCCCAAACTGGAGGAGGAGTGACCCCCAAACTGGAGGAGGAGTGACCCCCAAACTGGAGGAGGAGTGACCCCCAAACTGGAGGAGTGACCCCCAAACTATATGAAACATTGGAAAGGATGGACAATTTGGTTGGAGTTTAAAAAAAATATAATATTTTTTACTTGAATTGTAATAATCGTCAACATGTGACCAACGAGGATCAAACTATCTGTTCTGACTCTGTCCACAGGGTTCCACTGGAGCTTTGGGGAACCAGGGGCCTCAGGGCCCCCCTGGTTTTCCTGGACCCCAGGGGTCCCAGGGAGAGCAGGGCCTTAGAGGAATGGAGGGCCCCCGTGGAGCCCAGGGTCCAAAGGGAGACCAGGTGAGTCCTTCACTTGTATCGAATATAAAGTTCTGAGTCTGTTACAGATACAGTCAATAGTTTGATACTTTATAACGATCATTATACGAGGTAAATATACATCACATATTTATCTTACAATTGAAATGATTCAAATCTTAGTTTAAAAAAAAAAAAACTGAACCTGGACCTGAACCTGGACCTGAGGGTGATTGTAGTTTCTTTTAAAACAGTTCCACACGGTTCCTTTAAACGTTGCTCCTCTGTTTCAGGGCTCTCTGGGGGTCCCAGGATTCCCTGGTCTGGAGGGTCTTCCGGTGAGTCTTGATACTGTAGCTCAGAACTGTATTATTCTCATGTACTTCACAGTACTTTACTACTGTAATGTTTATTGTTCTTTACTGCACTTCCTGTGGTGCCCATCACCCCGAAGACCACGTGGAATAGTTCCTTTAATGTCCTCTCTCTGTGTGTTTAGGGCCTGTCGGGTCCGACCGGGGGGCCCGGGTTCCCAGGGTCAGACGGCTGCAATGGGACTAAAGGAGAGTCTGGGATCCAAGGACGACCAGGGCAGGAGGGGCCCCCAGGAGACCAGGTCGGAAATCCTAGATCTGAACGGGTTTAGAGCAGGATCTGAACAGGATCTGAACAGGTTTAGAGCAGGATCTGAACAGGATCTGAATGTGAAATGTGTGACATGTACGTTTTTGTTCCAGGGTTTTCTAGGATCTAAAGGTTTTCCAGGAGAATCATCCCTTTACTTCCTCCATATCCCAGGACTCCCAGTGAGTAATAACCAGTGCAGACTCTGTGTGGACCTGGTCCTTGGATAAAGAGAAGTACTTTATTAATCCTGAGCTCCTGTCCCTCCACTCTTCTTCCGGTCCTTAGTTCTTCCTCTGCTCCTCCTCTTCCTCAGCTCTTCCTCTTCCTCAGTTCAAACGAACAATGGCCGCGTGGTTTGGACCTGGTTTAGACCTGGTTTAGACCGTATTGCGTGTCAAACTGGAGCCTTCTCTTTCAGGGGGATCTTGGAGCAAGCGGTCTGCCAGGGTTCACGGTGGGTCCACGTCTGTCTCAGATCTTGCTCTCGTCCTGGTCTGTACCTTACCGCTCTAAACTCTTTTAAATGTGTGCTTTGTTGCAGGGGTCCCCGGGGGCCCGAGGTGTGATGGGTCCAGAGGGGCCTTATGGACTGCAGGGGGCCACAGTGAGTCTCAGTTTTACATTTGTCTGGCTCAAGGACACAAGAGCGCTTTGCGCTAGTAATTTCACTGTGGTTCTCCCTGAGGTTCCTGCGTTTTCCCAAAGGGTTCTGTTCCTCCTGCAGGAGGCTCTAAGGATGTTCCTCCTGCAGGAGGCACTAAGGTTGTTCCTCCTGCAGGAGGCTCTAAGGATGTTCCTCCTGCAGGAGGCACTAAGGTTGTTCCTCCTGCAGGAGGCTCTAAGGATGTTCCTCCTGCAGGAGGCACTAAGGTTGTTCCTCCTGCAGGAGGCTCTAAGGTTGTTCCTCCTGCAGGAGGCTCTAAGGTTGTTCCTCCTGCAGGAGGCTCTAAGGATGTTCCTCCTGCAGGAGGCTCTAAGGTTGTTCCTCCTGCAGGAGGCTCTAAGGTTGTTCCTCCTGCAGGAGGCTCTAAGGTTGTTCCTCCTGCAGGAGGCTCTAAGGTTGTTCCTCCTGCAGGAGGCTCTAAGGATGTCCCACAGCCGTGATAATCCTCAAACGTAATACAAAGGTTTTCTGTTTTTAAATGTAATAAATTCCCACAAACGTAATAACTAAATTCCCATTCGATCGTCCTCGGTGCCTTAAGTCTCTGGATGTTGTAGGACCAGAGGGTGTGTCCCACCTACAGAGGACCACACTCCTCAGCCTCCCATAGGGTCTTATGTAGCATATATAATGCTGCAGTGCATTAAAATTGGAGTTGGACTAGTGCCAGAAGTTTAAGGTTCGGCTCGGAGGAAAATGAGGTGTATTCAATGAGACAACTGACAAAATGCTTGTAGCGCTGAGTGGTGTTATTTACAGTGATTGACAAATATATACAATATTTACAGTTGTGCACAATTAGAATAATGGTCCATATTTCTGAACTTAATCAGTTCAACGCGTTAACAAAGTTCCAAGTGCAGTGCTGCATAGCTCAGTCCACAAAAATAGAATCCACGGGTAAATTCCAAGGGTTTCAGAGTATGAATCAGTGTATCCACTAGCAGGGGATATTGTGTGTGATATAATGTATGTGTGGGGAGCGGCTGCAGCGCCTCCTACCGCACCGGCAGATGTTTGCACTCCCTCGGTTCGTTCTGGTTTCTTTAGCTCGCCATCCAGTTCTGGAACCTGGCCTGTTCAAAACAGGACCATGAATAAACAACAACATTATTATTATTAATTCAACATTAGATCATGCTTAGATACAATATTTCATGTCATCTGTTCATCTCAATCAGTAATTAATATTCCCAGTATTTGGGCATAAATAGTTACAGTGTTGACCATAAAGTGAAATTAACTTTTAATAATTTAACTTTAAATCATTAGATTTCAGTGTCAGATTCAGCAAAAGTTGAAGTGCAAAAATGATACAATTTAACATAAGTGCATGTTAAAATGCATGTGAGTGCAGCCAGCGCCCGCACCGGCTGACAAGTCTGTGTTAACTGATTCAATCAACAGTAGCATAGCATGTTAGCTTCAAACAATAACAAAGCACTCACCAGGTCCACTTTAAGTATATCAGTCAAACAAAACACAAGATCACAGGCAGAGGCATCTGCAAAGTCGATGGCATAACAGTGAATAAGCAGAATATCCGTAAAATGTAACGTTTAGAGGGCTAACCGCCTACCTGCAGCCGCTTAACAACCTGGAGGCCCACACTCCTCCCGAACTACCGCGCGCGGCCATGTTTTAAAGAGCTTAGCGGCGCAAATCTCGCGATACGTGTGCGAAGTATCGCGATAGTTCGGCAGAGACGGACCAGGCAGGTAAAAATGAAGCAAAGGGACCAGGCAAGCAAAACGGAGGCAGAAACGGTCCAGGAGCAGAAAATCACCTGGGTTACACTATTCCAGGTCCTGGAGGAGAATCTGACCCATAGAACCTCAGGTTCAGGAGGAGCAGGTTTAGGTCCTGGTGGTGCAACACTGGAGCAGCTCTAGCTCAGACTAAGCCGTCTGCATTTCCGGGTTTGTGGGCGGGTCCAAGATATGGCTGATATTTCATAACTCTTATGTTCTGGGTGTTGCACTTATGATCATAAACATACTCTTAGAGAAGACGACCAAACAGGACAAATAGCATGAAATGTGCTCTTTAAGTCCTGGTGCATTCTGGTCCTGTTCTGATCTGTCTCTGTTTCAGGGCCGTCCTGGTCTGCCGGGCCTCAGGGGCCCTCAGGTGAGGCCCCCAACTCTGCATCTGTTTAAAGTGGCTCTCAGCTGGATCTAATCAAGTCTGTGTTTGCAGGGTCAGAAAGGACGCTCTCTGCCCGGGACCAAAGGAGAAGAGGTGACCCAAGCAACCACGCTACAACCACGCTAAAACCACACACACACTGCAACCACGCTACAACCACACACACACTGCAACCACGCTACAACCACACACACACTGCAACCACGCTACAACCACACACACACTGCAACCACGCTACAACCACGCTACAACCACACACAAGCTGCAACCACGCTACAACCACACACACACTGCAACCACGCTACAACCACACACACACTGCAACCACGCTACAACCACACACACACTGCAACCACGCTACAACCACACACACACTGCAACCACGCTACAACCACACACACACTGCAACCACGCTACAACCACGCTACAACCACACACAAGCTGCAACCACGCTACAACCACGCTACAACCACACACACACTGCAACCACGCTACAACCACACACACACTGCAACCACGCTACAACCACACACACACTGCAACCACGCTACAACCACGCTACAACCACACACACGCTGCAACCACGCTACAACCACGCTACAACCACACACACACTGCAACCACGCTACAACCACACACACACTGCAACCACGCTACAACCACGCTACAACCACACACAAGCTGCAACCACGCTACAACCACGCTACAACCACACACACACTGCAACCACGCTACAACCACACACACATTGCAACCACGCTACAACCACGCTACAACCACACACACGCTGCAACCACGCTACAACCACGCTACAACCACGCTACAACCACACACACGCTACAACCACACACACGCTGCAACCACGCTACAACCACGCTACAACCACACTACAACCACACACACACTGCAACCACGCTACAACCACGCTACAACCACACACACACTGCAACCATGCTACAACCACGCTACAACCACGCTACAACCACACACACACTGCAACCACGCTACAACCACGCTACAACCACACACACTGCAACCACACAGACTGCAACCACGCTACAACCACACTGCAACCACACACACACTGCAACCACACACACACTGCAACCACGCTACAACCACGCTAGAAACCACGCTACAACCACACTGCAACCACACACACACTGCAACCACGCTGCAACCACACTAAAACCACACTACAACCACGCTACAACCACACTGTAACCACACACATACTGCAACCACACTACAACCACACTACAACCACACACACGCTACAACCACGCTGCAACCACACATGCTACAACCACGCTACAACCACACACACGCTACAACCACGCTACAACCACGCTGCAACCACACACACGCTACAACCATGCTGCAACCACACACACTGCAACAACACTACAACCACACCACAACCACACACACGCTACAACCACGCTGCAACCACACACACACTACAACCACGCTCCAACCACACTAAAACCACACTACAACCACGCTACAACCACTCTTCAACCACACACACACTGCAACCACGCTGCAACCACACTAAAACCACACATCAAACACGCTACAACCACACTGCAACCACACACATACTGCAACCACACTACAACCACACTACAACCACACAAACGCTACAACCACACACACACGCTGCAACCACGCTACAACCATACTGCAACCACGCCACAACCACACTGCAACCACGCTACAAGCACGCTGCAACCACCCTACAACCACATACACGCTACAACCACACACACGCTACAACCACGCTGCAACCACATACGCGCTGCAACCACGCTGCAACCACACACACGCTACAACCACACACACACGCTGCAACCACGCTGCAACCACGCTACAACCACGCTACAACCACGCTACAATCACACTACAGCCACATACACGCTACAACCACACACACGCTACAACCACACACACACGCTGCAACCACGCTACAACCACACTGCAACCACGCCACAACCACACTGCAACCACGCTACAAGCACGCTGCAATCACCCTACAACCACATACACGCTACAACCACACACACGCAGCAACCACATACGCGCTACAACCACACACACGCTACAACAACGCTACACGCTGCAACCACATATGCGCTGCAACCACGCTGCAACCACACACACGCTACACACACGCTGCAACAACGCTGCAACCACGCTACAACCACGCTACAACCACGCTACAATCACACTACAGCCACATACACGCTACAACCACACACGTGCTACAACCACGCTGCAACCACATACACGCTACAACAACACTACATGCTGCAACCACATACACGCTACAACCACACACACGCACTGCAACCACGCTACAACCACACTGCAACCACGCTGCAACCACATACACGCTACAACCACGCTGCAACCACACACATGCTACAACCACACACACGCTGCAACCACGCTACAACCACGCTGCAACCACGCTGCAACCACACTACAACCACACTGCAACCACGCTACAACCACGCTGCAACCACGCTGCAACCACACTGCAACCAAGCTACAACCACGCTAAAACCACCCTACAACCACATACACGCTACAACCACACACACGCTACAACCGCACTGCAACCACATACACGGTACAACCACACACACGCTACAACCGCACTGCAATCACATACACGGTACAACCACGCTGCAACCATATGCATGCTACAACCACGCTGCAACCACATGCACGCTACAATCACGCTACACGCTGCTACCACATACACGCTACAACCACATACACGCTGCAACCACACACATGCTACAACCACACACACACGCTTCAACCACGCTACAACCACGCTGCAACCACACACACACACACGCTACAACCACACACACGCTGCAACCACGCTGCAACCACATACACGCTGCAACCACACACATGCTACAACCACACACACACGCTTCAACCACGCTACAACCACGCTGCAACCACACACACACACACGCTACAACCACACACACGCTGCAACCACGCTGCAACCACATACGCGCTACAACCACGCTGCAACCACACACACCCTACAACCACACACACGCTACAACCACGCTACAACCACACTGTAACCACGCTACAACCACGCTGCAA
Source organism: Eucyclogobius newberryi (assembly GCF_026437365.1). Lineage (NCBI taxonomy): Eukaryota > Metazoa > Chordata > Actinopteri > Gobiiformes > Gobiidae > Eucyclogobius > Eucyclogobius newberryi. The sequence continues at coordinate 31,271,230 of NW_027315835.1, forward strand.
CCACCCTACAACAACATACTTGCTACAACCACACACACGCTACAACCAGTCTGCCACCACATACACCCTACAACCACGCTACATGCTGCAACCACATACACGCTGCAACCACACACGCTACAACCACACACACACGCTTCAACCACGCTACAACCACGCTGCAACCACACACACACACACGCTACAACCACACACACGCTGCAACCACGCTGCAACCACATACACGCTGCAACCACACACATGCTACAACCACACACACACGCTTCAACCACGCTACAACCACGCTGCAACCACACACACACACACGCTACAACCACACACACGCTGCAACCACGCTGCAACCACATACGCGCTACAACCACGCTGCAACCACACACACCCTACAACCACACACACGCTACAACCACGCTACAACCACACTGTAACCACGCTACAACCACGCTGCAACCACCCTACAACAACATACTTGCTACAACCACACACACGCTACAACCAGTCTGCCACCACATACACCCTACAACCACGCTACATGCTGCAACCACATACACGCTGCAACCACACACGCTACAACCACACACACATGCTGCAACCACGCTACAACCACACTGCAACCACATACACGCTACAATCACGCTACAACCACACACACGCTACAACCACACTGTAACCACATACACGCTACAACCACGCTGCAACCACATACACGCTACAATCACATATGCGCTACAACCACGCTGGGTCAGTGCCTGGTCAGTGCAGGGTCAGTGCAGGGTCAGTGCAGTGCAGGGTCAGTGCCCGGTCAATGCAGGGTCTGTGCAGGGTCAGTGCCCGGTCAGTGCAGGGTCAGTGCAGGGTCAGTGCAGTGCAGGGTCAGTGCCCGGTCAATGCAGGGTCAGTGCAGGGTCAGTGCACTGACCCTGAGTCTCATCACTCAAAAAATACTTTTTTGTGTGTTAATAAATCTGCTGGTGGAATGTGGTATATTTGGACCTCCAAATCTGACTGAGATTAAATCTTCAGAAAATGTATTTAATTAATTTGCTTTTTGTTGCTCATCAATCACAATGACTTGATTCTAAGAGATTTCATTGTGATCCACAGCTTTTATGTATTAAATTGCTGTTCCGTTCCAGTTTGTCTTTGCTTTTATACTAAGTTAACTTTTGAGGGCTTTGTCCATCAGTCCAGATCCATCTCTGCTGACCACATTGAGTGGTGTATAACACTTAACGTGCCTCATATGAAATATTAATTAACATAATTGTCCTGCTTTAGTAACTGTCGTTAAATGTGTCTATGATACAGTATCATTGTACAACACATAAGCCCGCCCCCTGACCTGTCCTGACCTGTCCTGACCTGTCCTGACCTGTCCTGACCTGACCTGTCCTGTCCTGACCTGTCCTGTCCTGTACTGTCCTGACCTGAACTGTCTTGACCTGACTTGTCCTGTCCTGACCTGTCCTGTCCTGTCCTGACCTGTCCTGACCTGTCCTGACCTGACCTGTCCTGTCCTGACCTGTCCTGACTTGTCCTGTTCTGACCTGTCCTGTCCTGTCCTGTCCTGTCCTGACCTGTCCTGACTTGTCCTGTTCTGACCTGTCCTGTCCTGTCCTGACCTGTTCTGACCTGTCCTGTCCTGTCCTGTCCTGACCTGTCCTGACTTGTCCTGTTCTGACCTGTCCTGTCCTGTCCTGACCTGTTCTGACCTGTCCTGTCCTGTCCTGTCCTGTCCTGACCTGTCCTGACTTGTCCTGTTCTGACCTGTCCTGTCCTGACCTGTTCTGACCTGTCCTGTCCTGTCCTGACCTGACCTGACCTGTCCTGACCTGTCCTGACCTGTCCTAGCTCGCTTCTTAAACACATGGTGTGTGACCCCAGCGTTAGACTGTAGATACATTCAGGCATTGACTTTGGGTGTATCCTGTAGGGGGAGCAGGGGCCCCAAGGGCCATCTGGGCCCTTTGAAGTAGTGGAGCCCCCAGACGACTACTTCAATAAAGGAGAGAAGGTGAGTCCGATAATTGTTCTGATCCCGTCCTGACCCTGACCATGACCTGTTTTGTCCTCTTTCAGGGTGATCAGGGGCCTAAGGGAGCCTGTGGAGCACTGGGTTTACCGGTGAGATTGACCCTAAACTGTAGGAGCCACATCCGGGTGTGTCGGCCCCAGAATCAAACTGAGCTGCTCTGATTCAACCCTCTGGTTTCTTATTCAGGGTCTGGATGGACTTCCAGGCGAGAAAGGGGAAAAGGGGATCGTGGGCTTTCCTGGACTCAGGGTGAGTGACCCTGAGTGACCCTGAGTGACCTTGAGTGACCCTAAGTGACCCTGAGTGACCCTGAGTGACCCTGAGTGACCTTGAGTGACCCTAAGTGACCCTAAGTGACCCTGAGTGACCCTGAGTGACCCTGAGTGAGCCTGAGTGACCATAAAGACTAATGAGGTGTCATGGTTTTCTGCTCATTTATTCTAAAAGGTTCTTTTCCTCGGATTAGTTTATTTTCCGTACCTGGCAGTTTGAGCTGCTTCTCGTGGTCACATGATGCGCCTGTGACATGTCTGTGATGTTAGTGTGACAGCGCCATCTGCTGACTTCTCCTGGACAGTGCAGTGTGTGAGAGTCATTCTGGTTCAGAGGCAAGAGCACCATTATTGTGAGGGGAAAGTTTGCGCTTTTAGAATTAATCATGATTATCCACTAAAAAAAGTTTATATTGTAAAACTTCAACTTGTAAAATGACTGCGAGGAATTAAAAAAAAAAAAATATGTGTTCATTATTTAATACAGCAGATTATTTAGAAAATAAAATTAAATTATATAAATGTAAGCCTCCCTCCCTCATCCTCTCTGCCAATTTGACCTGACACATGCATGTGATTGGACGGTGGGAGGAGCCGGAGAACCCGGAGAGAACCCACGGTAACACGGGGAGAACATGCAAACTCCACCCAGAGATCATGTGATGTTGGTCTGGTCCAGGAATCAAACCCATGATCTCCTTTGCCACCGTGCAACCCTTTTGTTTAAAGGTCCTGGACTGTACTGGAGACATGTGCCCAATGTGGGCCAGTGTGGGCCAATGTGGGCCAATGTGGGCCAGTGTGGGACAGTGTGGGCCAGTGTGTTCCACCTTCACTTTTGTAAATGTCCAGGTGAAAATGTTTCCCCCAGAGAACTTTGAAACTGAAGCAGATTCACAAGAAGAATTTCAACATAGTTCATGAAACGACATCATCGCATCACTGGAGCTGGACAATAGTGTTAGAGAGGTCAGGGGGATGAGGGGTCAGGGGGATGAGGGGTCAGAGGGATGAGGGGTCAGCGGGATGAGGGGTCAGAGGGATGAGGGGTCAGAGGGATGAGGGGTCAGGAGGAATGAGAGGTCAGGGGGATGAGTGGTCAGAGGGATGAGGGGTCAGGGGGACAGGAACATCATGTGATCACTCTGCACAGTGTCAGGTATCACAAATATTCTCTAGTCTGAAAAAAATAACCTTTAGAATCAAAAGTCTGAAAGATGTCAGATCTCAGATTAGATCAGATGTTGACCACTGCCTGGACCTGCTGGACTTGCTGGACTTGCTGGACCTGCTGGACTTGCTGGACTTACTGGACCTGATGGATCTGCTGGACTTGCTGGACTTGCTGGACCTGCTGGACCTGCTGGACCTGCTGGACCTGCTGGACTTGCTGGACTTGCTGGACCTGCTGGACCTGCTGGACCTGCTGGACTTGCTGGACTTGCTGGACCTGCTGGACCTGCTGGACTTGCTGGACCTGCTGGACTTGCTGGACTTGCTGGACCTGCTGGACCTGCTGGACTTGCTGGACCTGCTGGACTTGCTGGTCTTGCTGGACCTGCTGGACTTGTTGGACCTGCTGGACTTGCATATGAACTCTTTGAAGTCTCTGGTCTGGATTTGAGTCATGTCCATTGATGTGGACTTTGTCTGTTTCAGGGTTTTCAAGGTTTTCCAGGACTTTCCGGACAGAAGGGGCCCAGGGTAAGACCTGCTCTTTAGGGGCCCAAAGTGTGACTGAGATCTGGAAGCTGAGCAGGGAGGGGCTTGGTCAGTACTGAGGTGGGAGACTGCTGGGGCCACAGGGGGTGCTGGAGGAAACATGGTATCCTTTGGGCAAGACACTTCACCCACCTCCAGTGTCCTCGTATGTGGTGCATGAAAGAGACAGTGAGACAGTGAATGTGGGACAACCAGGGAGACAGTGAATGTGGGACAACCAGGGAGACAGGGAATGTGGGACAACCAGGGAGACAGTGATTACTTGAGCCTTGTGTGGTTGTAGGGGTCATTGTGACAGCCCTGGGAACAACACATGGGGACTTGCCATTGGCTCATTTACAACAAACATTTTGAAATCAGTGACATTTGATTGGACTAAATGGTGCCACACTGTTTCAGGGTTTTGCAGGGAGTCCTGGGCTCCCGGGTTTGATTGGTCAAGAGGGGCCAAAGGTGAGTCTGACCAACCAATCACACGCTTCGGTCTATTCCGGAGCCTGTGATTGACAGGTGTGTGTTGCAGGGCATGATGGGAGATGTAGGCGCCAAAGGAGAAGACGGGGATCTGACCCTGAGAGGTGAGTCTCTGATGCGGTGGAGAAAGGTTTGATTAAGTCGATTTTTGGCAAGTTTATTAAAGCATTCAGCAAATTCTGACTCAACCTCTGAGAGTCCTCACTCTTTCTTATTTTTGTATTAAAGAAGGTCAATTGTTATTTTTTCAGCTTTTGCTGTGCTCAACAAAAAACAGTCCCTTTTACAAATCATTAGCTGACAAACCAATCCCGACTGAAGAGGATTCAAACAAATAACAATAAAAAACCTGCTCCAGGTCAAGATGGAGATCCAGGGAGACCGGGAGCCAGAGGACCCCCTGGAGACCTCGGTCTAATGGGAGACCCAGGACCTCCAGGAGAACCTGGAAGATATCTGCCAGGTACAGACTACTACTAAACAAGGTCTAAACCTGGACTAAATCCAGACTTCCCTCTGGTCCTCAGGTTGGCCTGGACCTCCTGGACCTCCTGGAGTCCCTGGGCCTGTGGGAGACAAAGGTGACCTGGGTCCAGTCTCTAAAGATCTGCCATCTGAAGGAGAACCAGGCAAACGCGGTGCAGTTGGTGCCCCAGGATCCAAAGGAGCTAAAGGAGAACAAGGTCTGTGAGTGAAATCTTAGTATTGGGCCGGGGAACTCTAATGGAGCCTTAAACCCGAGTAGAAGCCCATCTCACCAACTCATATTCATGCATATTATCATAAGTTCATGTTCCATAGGGTTCTACTGCAGACCCGGGTCTGCTGGAGGACCAGGGGCCCCAGGAGACACGGGCCTCACCGGAGAATCAGGCTCCAGAGGGACCAAAGGTAAGACCACGTCTGGATTCATTTGGATGGTTGGGTCCAGGTCCTGATCCGTGGTCTCGGCAGGTCTGCCTGGTCCGTGCTCCTGTCCTCCAGATACTTCACCTGCCGCTCCTGGAGATCCAGGACCTCAGGGATATGACGGACCTCAAGGAAGATCAGGACCAGCTGGCCTCAGAGGAGAGAGAGGGTCTGAGGGCCAGCCAGGAGAACCGGGGCCAGAGGTAAGACCAGGACTATGACCAAGACCAGACCTGGACCAGCCCGGTACCAGACCAGGACTGAGACCAGGACTAAGACCAGGACTGAGACCAGGACTAAGACCAGGACTAAGACCAGGACTAAGACCAGGACAAAGACCAGGACTAAGCCCAGTCCCGTGTGAGTCCTGGTTTGGGTCAGAGCTGGTTCAGTCCTAACACTCTGCTCTCCGAGAGGCAGCGTGTGTCCATGAGCTACGGGCGGAGCCTAGAGCAGGAGGAGGAGCTATCACTGGTGTGAAGCATGGAAGAAAACATGATGCTTCACCAGCGCCACAGACTCTGAGGTCAGGACTAAACATGGAGCGGCCTCCTGCTGGTGCCAGAGTCAGGACTAAACATGGACCGGCCTCCTGCTGGTGCCAAAGTCGGGACTAAACATGGAGCGGCCTCCTGCTGGTGCCAGAGTCAGGACTAAACATGGAGCGGCCTCCTGCTGGTGCCAGAGTCAGGACTAAACATGGAGCGGCCTCCTGCTGGTGCCAGAGTCAGGACTAAACATGGAGCGGCCTCCTGCTGGTGCCAGAGTCAGGACTAAACATGGAGCGGCCTCCTGCTGGTGCCAGAGTCAGGACTAAACATGGAGCGGCCTCCTGCTGGTGCCAGAGTCAGGACTAAACATGGAGCGGCCTCCTGCTGGTGCCAGAGTCAGGACTAAACATGGAGCGGCCTCCTGCTGGTGCCAGAGTCAGGACTAAACATGGACCGGCCTCCTGCTGGTGCCAGAGTCAGGACTAAACATGGACCGGCCTCCTGCTGGTGCCAGAGTCAGGACTAAACATGGAGCGGCCTCCTGCTGGTGCCAGAGTCAGGACTAAACATGGACCGGCCTCCTGCTGGTGCCAGAGTCAGGACTAAACATGGACCGGCCTCCTGCTGGTGCCAGAGTCAGGACTAAACATGGACCGGCCTCCTGCTGGTGCCAGAGTCAGGACTAAACATCGACCGGCCTCCTGCTGGTGCCAGAGTCAGGACTAAACATGGACCGGCCTCCTGCTGGTGCCAGAGTCAGGACTAAACATGGAGCGGCCTCCTGCTGATGCCAGAGTCAGGACTAAACATGGAGCGGCCTCCTGCTGGTGCCAGAGTCAGGACTAAACATGGAGCGGCCTCCTGCTGGTGCCAGAGTCAGGACTAAACATGGAGCGGCCTCCTGCTGGTGCCAGAGTCAGGACTAAACATGGATCGGCCTCCTGCTGGTGCCAGAGTCAGGACTAAACATGGAGCGGCCTCCTGCTGGTGCCAGAGTCAGGACTAAACATGGACCGGCCTCCTGCTGGTGCCAGAGTCAGGACTAAACATGGACCGGCCTCCTGCTGGTGCCAGAGTCAGGACTAAACATGGACCGGCCTCCTGCTGGTGCCAGAGTCAGGACTAAACATCGACCGGCCTCCTGCTGGTGCCAGAGTCAGGACTAAACATGGACCGGCCTCCTGCTGGTGCCAGAGTCAGGACTAAACATGGAGCGGCCTCCTGCTGATGCCAGAGTCAGGACTAAACATGGAGCGGCCTCCTGCTGGTGCCAGAGTCAGGACTAAACATGGAGCGGCCTCCTGCTGGTGCCAGAGTCAGGACTAAACATGGAGCGGCCTCCTGCTGGTGCCAGAGTCAGGACTAAACATGGATCGGCCTCCTGCTGGTGCCAGAGTCAGGACTAAACATGGAGCGGCCTCCTGCTGGTGCCAGAGTCAGGACTAAACATGGACCGGCCTCCTGCTGGTGCCAGAGTCAGGACTAAACATGGACCGGCCTCCTGCTGGTGCCAGAGTCTGGACTAAACATGGACCGGCCTCCTGCTGGTGCCAGAGTCAGGACTAAACATGGAGCGGCCTCCTGCTGGTGCCAGAGTCAGGACTAAACATGGAGCGGCCTCCTGCTGGTGCCAGAGTCAGGACTAAACATGGAGCGGCCTCCTGCTGGTGCCAGAGTCAGGACTAAACATGGACCGGCCTCCTGCTGGTGCCAGAGTCAGGACTAAACATGGAGCGGCCTCCTGCTGGTGCCAGAGTCAGGACTAAACATGGAGCGGCCTCCTGCTGGTGCCAGAGTCAGGACTAAACATGGAGCGGCCTCCTGCTGGTGCCAGAGTCAGGACTAAACATGGAGCGGCCTCCTGCTGGTGCCAGAGTCAGGACTAAACATGGAGCGGCCTCCTGCTGGTGCCAGAGTCAGGACTAAACATGGACCGGCCTCCTGCTGGTGCCAGAGTCAGGACTAAACATGGACCGGCCTCCTGCTGGTGCCAGAGTCAGGACTAAACATGGACCGGCCTCCTGCTGGTGCCAGAGTCAGGACTAAACATGGACCGGCCTCCTGCTGGTGCCAGAGTCAGGACTAAACATGGACCGGCCTCCTGCTGGTGCCAGAGTCAGGACTAAACATGGACCGGCCTCCTGCTGGTGCCAGAGTCAGGACTAAACATGGACCGGCCTCCTGCTGGTGCCAGAGTCAGGACTAAACATGGAGCGGCCTCCTGCTGGTGCCAGAGTCAGGACTAAACATGGAGCGGCCTCCTGCTGGTGCCAGAGTCAGGACTAAACATGGAGCGGCCTCCTGCTGGTGCCAGAGTCAGGACTAAACATGGACCGGCCTCCTGCTGGTGCCTGAAGATGTGAGGCAGGTTCTACTCTGACAATGTTCAAATCTAAGATAAAACTATTTTCTTTAGCTGTGATTGACAGAATTATAAATAATGATTTTAATGTATTTATTCTGTTTTTGTGATTTAAAATAGTTTTTCTTTTGTGTAAAACACTTTGAATTGTTTAGCTTTACCCAAAATAAAGTACACAAAGTGTTGCCTGTGACTGATATTCTGGGATTATGTTCTAGGGTCTGGAGGGGTTTCCAGGACTCAAAGGGTTCAAAGGTCAGCGAGGACCCCAAGAGCCACGGGTCATTCCAGGTAAGACCTGAAGTCAACCAAGGGCAGTGTTAAAGCACACACACACACACACACACACACACACACACACACACACACACACACACACACACACACACACACACACACACACACACACACACACACACACACACACACACACACACACACACACACACACACACACACACACACACACACACACACACACACACACACACACACACACACACACACACACACACACACAGACACACGCACACACACACACACACACACACACAGACACACACACACACACACACACACACACACACACACACACACACACACACACACACACACACACACACACACACACACACACACACACACAGACACACACACACACACACACACACACACACACACACACACACACACACACACAGGGTGATGGTGGTGCAAAGGAGGTGGAGTAGTCCACAATCATCTCCACCGCTTCTGAGCGTTGAACTCCAGGTTGTTACCGCTGCACCAGCCGGTGTTATAGTGGGTTCAGACCGCGGCGTCCAATTCACGGCCGACACAGGAGTTGGACGCCTGTACATTTGAAGGCCACTGAGCATGTGCAGACGCCTCTGCACGTGCTCAGTGGAGTCAAGGCGTCTGCACGTGCTCAGTGGAGTCGAGGCGTCTGCACGTGCTCAGTGGAGTCGAGGCGTCTGCACGTGCTCAGTGGAGTCGAGGCGTCTGCACGTGCTCAGTGGAGTCGAGGCGTCTGCACGTGCTCAGTGGAGTCGAGGCGTCTGCACGTGCTCAGTGGAGTCGAGGCGTCTGCACGTGCTCAGTGGAGTCGAGGCGTCTGCACGTGCGTCTGCACGTGCTCAGTGGAGTCGAGGCGTCTGCACGTGCGTCTGCACGTGCTCAGTGGAGTCGAGGCGTCTGCACGTGCTCAGTGGAGTCGAGGCGTCTGCACGTGCTCAGTGGAGTCGAGGCGTCTGCACGTGCTCAGTGGAGTCGAGGCGTCTGCACGTGCTCAGTGGAGTCGAGGCGTCTGCACGTGCTCAGTGGAGTCGAGGCGTCTGCACGTGCTCAGTGGAGTCGAGGCGTCTGCACGTGCTCAGTGGAGTCGAGGCGTCTGCACGTGCTCAGTGGAGTCGAGGCGTCTGCACGTGCTCAGTGGAGTCGAGGCGTCTGCACGTGCTCAGTGGAGTCGAGGCGTCTGCACGTGCTCAGTGGAGTCGAGGCGTCTGCACGTGCGTCTGCACGTGCTCAGTGGAGTCGAGGCGTCTGCACGTGCGTCTGCACGTGCTCAGTGGAGTCGAGGCGTCTGCACGTGCTCAGTGGAGTCGAGGCGTCTGCACGTGCTCAGTGGAGTCGAGGCGTCTGCACGTGCTCAGTGGAGTCGAGGCGTCTGCACGTGCTCAGTGGAGTCGAGGCGTCTGCACGTGCTCAGTGGAGTCGAGGCGTCTGCACGTGCTCAGTGGAGTCGAGGCGTCTGCACGTGCGTCTGCACGTGCTCAGTGGAGTCGAGGCGTCTGCACGTGCGTCTGCACGTGCTCAGTGGAGTCGAGGCGTCTGCACGTGCTCAGTGGAGTCGAGGCGTCTGCACGTGCTCAGTGGAGTCGAGGCGTCTGCACGTGCTCAGTGGAGTCGAGGCGTCTGCACGTGCTCAGTGGAGTCGAGGCGTCTGCACGTGCTCAGTGGAGTCGAGGCGTCTGCACGTGCTCAGTGGAGTCGAGGCGTCTGCACGTGCTCAGTGGAGTCGAGGCGTCTGCACGTGCTCAGTGGAGTCGAGGCGTCTGCACGTGCTCAGTGGAGTCGAGGCGTCTGCACGTGCTCAGTGGAGTCGAGGCGTCTGCACGTGCTCAGTGGAGTCGAGGCGTCTGCACGTGCTCAGTGGAGTCGAGGCGTCTGCACGTGCTCAGTGGAGTCGAGGCGTCTGCACGTGCTCAGTGGAGTCGAGGCGTCTGCACGTGCGTCTGCACGTGCTCAGTGGAGTCGAGGCGTCTGCACGTGCGTCTGCACGTGCTCAGTGGAGTCGAGGCGTCTGCACGTGCTCAGTGGAGTCGAGGCGTCTGCACGTGCTCAGTGGAGTCGAGGCGTCTGCACGTGCTCAGTGGAGTCGAGGCGTCTGCACGTGCTCAGTGGAGTCGAGGCGTCTGCACGTGCTCAGTGGAGTCGAGGCGTCTGCACGTGCTCAGTGGAGTCGAGGCGTCTGCACGTGCTCAGTGGAGTCGAGGCGTCTGCACGTGCTCAGTGGAGTCGAGGCGTCTGCACGTGCTCAGTGGAGTCGAGGCGTCTGCACGTGCTCAGTGGAGTCGAGGCGTCTGCACGTGCTCAGTGGAGTCGAGGCGTCTGCACGTGCGTCTGCACGTGCTCAGTGGAGTCGAGGCGTCTGCACGTGCGTCTGCACGTGCTCAGTGGAGTCGAGGCGTCTGCACGTGCTCAGTGGAGTCGAGGCGTCTGCACGTGCTCAGTGGAGTCGAGGCGTCTGCACGTGCTCAGTGGAGTCGAGGCGTCTGCACGTGCTCAGTGGAGTCGAGGCGTCTGCACGTGCTCAGTGGAGTCGAGGCGTCTGCACGTGCTCAGTGGAGTCGAGGCGTCTGCACGTGCGTCTGCACGTGCTCAGTGGAGTCGAGGCGTCTGCACGTGCGTCTGCACGTGCTCAGTGGAGTCGAGGCGTCTGCACGTGCTCAGTGGAGTCGAGGCGTCTGCACGTGCTCAGTGGAGTCGAGGCGTCTGCACGTGCTCAGTGGAGTCGAGGCGTCTGCACGTGCTCAGTGGAGTCGAGGCGTCTGCACGTGCTCAGTGGAGTCGAGGCGTCTGCACGTGCTCAGTGGAGTCGAGGCGTCTGCACGTGCTCAGTGGAGTCGAGGCGTCTGCACGTGCTCAGTGGAGTCGAGGCGTCTGCACGTGCTCAGTGGAGTCGAGGCGTCTGCACGTGCTCAGTGGAGTCGAGGCGTCTGCACGTGCTCAGTGGAGTCGAGGCGTCTGCACGTGCGTCTGCACGTGCTCAGTGGAGTCGAGGCGTCTGCACGTGCGTCTGCACGTGCTCAGTGGAGTCGAGGCGTCTGCACGTGCTCAGTGGAGTCGAGGCGTCTGCACGTGCTCAGTGGAGTCGAGGCGTCTGCACGTGCTCAGTGGAGTCGAGGCGTCTGCACGTGCTCAGTGGAGTCGAGGCGTCTGCACGTGCTCAGTGGAGTCGAGGCGTCTGCACGTGCTCAGTGGAGTCGAGGCGTCTGCACGTGCGTCTGCACGTGCTCAGTGGAGTCGAGGCGTCTGCACGTGCGTCTGCACGTGCTCAGTGGAGTCGAGGCGTCTGCACGTGCTC